>NC_051068.1:119479405-119794572 GCF_004664715.2 Peromyscus leucopus | reverse complement strand
CAAAATCTGAGAGTCGATTCTTTTGTCCACTCTGTGAATCTCAGAGATTGAACTCAGGTCCTTAGGCTTGGAGGCAAACATCTTTACCTGCCAAACCATCTTGATAGCCCACACCTACCACAATTGCCAGAAAAATGTTAGTTTCTCTTCTAACAAAGAAATTAGATATTTAGAAGAAACCACTTTGGGGGAAGACAATTAATGTTTACACACATTTTTATAGTTTTAGCAGTATGCGATGCTATGTAGCCTGATTATATAACCAGTCTTGTACAAATTTATATCTGCAAGGATATTTTGGGTAGCTTTGTTCTCAGAGGATGGAAAGTCAAAATTATCTACATGCTCAGTATGGGATTTCTTAAACAGATTCTAGCGAATTTGTTCAGTGGAATGCAAATCAACTATTCACATTATCTCAGGATCCCTACCAGCCATGTAAAACACTGGAGACAGGTTGCTGGAACTCATTGGCTATCTAGCAAAGCCAAATTGTTGGGCTACAGGTTCAATGAGAAACCCTCTTTGGAAAAAAAAAGGTAGAGAGAGATTGAGGAAGGCACCTGACACTGTTTTCTGGCTTCCAGAAGTTTGGGCACCCACACAGGCATTGACATCCCTACCATCCACATAGTGTGTACCCCCTACACACATATAAAATTAAAAAATATATCAAATATATAGGAAGTGGAATCTATAGGGGCTTAACATAGCATTGATAATGCAGCTTTAAACATAATGAAATACTGCAGGAGCAACAGCATTCTCTCTGTTTTTCAGCCTCTTTTTGTGCTCATCAAATCACACAACTAAAAGACAAAGAAACAGCTATGCATTTGTTTAAAATTGATTCTGTTAATAGCTTATAATAGGCCTTTGTTGTAAGGAAAACAATCCATTAGCCCCATTAGAATAGTGGGTAATTTGGAGAAATGAGGGAATCAGATTCCGTTATGCATGAAAGTTAGAAAATCTGTTTGAGCCTGGAGTGAGCTGATACTTAGCACTATTTGTTGGCATCATAGGGCTCAGAGAATGGATGCTTTACCCCTCTCCTTTAAAGTTGTTGAATTATTTTAAAACATAGTTTTATTTAATGTATATGAGTGCTGTGTGTAATGTGTGTACCTGATGCCCGTGGAGTTCAGAAAAGAGAATAATATCCCCTGGAACTGGATTTGCAGACTGTTAGGAGTCACTGTTTGGTTGCTGGGAATTGAACTCAGGTCCTCTGTAAAAGCAATAAATGCTCTTAACTACTGAGTCAACTCTCCAGCCCATATCAAATGTCTTAAAAATCTTTTCTTTAGGGCCTGGCAAGATAGATCAATGCACAAACTGCTTGCTGCACAAGCATGGGAACCCAGGTTTGGATCTTCAGTGTATGAAGTTGAGTGTACTGGTGTTCACCTATAACCTAGTGCCAGGGAAACAGGTGGATCCTGGACCTCACTGACCTGTCCAGATGAAGTGGCAAGCTTCAGGCTCATTGAGAGATACTATTTCAAAATAAAAAGGTTGACAGTAATAGAGGAAGATATCTAATATCTATCTCTGGCCTCCACATACATATGCACACACACCACACATCCTTGAACATACATATAACCTACAAGCTACTTATTCATTATTCATTCATTCTTTCTCTCTCTCCCTCCCTCCCTCCCTCTCTCCCTTCTTCCCTCCTTCCTTCCCCCTCCCTCTTATTTTCTCTAAAATTTCTCATAATTTGTTTTTGTACAATTACTTGTAATAAATATTTTTCTTTAATTATGTGTTTGTGTTGGGGTGGGTTTGTGCAAATGAGTGCACTGTAGAGTATAAGATCCCTTGGAGTTATGAGTTACAAGTGGTTGTAAATTGCCTGATATGAGTGCTGGGAACATAACTCTGGTCCTTTGGAAAACTGTGCTCACTCTTAACCCATGAACCACCTCTCCATCCCCTGCAAAATATTTTTTTTTTAGTGATATGTTCATAAGAAAGAGAGAAAACAGATAAGACTCTTGGAATTTAGAATATTGAGGTAGTCCAAAAGAGAGGAGTATAGAATGTTCTTATCAGATTTGATGTAGGTGCAGTATAGTGGGTATTCATTCCACCATTGGCCTTGGGGTACCAGCCCCTAGGATGTGGCCCAGCTAGCTCAGTCAGTAGAGAATAAAACTCTTAATCTCAGGGTCAGGGGTTCATGCCCCACGTTGGGCACCAGATAATGAAGAAAATACATGGATTACTGATAAGGAACGATTTATTAAAGCATTACATTGGGGGTGGGGGGACTCACTAATACTGGATAAGGCAGATTCAGTCACAGAGTTCTGGAACTAGTTCCACAGTACTTCACACCGCCAGCCAGCTTCAGTCTCCAACATCTGAGAGAGAGAGAGAGAGAGAGAGAGAGAGAGAGAGAGAGAGAGAGAGAGAGAGAGAGACTCTGTGTATGTGCTCCCACCATCTTAAGCTAGCCAAGAGGCCACACCCTAGGGGCTGGTACCCCAAGGTCATAGGTGGAATGAATACCCACTACAGTGCAAAGGCAGGTCTCATTAGTCTCATCTTTGCAGACTCTACCCCAGTCCATTGTCAAATGGATATGTGGAGATCAGGTGGTTCCTTGACTAGGAATTAAATCTTAGCATTTGTGAAATTTCATATTATGCTGACTATACTATATATACACTAATATATACTCAATAAATTCTTTGTTATAATTAAAAGTATATTTTTCATTTTTTAAGCAATATAGTGATATTTGAGAAAAGTTAAGAAATTCAATGTAACAAATAAAAAGAGAAAATTAAAGAGAATCTTCATGGATAGGAAAACTCTACTGACATTTTGGCATGCTCCTATAATATCTTACCTCAAATACAAATGAATGCACACATTTATCAGACTTATATGATTTCAAACAATATATACTGTCATATAAATCTGCAATTTCTGCTCTGTTTACTTCCTCCTCATGTGTGTGTAGGATGTGTGTGTGTGTGTGTGTGTGTGTGTGCGCGCGCGCGCGCGCTACGCTCATGTGTATGAGTGTCACAGTACATGTATGGAGGTCAGAGGACAACCCTGGGTGTCCATCCTTACCTTCCATCTTGTTTGAGACAAGGTCTCTTATTATTTGTGGATGTGTTCTCCAAGCTAGCTGGCTCAGGAACTACTGGGGAATTTTGTCTATGCCTCCCATCTCATTACGGGAGCACTTGGATTGCAGTTGTATGCCACCACATCCAGTTTTAGGAGCATTCTGAGGATCTGAACTCAGGTCCTCATGCATACATGGTAAGCACCTTACCTACTGAGCCATCTTCCCAGACACTGTTTTATAGCCATAAAATGTTATATCACATAGTCATGACATTTTATGATACCATCTCATACTCTTGACTACTTAAGCACATAATCTTTCTACTGAACATTTTAATTGTGCACAATGTGCCAGTTCTAAATAAATCATGTTACCCACCTATTTATTACAGCTTGATGTTTTGTTAAACATTTTACTACCATATCTAATCTTCTAATGAACATATTTATCCCAGATGGTTTTCTATTTTATTATTTGTTATTTCAAATTTTTATGTGCCTTTAAGTTTGTTTAACTATCTCTCCAGGCACACACTTTCAGTAAAGTGTGAATAACATGAGAGATGTAAGATGCTTTTTGAAATAGATTTGGAGTAGAATGTTGGTTTCCTCATCCACATGTGTCCATGGCATGTCTGCTTGCACTCTGCTGTTCTATGTGGTAGTGTCACCTACTTCCTTTGTTAATTCACAGGGATGTACCAGCACTGCTCTGGTCAGACTCACCCTTCACCTCTGTGCCGTAGACTCCTGTGGTGAACTTCCATATGGTCCCTGATGGCTTCATGAACAGCACATGATGCATTGACTTCACTATTCTGTTCAAGATTCTTCTTCTTCATGCTTCCGAGGCAACTTCATTGGTCTCCCTCTCACTTAATCATTTTACTGTTGTTCTTCATTTCCTAACCTTGATCCTCACAGCCTGGATGGTCTCATCTGCCCCCCTCTCCCGCCGTCTTAAATTTTACCTATTTTCTAACAAGTGTCAAGTTCACTTTCCCACCCACTTTTTCTGGTGTCTGTACTTACAGGCATGCTGTCCATGTGGGCTCTGAACCTGAATATCTAGTAGACATTTCAAACTTGGCACTTGCAGAGTTGAACTGCTCATTTCATGTTTCTCTCTAGGAAAGCCTCTGAAAATGTTCTCCTTGCTCTATAAACGGCAGCTTCATCCATCCTTCTAGTTCTCTGGGAAGACTCTTGGACACTGCATCAGAGAGAGGTTATACTCCAGGCTCTGTGTAGGGCTGGGGATGAATCACTGTTGTCCAGGCACATAGGAGTCACAATGCAGCTTACATTTCAGTGGACTTGATCATTCCACCTACAAATTTTTTTTTGACTCTGCTTTCCTAATATCTGAGTGTAGCCCCTGTCTATAAGCATTGCTCGTTTCCTTCTAGTGAAACCAGTACCCTCTTTCTCTAGGACAGGACTTCTACACTCCTTGTTTTGTCTCAGTGAGGTTTCTTGTCAATACATGCACCAGGTTGAACCTTTTACCTCATTATGTTCTACTTTGATTTAAACCCCATTTCCAATGTCAAAATGAAATACAAAGTCCTCACTATAATCTTGAAGTATCATAGAGACACAACAGAATGAAGGGTCAACGAAAATATGACTTTGTACCTTAGAGGCCTGTATACATAGGCACCTAACTGGAGACCTCACATCAAGATCAAGTAAACTAGTCACTTGATGTTCTGAATACTTGATTGATGCATAGTCAGTCTGGAAATAGTCATGAACACCCTGGGAAGAGTGAAAAATGCCAGGAGAGGACATTGATTTTTGCATAAAAAGCTTCTCTTTAGCTTTGCTAATTAACTGTTTATATGTGTGTGTATAATGTGAGTGTGTGTGTGTGTGTGTGTGTGTGTGTGTGTGTGTGTGTGTGGTGTGTGTGGTGTATGTAGCATCAGTGTGCCTACAAATTTCGGAGAGCAACCTCAGGTGTTGGTCCTCCCTTTAACCTTGTCTATGGCAGGTCTTTTGTTGTTAAAGGTTTTGTACTATAAGCCGACTCATCCCAGAGCTTCTGAGTTTTCCTAGGTTCTCTAGCTTCAGCCTCCCATCTCTCTGCAAGTGTGCAAGGATTACAGATGTGTGAAAGCACATCTGGCTTTGCATGGGTTCTGGGGATTCAGTGTGTGGTGCCTGATACTAATGTGACCAGTTCTTTATCCACTGAGTCAATGCCCCTGCATCACTTTCCCACACTCTTTTATGTAGCGCTGGGACACCATGAGTTCAGATCCTCACACTGTGATTCAAATGCATTCATATAACATACACGAGTTATTTGAGTCATATGTATTTACTGCCCAGTAGTTTGGGGTCCTAGTACTTCTGCACCCAGCTCATCAGTTATCTTTAATGGAAATCAGTTGACCAAGCTTGGCAAGGTACCCAGACTTAAATCTGCAAGTGGAAACAAGGAAAAAAAATCAATTCTTTTTGGTTTATATGTGTGAAATTAAAGCTTCTCTACCATTTTTAAAAATAGAAACATTCATTACTACTTCCCTGCGTGCCAGTTGACCAGTAGCAACTTTGGCCTGACAATATTCAGTATTAGTTTGAGTAGCTTGCGCAGTGGCTGGCTTTCCTAGGACCATGTGCTGCTCACATTTTTTTAAAAAATGGGAGTAATTATTTGAGCTTATGAGAGCAATGGGAGCCACCATCCACTAAAAATAGAAAATATTTGAAATTAGCCACAGGCGGATTAGAGCAGGGACAAGCCCATGAGCATTTCCTCTGACTGGCCTGCTGCTGACCTGCTTCTGAAGGGGACAGGCTATTTACTGGAATGGATGACGTATTGAGAGACCACTTCGGTAACCCTGCTCCATGTCTCTTAAGCTCAAAATGCCAATTGAGGGCTAAGTCTGATGCTGTGTTTTGGTTCTGGAGACAAAACTATTAGAACCAGAGCTGAGAGTAGAAAATGCATTATGTCGAGGCCTCTTGTTAAATCTGAGCCATAACCTTTGGACAGGGTGGAAATTTTGTGGTTTTTAATTCCACTTATGTGTCTTTGAACTTTAAGCTTTTTGTGTGCAAAGTTGGTATTGACTTATATCTTTACTGCTAAAGAATATTCTAAATTAACTAGTTCTATATGTAATTACTGCCATATATATGTATATATATGTATATATATATATATATATATATATATATATATATTCATTCCTTCAAAAATATACAATCCAAAATAGTCTGATTCATCTTTGGAGAAGAGAAAGGAAGAAACACACACACAGCACACACGCACGCGCACACACACACACACACACACACACACACACACTCACTCTACTGAGAGAAAATGCTCTGAGCACAATCACATTTAGTGATCTGATTCAGATTCAGTTTTCTTGGCTACTGTTGCCAAGGCGCTTGTGATTATTATTATTATTATTATTTTAGTGTGGGATTGAGTACATGGAGGCAAAAAAGGTTTGCACTTGAAGTGAAATATAAGATCACATGTGAGTAGGTGGAAAGACAGGGTTCAGAGGGACAGATGTTCTAGGAGTTATTAAAATTTCTCTAAATGAAATTTCATCCTCTGTATCTAATTACTGCACTGCTCTTCTTGCACAGTCAAAGCAGTTAAAACTGTTGGACAGAATTGAGAAGGGGCATGTGGAAGCTAGGGCAACTTCCACCACATAGGGACCTTTTGTGCAGGAGGTGAACACCCTCAGTTGAGAGGGCTAGCCTTGACACCACAAAGTGGCTCTTCAAAAAGAAAGCCAAGGAATCCCCTGACTGTGTAATTTCTATTATTCTTTCTCTAAAATCCCCTGCAGAATTAAAGGGCTTAAAATCAGTACTTTTTGATTTGTTTGTTTTTGCACCAGCTTAGAACTCAGGCTCCAGCCTTTTTAATTTTTTTTATTTTACTCCAGTGCCCATCATCTGAGCAAGCTTTTTCGTTTCCCCCACACACGAAAGGAAGCTTTCTGTACCCACAGATTGGGAACTAAATGCTTCATATTTATTATCTTTAAGGTGCTGTGTTAATGAAGGAATTTTAATCATTGACATTGCTCTGTGAATTATGTATTACAAAACCCCTGCTGGTGAGTTAGACAAAATTAACCTACTATAAGGAGAATTAAAAAAAAATCACAGCTAATTAGTAAGCCAACAGGAACAAAGAAAATAGAAGACAAAGATGTGGAGCACAACACATGCAGGAAGAAACTGCTACTCCCTTTTACAGAGGTGGCTCTCTCAGCATCGGGCTGGGTGTGTAGGAATGCCTGCATCCCTGGCTTTGGCCTCTAATCAGCTGTGTTCTGTTAGACTCCAGCATTTTTATGCTTTGCTATTAGTTCTTGAAGCTGCAGTCTCATTGCTCTTTCAAGCCGTAGAAACCCAATAGCTCATAATATAACATGGGAGGTACTTTAAATGCTTTAAAATTATTTCCCAGGCGATCTATATTAGAGATGCAAAGCGATGTGAGGGGATTATGACAGGAAATGATTTCCAATGCTTTTCACCCTCCAATCACTCTTTGTGATCATCAGACATCCACTATGCATTCCTGTAATTTAAAGTAGAAAAGCTTTGTCTAGGCTCCCTTCCGAATGTGGTTCCACATGAAGCAGACAGAACCAGGTGTTTGTTTAATCCCATGCTGACATCCAGGGCCATGCTTCTCTTCATCCCTCTGCTGGTACCAAAGCTGGGATGAGACAGCTGGCTCTCACTAGCCAAGGACTCAATGGACACTCACCAGCTAGGACTCAATGGGCACTCATCAGCCAAGGGCTCAATGGGTACTCATTAGCCAAGGACTCAATGGACACTCACCAGCCAGGCACTCAATGGACACTCACCAGCCAAAGACTCAATGGACACTCACCAGCAAGGACTCAATGGACACTCATCAGCCAAGGGCTCAGCCAGGGACTCAATGGACACTCATCAGCCAAGGGCTCAATGGGCAATCATTAGCCAAGGACTCAGTGAATACTCACCAGCCAGGGACTCAATGGACACTCATCAGCCAAGGACTCAATGGATACTCACCAGCCAGGGACTCAATGGGCACTCACTGCCAAGGGCTGACACTGGAACTCCTTTGGTTATACTTACTCTTTCTAAGCTAGAAGTGGAAAAGGAGAAACCTAAATAGGACAAGGAGATGTAAGACACAACTATCATATGTATTTTTATTTTTTTCTTGCTCAACAGAGACCCCAAGGAGTAAAAATGATAGGACGGCCCTTGACCTTTCCTTTTGTCTTGGAATATTTCTTTTCATTTTCATCATGGTGAATTTCCTTCCTCACCTAACAGCATCCAAGACCACTGTCATCCGGATGAAACAGTACTCAGACTTGTTTTCTTTAGAGAGTCATTAATCTCTTCTCCTCCCATGCTCCTAGTGGACTGTGGAACTGGCTGCAAACACTTGGATGATTTAAAACCAAAACAAGTTGAATATTTGTGCAAAATTCTTGCCTTTTTTGGAAGAAGGCAATTGGTTGAGAGAGCCATGGCCAAAGGAGATTCCTGTCCTGAAGAGTGGAAGGGAACAGGCGGTCAGCAGCAGGGTAGGGTAGATTTTTGTGAAGTCTTGGCTCCTGCTATGCATCACTTTGAGTAGTAGCCATCTCTTTCATGTACTCATCCTTCTGGAGTTTTGAGAACTCAGAAGACTGTTCCACATTTCAGTCCTGTGAGTTTCTCGTGCTGTTAAGTACAGTGAACCTGTTTTGGAATGTGGTGACAATTTTGAATGCTCTTGAGGGGAAGGGTCTTCTCCTGCTTTCTATTTCCATCTTCATGGCAAGAAGGGGATTAAGGGACCTGTCCCTCCCTCCTAGTCCTCTGCTCAAATTCATGTCACATTCTTCCTTGTTTATACCAGTTTTCCAAGGACTCTTGGGGCCCAATTTTCCTGTTTTCTACCACAATGTAATCCAGGCTAGAATTAACTTTATGTTCTGACTCATTTTTTCTTCTCTTTTTATAACTGACTAGCACAGACTAGGTCATTTTTAAAGAACAAAGGTTACCCAGTGTCCTAGTTAGTTTTATATTAATTTGACACATGCTAGTGTCATAAAAGAGGAGAGAGCCTCAGTTGAGAAATGTCTCCATAAAATCAGGCGGCAGGCAAGATTGTAGGGCATTTTCTTAATTAGTGATTCACAGGGAAGGGCATAGCCCATTGTGGGTTGGGACCACCCCTGTGCTGGTGGTCCTGGGTTCTACAAGCAAGCAGGCTGAGCAAGCTATGGGAAACAAGCCTATAAAAGGCATTCCTCTATTGCCTCTGCATCAGCTCCTGCCTCTAGTTTCCTGCCCTGTTTGAGTTCCTGTCCTTTGATGATGAACAATGGTATGGAAATGTAAGCCAAATAAACCTTTTCCTCCCCAAGTGGCTTTGGTCCTAGTGTTTCATCACCACAACAGTAATTAGTTGAGACTCAGCTCTGTCTTGGACTGGCAGCTGTGTCTGCTCTGGGCTCCTCTTGCTGGGAGGGAGTGTGCATAGACCCAAGGTGACACAGGCTCTTGCATGGAGATATGGGATGTCCTAGCTCCAGCCAATCTTTTTCTTCTAAAAAACAAAAAACAAGCAAACAGCAACGAAAGACCCAGCCCATGAGTCATTTAACCTCAATGATCTCCCCCAAGGTCCTGGTTCCAAAGTTCATACTTAGATTCTGTCCACCTTTCAAATGGCATTACACTTCACCATGAATATGAGGTTCATGGACTTTAGCCCCATAGGCAGCCCCTCCACTAGACTCTTGGTTCTTTCCACTTATCTATTACATCTTTAGAAAAATATTCCATTGTCCTGACTTTGTTTCTGAATGTTCCCCACAGCCTCCCTCACATATCCCCACAGTCTTCCCCAGATTCCCTCACAGAATCACCATAGCCTCCTTCACAGAGTCCCCACAGCCATCACAGCCTCCCTCACAGAGTCCCCACAGCTCCCATAGTCTCTCCATAGTCTCCCACACAGATTCCCCATGGCCCCTCTATTCCCCCATCCACCCCATCCCCTCTCCCTGGTCAGAAGGTGGAAAAGACACTCTTGTCCTCTTGTCTAGTCTAGATCAATCTTTTACCTTTTGCTATGAAAGTCCCCAAGTTTGACCTCAGTTTGCCAATGGCTCCCCACACTATTGCTGACAGAACACTGACCTCTTCACAGCTCTCTCCTTTGCTCAGTGACGCTATTGTCACCTTGCTGCTCTCTGAAGTATGGCCTCAAGCTCTATGATTTCATTCCTTCCATAAGACATATGTACAGAATTGATCCTTTGGACCCTGGCTCCTCAATTCCTTTGCATTCTCTGCTCTAAGAATCTTTACTCCCACCACATGGTTTCCTCTCCCTGCAGGCTCCACTTGCTAATTCTTCCTCAGAGCTTCTCTCTAGAGTCTTCACTCCTGTCCCTCCTTCTTGAAACACTACCTCCTCTCTTGACAGACCCGACCTCTGCCTCTTCTATCTTTAGTGCTCTCTGAGGACCAAGGTGGCTTCTAATCTCTCGGGTGATTTCTCTGTGGCAACCCAGGGACTTCTCTGACTGTCACACACAGTCTGAACCCCCCTGTCGATCGGTGGCTGCAAGCGCACTTTGTAAGGCCTCTCTACTTTGCTAGGCTGGTTTGTTAAATTTATCTGAGAACAATCATTACTTGATGATTTCCAAGTCTGTGCCACCCTTATGCTTATCCCCATTCAGCTGTACATTTGAAATAGACTACAAACCTCCTGGAATTGTTTCACTGCTAATTTTCAACCAAAATCACCAAGAGGTTTGTGCTGTTTCCAAGTAATGTGAATTCATGAGCCCAGGGCATTCATTGCTCACTGCCTTGGGCCAGACACACTTCCTCCTGCCTTGTTTAACCTTACCCACAATGCAGCCAGCTGTCGCAGACTCATGGAGTGTTCTGGTGCAGATAAATATAGGTGCTGTGCGTCCATGACTGCAACAGCATGCCGTGTCCAGAGATAAGAGTTTTACTGCATTCCTCTTCCTTCCTGTCCACCCCTCTTCCATGATGGTCCCTGGACTGTGGAAGGGGCAATACAGATGCTCCATTTAGGATGAGCTCTCAATAGTCAATCTTTTTGGGACTTTGATCAGATAAGAGCTGCTGTATTAGCAGCTGTTGTCCACTGAGAAAAGAAGCTTCTCTGACCAAGGCTGGGTGCGGTCTTTGTCCACTAGTCTGTGGGTATAAAAGTAAACATTTAGAAGGCAAGTTAACTGTGTCTACCAAGTGTGGCAACAGTAGTAGATCCTTCTTGCCCAGGGTCTTGGTTTGTCATTCATGCTGGCCTCAAACTCATGATTCTCTTGCATCAGTGTCCTGTGTACCACCATTATGGCCTCTCAAGTCTTTTGCAGTAGTCACTTTAATACCTTTTAGTTATTTCTTTTCTGTCTGGCTTCCTCCCTTGCAAAAGTATCTTTCTTGACAATGACTCACTTGGATATTCTAACTTAGTAACTGGCAAAAAAGACCCCCAAGGGAATAAAAGAAGTAGTTAACATTTTTGGTAAAGTACCCTCCTCTGTTTCCATATATTATCTAAAATTATTCTCAAATAACAAGTTACTTTGTGTAGAGAATTACTTGCAAACAAATACCACCATAAATTTGAATCTTGTGTAACATCCACATGAAACTTTCATCTAACATTAGTTCTGATAATTGAATGGGATTATTAGAAGAGCACATAGCCCGTTTTCAGAGCTGAGGCCAGTCTCTCAGGTCTCTATTGACACCATTGCTCCATGTTGTAAGTGGCTGTGTTGGAGAGATTTTTCCCCAGGATTTATTCTACTATGGATTTGACCCACCAAGGCTCAGATGCCTCCAGTTGTACACTTAACTCACATTTCCTCTATAAAAGCATCTGCTCTGCTCTCTTCCATTTTTGGATTCTATTGAATTTTTTTTTTTTAATTGAAAAAGTTCTTAAAGTTGTTCAGGAACAAGGTGGGATGATGGCTCTGCTGGTCAAGTGTGATAGGGAGGAATTTAATACCCAGAAGCCATGTGAAGAAAGATGACATGGTGGCAGCTGCTTGTCATGCCATTGCTGGTGATGGTGGAAACAGGAGATTCCTGAGGGCTGCCGGACAACTTGCCTGCTTGGACAAGCTCCAGACAGAATAGGAACCCTGTCTTAAAAACTCAAGGGAGACAACACCTGTGGCTGAATTCTTGCCTCCATGTGTATTTGCACACTTACACAACACACACACACACACACACACACACACACACACACACACACAAGAAATCTGAAGATATGATTTGAGGTTGCCTGGGAAAGTACTCCCCAGCTGCCATTATGTTTGACATATTTGTCCTATACATTTCTGCCATTGTCTCTTTGGGAAGAATACAGCATGGAAGGCCTATAACACCTCATGGATGCATGCTGCTGCTGAAAAATGGAAAAAGAGTATGCTGTTTGCACTCATGTAAAAGCCACTCCCCATCTAGTTGGGGAATAATTGTTCAACAACTTTAACATACCTTTATTCTTTTGAATTTTCATCACCCGGGAGCTTGGCTCATTGAAGAAAGATCTATTATTTCCACTTTATGTTTGGACCCAGCACTTTTTAAAGAGGAGATGGGAGGACAGTGAGGAAACTGTCTGCGGATGTTGTCACCACCCCTAAACACTTTTGCTGAAGGCATCCAAGGTGTGAGGGTCAGGTGGAAGAAGATCTCTTTGTTAGGCTCTCTGGCTTTCTGGCATATGGGCCAGAGCCAAGTGGCCAGCTGAAACCTCACTCGTGCAAAACTGTATAGAGTTTCCATAGGTAACACATTCCTTACCCTCTTCAAAGAGAAAAGCCCCTGCAAGGTCCTTCCCCCTTCCTTTCTACACCCAGCCTGCTGGATCAAAACCTACCTTAGGGCACTTTCTAAATCATTACACAAATAAATATCACAAATGTAAAAATGCCAGCAGGGAATCATGGAGATACGTGCGTTTGTGTGTTCATTTTGTCCCTTAACTATACAGAGAATAGTTATATAAATATACAGAGAATAGGGGGCTGAATGGACTTGAACCTGCAAAGACCTTTTGATGCTTGTCTTTATGACTGACCTGCTAATTTGTCATCTAGCAGTGAGGAGGTGAAGTACAAGCAGGTATTCAACAGGCAGCTCTTGGTTACTTGTAAAATGCTGTCTTCTTCCATAAAACCAAATCATCTCAACAATGAACTTCAGGATGCCGAAAAGGCTGCTGACAATGGACAGCAGAAACCCAGGGCAATGTACAGATTTCGGGCCTGTCCTCCCAAGACTAATGCTGAAAAGTATATTAGTAGAAACCATCATTATTTACCAGCTGGAGTCTAAGGACCAGCTCCTGTGGAAACATTTAAAAGCATGAATTTATCTCTTTTAATTCTTAGTGAGGACATTCTCTTGTTACTATGTCCAGAAGTGGAAACTGAAGCTCACAGAGGTCAAGTCACTTACTGGGCTTGTTAGGAGAGTGAGGAAATATAATCCTGGCCCACAGCCTATATTTGTAGCATTTTATCTTCCTACTTCCCAAACCTGTAGATCATAAGTCTGTTCTCTTTGTCTTTTTCTTCTTGAGACCGGGTTTCATTTATATTGTCCTGGCTAGCCTAAAACATGATATGTAGACTATTTAAACTCTCAGAGATCAGCCTCTCTCCACCTCCAGAATGCAAGGGTTAGAGGTGTGCACCACTGTGCCCAGCTACAAGTCTGCTCTCAAAGCTGAAGTTGGAGTATGCTGAGTGGCCAGAACATAGATTTGGGAGGGCAAACAACAGGAACACTCACAGTTGTGCTGACTTTTACACTAAACCAACATTTGAACTTAGCAAATGTGCTGATCCTTTGCCCAACAATATGCAGAACTCTGCATGGGAACTAGTGCTCTTTGTCAGAGAGCAAAGAATTCAGCCACCTTTGCACCTCACCCAGTTTTTCTCTCCCCAAAGACTGCAGCTCTCATTCAGGTAGGAGGATAGCCAGGCTAGTATTGAGTTACAGCCCTCATTCCCATGTGTTCTTAACCATACCCACTTGCTCTTTCATAACTATCCTGATTTGGACAGTAAGTTACATACATGATTACCTTAAGTTTTACACATTAGTATAGGGGAAAGAGAAGATTAAATATGCTGAACAATGTTTACTTTCCCTTATTATTTCCCCCTATTTAGGAAAGAACTTAAGATAATGAGGAAAATGCAAGCATTTGTATGGACCATGGAGACACTAGAGAGTCTACAGCTCATGGTCCCTTCCAGTCCCCACATCTGCTTCCCTTCCTGGCTTATTGTCTTCTATGGTGTATGTGGGCACCAAAAAAGTTTGCATGATTGCTGGCTCTTGGAATTCCATTAAGGACAGTGTGTGATTCCTTAATGAAGGTGGGATCTCTTGATAAGTTGAAGTTCAAAGCCCTGTTCCTGAGAAGCCACTCAGGCCTCAACACTGATGCCAACTCCATTTCTGAATGAGGACTCTGGCAGCGTCTGTGCTTTTAGATGTAAGCAAGCAAGCAGCCACACATTCCACACTTTCCACACAGCAGCTGACACCACAGCTGGTCACTGGGAACCTTCGCTGTGCCTCCACCTCCTGTGCTGGGCAGCGGTATCAGATGGAAGCAGTTGGGGGCCTTTCTGGACCCCTCACTTCTGGACATCCTCTCCAATCCTCACCCCTGCTCATCCATAAAACTCTGGAGGAGCTCAACCCAGGCCACCAACTTAATTCTCAACTCTGTGCAAACATGGGAATTTCATATATAAATGCTGCTGAATGAATTAAAACTTTAATTTAGTTTATGAAATTCCAAAATAGTGCTGGTTTTGCCAAAATGCCAACTTTATTGGAGGCTTAGGTTGAAATGTCAGGATTCTATTTGCAGTCTGTGTGAGTATTTTGAACTGGGACTAAGTCACCTCTGTGACTGTTTTTAATGTGTTTTCGTAAAGCCTGGCAGAATTATATAAATAAAATGTCTTCAGATTTTCATCTTGGCTTGGCTGTGTAGCAAAAGGTGTAATCGGACTCCATCACAAGCGCTATGGAAAAACACCACCCAGCTGACAAATTAGTGGTATTTGGTGCTAATATTACTAATTCAACATTTGGAAGGGATACTCACTGGGGAAAAATAACACATTCTATAAGTCACAGGGGAAACTAGGGAGATAGTTAATGGGTGTTGGCTTCAAGGCACGTATGGCTCACAATAGTCTTCAAACCACTGCTGAATCCCTGCCAACGGTCGTGGAAGTCATTGTCAGCAAGATTTATTGTTACTTTCACATTTACACAGTGAGAGAGGAAAGGTTGTGTGAGTTCTGTGAGGTTTAGTCTTGACTTTGCTTGACTACAGAATGCACCCTGATTATCTCTAATGTGTGCTACGGAAAGAATTTTTGCATTCTTTGATGCTTGGAGTGTTACTTCCTGCCAAGAACGCATTCCCACTCACCTCCCTCCCCCCGTCATTTCTTCTTGGATCAATGAGCTGAGCATCAGTTTGATCCCCCCCATGGCAATTGGTTGTTTTGCACACAGTGCAACACAGTTCCTCAGCTATAGGATTAGGAGATGCATTTAGACAGACAGCAACTCACCCCAGCCTAGGGAACTAACAAAAACTTAACTGGAGAAGGAGGAGGGAGATTTAAGTTTTGAAAGGGAAAGCTGCTTGCCAAGTTAGAAGATATCCATGTTCTCACTGACATCTTACCTTAAGGTGATATCAACTTACTTGGTGATAGAATATTCCAGAACTTATATAGTAGAATGTTTTTGTTTGTTTGTTTGTTTTGTTTTATGTTTTCCATTTTGGCACTGTTCTTGGGACAACCAGTTTGGGAGGTCTAATAAAGTTACTCCTCTTGCTGACTTGACAGGAATAAAATTGAGATGATAAAAATGCAATTTCCTTGGACCTGGATGCACTTTTCTAAGAGCAAAGGGCAAACAAGTGGGTGTCACGAAACCCAGCAGCAGAGTGCAAGCTTCCTAGATCACACATACAATTAAATGCATCACTACCACACACAGAAGATTATCTTGGCCTTGAGTTTCAGGATGGTATTTCCAGGCAGGAGAAGCACCTGTCCAGAGAATTTCTCCCTGTAATGAAGGCCATCTGGCCAGGAGACCGAAGTATGGGCTGAGGATGGTGGGAGTGCTGACAGGGCTCGGGGTAGGAGCGAGGCAGCAACTGTTCTGAGCACCTCTGACAACTGGAGAGCACACATCCCACACAAGGAGTCATTTGTGTACACAGTGTTCACTCGGGCAGCAGGCGTCTGAAAAAGAATGCATTCGGATTATAAAACTTTTCTTCCCTTATGTAAAAAATAGGCCTGCTACCGGAAATGTGAGACCTGGCATTCAAGCTTGTCATTTGGCCATTTACCATGGTGCTTGTTTGCATACCATCAAGTGCTTATCCCTTGATGGTTTTCAGAGAGGGAGAAGAAGAGCTACAAAGGGACCTATCATTGTAAACCACTCGTCACCATGGAGATGGAGGTAGAGCAGGATTGATGTGGACAAATCATGCTGGGAATGATAGATGGTAGAGGAGAACACAGTACTCTGTGTAGGAGCTAGTGAAGTGACCCCTTAGGCTTTGTGTTTTAGCCACAGAGTGCCAAAGCCAAGTATTTCCTTGGAGACCAAGGTGTGTTTATGTGATAGGTACCTGAAGGTTGGGTGGGGGTGGAATGATGTGAGAATGATTCATTACAAATTCATGGACTATTATGTCCTGGGTATGAGCTCTTTTCTTTCAGAGTGTCGTAGTTTTGTTAAAATTCATTTAACAAATGCATAGTATGTTCCAAAGCTGTGCCAAGTACATTGCGCTGGAAACTAGGGGTTTAGCACTGTTCAGAAGAGGGATAAATCTCTACTTAGTAGCTTATATTCCAAAGGCAAGGTCATTCTATCTGCAACTATAAAGTAATTGGTATTAATTGATGTGGAGAAAGAAGCATTTTGGGTGTAGGGAGAGAGATTGATTGTAGGCATCACTGGCTGTTCAGAAAAGGCTTTGTTGAGAAGGTAAAAGCCTAAAGACAGGGAAAAAGAAGCCTCATTGCATCTGCAGGAATGTTCAAGGTTGAGGAAGAGGAGGTGCAAGGATCCTGGAAAAGGAGCAGGCTGGGTGCTTTCAAGGAGCAGCAAGGAGCTAAAGGTGGTCTAGTAGGAATGGACGGCTCAGATAACTGAAACCTGACTGTGTAACATCTTGTTGGACACCTTAAGAAAAATGACTTTTGCTGTTTGGGCAGAACAGGTTGTCACTGCATGGTCTTCAGAAGAGATGCCTTATTTAAACCAGTGTGCTTATTGTGTTTAGGCAACTCTGCATGGAGGTAAGACTGGGAGGAGAGCCCAAACAGGCTTTGGTGGAATAGTGCACGTAGAGAGATAATAGTGACTTGGATTAGGACCTTAGCAATGGAGGCAGTGAACAGGGCTCAGCTTACGGTTAATTCTAAAGATAATAGACCAACAAGACTTACCGACTTACTGGATAGAGAGTATATATGGATATGGGTGATGAATTAGTTTTAAATCTTTCCCCAGCTTCTACAATGAATTGCTTTTGATTTGTTAGAGAAGCCCATGTTTTCTAATCTCTTTGACCAAATACCTGACACAAATGGACTTGAGGGAAGGTGGGTTCTTTGCCTTCCCAGTTTGATACTCTCCATCATGGTGGGGAGGACATGACAGCATGCTGCTTTTTGGTGGAGAGATCATGTGTCTAGAATTCTCACGTTCTCAGAACTCTGCAGAGTAGGAAGCAGGGCCTTAGGCTGTGAGCAGAGTGGAGCTATTATCCTCAAGGCTTGAATGCCAGCACCTTATTTCCTCTATCAAAGACCCGCCCCCTAAACATTACAGTCTCCCAAAGGAGTGCTACCAGGTAGGGACCAAACACACGAGCTTGTGGGGGACAAATTAACACTTCAACAGAAACATTAAATTTACCTTAGTTACAGTTCTCTTGAGATTATCAAGTTTGGCTGTATATTCCAACAGTGAATGTCCTTCTAGACAGAAGGCTTTAAATACTCTCCTTATATAGTAATCCTTTATCCTTACCCTCTGCCCTGGTTCTGATTCCTTCCAAGTTCATGACAATGACACATAGTGCAAATCAACATGATTATCTAGAAAACATATGTTTCCTGTTCTATCTTCCATGTATCCTCCTCCCTTCTTAGGATGGCATTTAATATAATATTGATTATTCAAACCCACTACATATTCAGCTTTCTTTACTTACTGGGACATGTGACCATATCTGGTCTGCAGATTCTCTTCAATAATTCAAGTAATAGCAATAAATGTAAATCATATTTCATAGTGTATAGTAACTGTAGACAGGAAGGATCTGTTGGGAGCATCCCCTTCTTGTATACTCATTTAATTTCACGGACATTGTTTGAAGTGGGTGCTAAGGAGGAACTTGGGCCTCAGAGGGACAAGTGTCCTTTTGATGGCTTGTGTAGGTAGTAAGTTTCTGCTCTGAAATCTGGACGCTGCTGTCTGCCCTGCTCTCTGTCATCTCTGTTGCGATGGTTGATTTTATGAGCCAAGTGATGTTTTCTAATTACTGCTGGCCACAAAACTGCAACATTTCTCTCTTCAAATAATTAGATTAAATAATTAGATTAAAAAAATTAAATCAAACCCAAGCCCTTCAAAGGAATTATCCTCTCTCTACCCCCCCCCAAGGAATCCAGGGTAAATTTTGTGGATTTTTTTTAATTTCACTTATGAATTAAAATTAAAAAGTAAATTCCACTTTAAATTTTCCAGGAAAATGTTCTTCAGAGGTAACCAATGTTGCCTGTTTGTATAGTCTCAAGAGAGAGTAGTGGCAAAAATTAAAAGAAGACAAGTCCACAGAGTAGAATAATACTGTAGGATGCATGTTATCCTTAAAAGATTCTGTTATAATTACCATTTTTATTTGTACAATTTTATATATATGTATGTATATGTATATATATATATATATATATGGCATTTTCCCCTCAATTCCATGTTAGTTCATTTAAAAATGCGTTGGCTGAATCAGTTGACAAGTAAATTTAATATAACCTTCCAGATATATAATGAACAAATATAATTTACAACAACAAATAATTCAAGCAAATGTCATAGTCTTGAGGTTAATGATATACAACACTGTAACTTCTGAAGTCAGTGTGTCATGAGTGAGTCACCATGTAAACATACCAGTTGGATTTTAATTTCATAATGACAAGACACAGATTAAGCACAAAACTGATGAAAAAGGGCTCCGAACCCAATCTAGCTGTTAATTATATGCTTATGTCTTAAGGTGTCAGACCGCCCCACATTCCCCAGCCTTCCTCTTTATTCCTGTAACAAGATGTCGAAGGCCAGCTCAGCATTCTGTGTTTTCAAAGTATTTTAGTCAATCCAGCTTTTCATTCTCTCAAAGTTACTGTTATTGGAACTAATTATCTCTAGCTTCAACTCAATTAAATGAAAAATATTTGGACCCTATTTTTAATTAGTGCAAGAAGAGCCCTGGCCTTGTGTAGCAAGCAGCCCCGAAATGCAGAAGAGAGGATGAGGTACTTGGAACCGGCACCTCATGCTTCTCTGCTGTGTGACTTCTGCACAGCCCTCTGTTTGTTCAGTCTTTGCCCATTTAACTTCCTTGGGCTTGGTTTTACCCACATGCAAGACGGCTGGTATAATCCAATATGTTTATCTCTGCTGAATTAAAGTGACATTTAAGTGGAATTGCTTCATGACTTGTAAAATTGTGAGCATTCATAGAACCCAGAGGTCAGCAAATTACAGCCCTGGGGTCAACTTTGGTTCTCTACCTGTTTGTCAGTGAAGTTTTCTTGAAACTCAGCCACATCTTCAGTCCATGTATTGTTTGTGCCCATTCTGAACACTGGAAAGGCACACTGAGGTGTTGTGACAGGGTCGAATTGTCCTGCAAAGCCTCTCATAGAGAACAGCTGCTAAAACCAGTAGAAAGATCACAATTAAGCCAATAACTGGCATTTCTTTTCCAAGTCATTAAAATATTTCGTAAGTTGGAAATAAAGATTGATACTTAGAGAAACTCTGATCCCATTTCTATTAAAAACCACAGGGAAATAAAAATGAAATAATAACAACCAATGACAACCCGAGATCCCAGCCCCTACCTATGAAGCGGTTTAGAAGGCATGTTGTTACAGGTGAAGAAAGTGAAAGCCCAGGAAATTTAGCACTTGCTGTTAAATTTGGCATCCCTGATTGTCAAGTGCTTCAAAATGCAACAAAGTGCCTTCCTCCGTAATGATGCATGCACATCTCTGCTTGAACAGCATGGCGAGCAATTAAGGTGCTTTTCTGCACAAACTTGTTCTTCCGGGAGAAAGTGAGCCCACACACTAGCTTTAGATAAGATGGAGAGAGAGAGAGAGAGAGAGAGAGAGAGAGAGAGAGAGAGAGAGAGAGAGAGAGAGAGAGAATAGAGAGAATATACATTTAAGTCTGTTCTTTTCCTTTGACCCCAAATCTTGTTCTTTCTCACATTTAATCTGCCATAGCTTCGGGACACAGGCATGTGTTGTTAGGGACACAGATTTTTGAACCAGCATGCTTGTTCCAAGTTTTTTTCTGCTGCACTTACTGCCTGTGTGACCTTGTGAAGTCACTTAACCTCTCTCATTCCCAGTTCTCTTCTTCACGCAATAAGAGTAACAGGGAGTCACCCTTTGTCTGAGATTCCTTGATGTGTTCATGTGAACTAATACAGAGAAAGTGCTTTTCCCAGCCTTGGCACATCAGCAGCACCAAGATGCAGCTTGAATGCTGTTACTTCTGTCATCTGTCTCTTAGAGGGCATTTGTTCTAGTGCTTGCAACATTTTACGTTATGTTCTTTGCTAAAACATTACTGATACTTTCTGATCAAGAGGAATTTGATTTGTATCCATCAATATGCTAATTTCTGATCAACACACACACAAACACACACACACACACACACACACACACACACACACAGGCACGCGCGGGATGTTATTAAGCAAATACTGTAGCAGGTGGATGATAATTAACAAAATGGCATAATTCCTACTACCAGAGAATTAGCAGACCAGCGGAAGAGAGGACACATAGAATACACACAATATACACAAATGGAACAATTCTCGTTAGTTCATCAAACAACTACCACTTATCGATCACTAGTGCCAGATTTTACATTTGCTGTTTTACAGCCATTACCTTAGTGAATTCTTACATATCGATTCTCGGATGAGATACTATAAGATGCTGGATATCAAACCCAGATCCTCATGCTTCTCAGTAGGCGATTCATGCAATCTACAATGAGCCATCTAAGCAACCCCAACACTTTAACATTCAGAGAAATGGCATAACTTGCCCAACATCATCCACAGAATATTTTTTTCATTGTATAATTACTAAAAGGTAATTAATTTTTTCAGTGTGTCTCAATGTTTTGGAATTAATATTAGTCTTAGCCAGGCTTGGCGAGGTACACCTGTATCTTGATTTTCAAGCCAGCCTCTGCTACATAGTGAATTCCTTGCCAACTTTAGCTACTTAGCTAGATTCTGTCTCTGGAAAAACAAGATATTTTGTTTCAAAGATGACTCCTGTTCATTTGAATGCATGAGGGGACTATTAGAAAATGTCAATGACTTTGAGTCTGTCTCTTCAAAAGGGGTTATTAAACTCAGTACAATCAGGTCCAAAACACATGACAGCAAATGGTAGTCTTTGCAAGTTAAACAGAAGAACATGGAGGCTTAGAAAAGGCTGGGTAGACTTTGAAGGCATCAGTAGTAATTTTGTTATCATTTTAATTCTGCACCTCTGTGTTCAGTGAGTTCAAAGACTGTGCTCTTGAAGAGCCTGTGCAGGTTACTCCAGGCCTGGAGAGAGACGGCTCAGCATTAAGAGTGCAAACTGCTTTTGCAGAGAACCTGAGTTGTAATTTGAATATTGGACAGATCACAGCTGCTTGTAACTCTAGCTCCAGGGATGGTATCCAAGGCCTCTGGCATCTGCCAGCACTTGTACTCACATGTACATACCCACACAGACACAGAAATGCACCAATACGTGCGCATGTGCATGCACACAGTCATTCTGTTAGCCTATGTGGATATATTTTGACTTACACAACAAATAAATTTTTAAAAATAAATTTACCAATCTCTTAGCATGTGGTGGGTATTTGATAAAGACTGATTGGTACAAAGAAAAAGTAGATATATTTATATATGTACATCGGATTCACACTATGTCCAGAGATGGTGTTTTTCTGATGGATTTTTCACTGGTCATGTCCTTACTACTTTTACCCTAATTATATCTGTTTCAACAGACTTCATAGCAAGTAATGTCAGGTAAATACACAATCAATGTATGGAGACCAGCTAATCAAGTGCATCCTTTTGAAAAAAGAAATCAGCTTGTCTGTAAAACAACAACAACAAAAAACAAAACAAAACAAGGTGAAACTTGATTTATCTAATACCAATCTTTAGTGTTTTGCATATTTTATTTTCTTGATATCTTTTTTTCTAGAATTCTAAGAAGAGAGAGAACATGCTTTCAGAATGGAGAAAATATAAAAAAGCATATCTGTGTTTTTTTTCCTGGGGCACTTTTATATATTTGGTTGTAAAAGGTGTATGTAAATTGTTGTGAAAATTTAAGAGAACTGCGATCATTTCTGTTATTTGTTGAGGATTTGTGGCGGAGCCGAATCAAACATGGTCAGCTATTGACTTAATTCCGCGTTGTTCTGGATGAGCGTCAGTGCACACCTGTTTGGGATCCCAGGAACATCCATTAAGCTGTACCTTTCAAGGCTCCATCCCAGCTTGTGGAATCGAGCAAATCTGGGGGTGGGCCTCAGACATACACATTTTAACTAACGTGCTAGAACACTTCAGTATTGAGATGAAAGAACCGCTGATTCAGTTATAAGGAAGGCAAATATTATCTACTCTACATTTTCTGAGATTGATACTTGAATTATATATTAATATGAAATCTATAAGGTAAAAGCATATGTATCTGTAATAGGAGAAATACTAATTAAAAGGTAGATATTTGGAGACAGGGAGATGACACTCAGTGGATAAAGCTTGGGAACCAGCTTTTGAATTGCCAGCACCCATGTAAATTCAGGCTGCTACAGTAGCCTGCTCGTTAAACCAACTATCAGGACATACAGCAGAGATCCCTAAAGTGAGCTGTGGGAGACCTCAGGGTTCAGGGAGATAATTTATCTCAGTAAATACAGTGGAGAGTGATTGAAGAAGATACTGAACGTCAACCTCAGCCTGGATCTCTCTAACATGCACACTCCTGCACCTGCACATACATGCAGACAAATTTCTAAATGGTCTTAAGTAAATAAGAAACACAGAGCCAAATACAGTGTTAAAACCTCTCAGAGCAAGAGCCACAACTACCTTTAGTTTACCACTCACTGCCGTCTTCCCCTGAGAGAGATCTTCCTGTGTGTCTTGTGTTTTATTGCCTTTCTGTTCTGCCTTCTCATTGGCTCTAAACCCAACCACATGACTTCCTCGTCACTGCCTGTCTATACAGACCTCCTGGTCTCTATGGTTGGTACTGGGATTAAAGACTCAAGGGTCACCACGCTTGGCTGTGTCCTTGACCACAGAGACTCTGCCTGCCATGTGATCGAATTAAGGGCGTGGGCTACCACTGCCTGACTGTTGTCCCTGGCTCGTTATGACCTCTGGTCTCCAGGCAAACTTTATTTATTAACACACAAATAAAATCACATTTCAGCACAATTAAAACATCATCACACACATGTGAACATGCATATGCACACACTTGCACACTATACATATGTACATATGCCCACAAGGGCATGCACCAAATAACTGCTCAGTGAAGACTAAGTAACCTCATTGCAATAATGATATAAACAGTAATGTGCAGTATTGAAAATATTGTCAAATTTCAGTTTACTGACGTTTACCAATGCCTCCCCATGCAAGTGTGTGTGTGTGTGTAAGTGTGTGTGTGTGTGTGTGTGTGTGTGTGTGTGTGTGTGTGTATGTGTGTGTGTATAGGTAGGTAGGTAACGAATGGGAAGTTTAATTTTCACAAGTAATAAGATTCACAGTCTTAACTGCTATAAAAGATGATAAGTTTTTTGAAAAATTCCATTTAGAAATCCCTGACGTATTTGGCTTCTCTTCATGATCTTCGTTGTTTTACACAGTCCTTTAAAGAGAGAAACAATTGCACTGCCACCACTAGGGTTGCCAGTCAGAATGCAGTCTCTCTCTCCTGGAACATCCCGCCTTTGGGGACTCAGGTCTTTTCACTGATATTTAATTCTTGTCCATCTCCAAATCACAAGAGAGATTGACATTGATGCCATGGTTGCTTTTGATGTTAACATCTATCAGCATAAAGTTCTCACAGTGTATCAATTTTTATGCTTTGCATTTTGTGTTGTTTACCCCACCCCCACCCCCTGCCGCCCTTAGCCCTCAAAATCAGCTTCAGAAAGACATTATTCTAGAATTTTGCAGATGACAAGATGGCTGTTTGTAGAGACTAAATAATTCATGATGTGTCATTTGGCTAGCAGCAGGGCTGTGGCATCAACTCAGGAACACCTGAGTCCAGACTCTGGGAGTTGCCAAAGCATCTTGAGAGTGGCTGGTAACCTAATCATGATTTGGTAATACGGGTAATGAGAAAAGACTTTAATGAGCCAAACAAACAAACAAATAAAAAATTACCCCATGCTGACTTCGATCCTTTTGTCTGCTGTTTCTACCTTCCCATCTTAGAGGATTATTAGTTTTTTAGGCCAACCTGAGAAAGCAGTAAATTACTTTCATGTTTGGTTTCCAAACTGCTGCTGGTGGGGCTCTGGGATGTAAATGTACATTCACCCTAAGGAAGAAGCAAGATGAGGCCTCTGACATTTATGAGGACAAGGCTAGCAGACCACAGGTGATCTTTATGCCTGGGCTAGATTCTGAACTCTGTCTACATTATACTCCCTCCTGAGGTGGGGAAGGCTGAGAGCTTCACTGGGCCCAGTTCTTGTTTCTGCCTTATTCAGTGTTCTATTTCTTGTCACAAAGGGAGAGTAAAAACCACTTATGAAAGGGGGGTTCAAGCAAGTCTCTGAGCAGTTATCCTGAGGTTGCTCCAACTGAAATGAAGCCAGGGCTGAGCACTGAGAGAGGAAGATGCCAAGCAGAAGAGGAAGGGCTGGAAGAGTGCAGGACGCCATGATTTCTGCAACAGGAGGCACGTGGATGGAGAGAGAGGACAGCTCTACCTCCCATTGAAAGCCAAGGGAATGTATAAGCCGGGCCAGGGCCTGAGTAAAGACAAAGGAAAAAGTATAACTAGACAAGAGACAGAAGAGTCATACCAAACGGGCGAGCAAATGAAAACAGTGTTTGCTGTTTGAAAGGTGACTTAAAGCTATGAAAAATCAAAGTACAAAAGGCAATAAATAAATAAAATGAAGGCAAATTTTAAAAACTTACCTATTTGGAAATAATAGCGAAGAAGCTTCTAATATCTTATAATATAGCATACTGTAGGACTTTAACATTAATAAACATTAATTTTATTACCAGTAAATTTAATATATGAGATTTTCTTTTATTTTTGAGATTATAATTCAATTACCTCATTTCTCCTTCCAAACCTTCTCATAAACCCCTTCTTGATTTCTTTCAAATTCATGTCCTCTTCACTTAGTAATTGCTGTTACATATATATACACATATATTTCTAAGTATAACCTGGTTTGTCTGTATACTAAGATACAATTTTTGCAAGAATAGTTTGCTTCAGTTGAAAACACAAACTCTCCAGACTGGAACTCAAATAGTCTAGTGCTTTGGAAGATCATGTGAGACTATACACTATAGTAGACAGTCCAGGAGACAGACATCATGCCCTGGCTTTTGGAGGGGAGAGCAGCCTTGAGGCTCAGGGACACAGCTTTCTAATAGTTGTGTCATATGTTCCCTGGAAGGCTCCAGTGGCTTTGCATCTCTGAGTAATTCCCAGAGAGTAGCTTCCAATCATATTCTCCCACTCTTTAAGAGGCTTAACAGCTAGTTTTCCATGAGAAAGTTGGTTGCACTCAGTTTTTTTCTGTGTGATTCTTGTGCCAAGACTCTCTTCAATTGGAAGTGAATTTGCAGACAAAATCATGCCTGGAAAGTTGGTTGTTTATGGAGAAGACAATTTCTTAAAGTAATCCGATACTATTAATAGGGTTTGTGTTTTCTGGACAGGTTTGCTTACATATATAACATGGAAAGATCTATCTGTTTATTTTAGTGCTGCATCCATACTAGGTGTAAGGGCTGTATTTTATGCAAGAAAAGACATATAATAAAAATGGGGAAATTGGCTAATCAAAATGAACCAGGCTAATATAGAAACCCAGTTCATTTTGCAGAAAGATAATAAACACAAGGCCATCAGATGATTAAACACACATTTCTAAATTTTACATTCAAAACCTGGTGAAAGGAAGAGAAAAATTCAAAACCAAACTAGTAAACAGGAGAAAAACATTGTGGAGAATGAAAAAAGAAAAAAATTAAATAAAAGTAGGCCAAAGGTTTTGGAACATTCTGGAGGTAGAGATTTGCTGAGTGATGGAAATCATTGAGAGTGGGCTTTGATGTTGTATAGTCTAGCCCCACTTCTCTCTCTCTCTCTCTCTCTCTCTCTCTCTCTCTCTCTCTCTCTCTCTCCCTCTCCCTCTCCCTCTCCCTCTCCCTCTCTCCCTCTCCCTCTCTTTCCTTCCTGTGTAGAGATATAATATGACCAACCAGGTTCCTGCTCATGTACCCATTCCATGTCTTCCTCACCACTAATGGACTCTAGCTCTCTGGAACTGTAAGCCAAATAGACCGACCCTTTCTCCTCTGAGCTACCACTCATCTTCTTCAGGATAGATTATCTCAGTAACAGAAAAGAAAACAATACAGTGAGGGAGAGACTTAGGCCAGATAAGAGAAGCATACAAGAGATGCTCACAGGAGAAGGTACAGGGAAAAGCATCCAGTTTGCTTTGCAGCTTCCTTGTGACACAAAGGAATGAGAACAACTGAGCTAGGTGTGGAGGACTTTGGATCACCTTCTGATGGGTCACGTGATGACTCTCATTCCTGCTTCAGTTTTACCCCTCCAAATGTCTCATTTCATGTACTACAGAGTGAGTATGTGATTAGGCCAGCTGTAGGGCTGAAAACAGTGATGGGTTAGATTGACACTTGAACAGGGAAAAGTGTGGACACTCACTCTTCCTCTGTCTCCTCTTTCAGAATACAGACAACTGGGATCAGTTGTGTCCTACACCTCCTAAACCCAGGTAGGAGGTTGGGGAGCATTTGGCTAAGAAAACAGAATGGCCTTGAAGATAAAACAATACAACACAACACAAACGACACAAAAAATCCTCCCTCGTTCACATTGGTCGAGTCTCTCAAAATTGCTTTCCTCTGGGTGCAGCAGAAATGGTTCTGCAGTTAAAAGAACGTATTGCTTTTATAAAGGACCCAAGTTTGATTTTCAGAACCCATGTTGGCAGATTCGCAGATGCCTTTAACTCCAGCTCCAGGTGATCTGATGCCTTCTGAGTCTTCATGCACCTGCATTTACATGTGCTTGTGTGTATGTGCGTGTGCATGCAAAACATACATAATTAAAAAATAATAGAAATGAATCTTAAAGATGGCTTTTCTCACCCTTCAATAAATGTCAGCATTCAGCACATTGTATTTTTAACTACATTGTTTTTTTAATTTTTTATTGACTGTTTATGGATTTCATATCATGCATCCAGATCCCACTCATCTCCTCATCCCCTCACCTCTATCCTCTGCCCTTGTTACCCCCCTGAAAAAAACAAAACATAACATTATTTAAAATACTTTGTGCTTAAGCATGTGAAGATAGACAGTGTGATGGTTTGAGTTTATTAATAAGCTCCTATTCTGTGGTTGCATTTTCACAGTGTTAGATATGAAGAACACATGGTTATTTGATACTTGACCCAGAAACTGGGTAAGACTGTCCTGCCTGGATTAAACTCCTTAGAAAGGTAATTTCCCATTCCTGTTTCATAGACAATAATTACCAGAAAAAATGTCTTCTTGAAGGTGAATTAAAGGTTTATGAAAAACAACATAAATTTCTCACCACAGGATTTAAGGAAGACAATATTAAAAGTTGGAAGGGAAAAAAAAATGTTACAGGTATGAAACACAGACCATAAAATGCTGGGATCCTAGCCAAAAAACATTGGTTTGTGTGCTGGAAAAAAAAAAAAAAAGGATTCTCCCAAAATATTAAAGGCTAGATTCTGTGTTAGGATTGTTGATTGAATCATGAATTCAAACTGTGGGGGCTTGGAGAGAGCCACATATTTAGCTAATAATTCATAGCCTGGGCTAAAATCCTAACCACACATGCCAGGATATATAAAGTTGCATTATAGAATTTCTCTAACAGCAGAGACAAAGGCACTCAGGAGTTTCTAAAACGTCTACTTTAGTAAAGTTTTTTTTCCTCCTTTTCTTTTGGACTAAAGAGCTTCCAATTCAAACCCCATTGAGATTTGCTCATCATTGGTTGTTAAGCCACCAATATATTTTGACAATAGAATGTAATAATAATCATTGTATTGTAGGGCTATGTGCAGGCTCAAGTAGGGTGTGCAGACAGTGGGGGAGAAAAGCAATCATTCTGGGTATTTTATTAACACATTCATTATGTGAAGTGACATTGGTTATATCAAGAATGTATAATAGTCTATTCTAAAGTATGGATTTTTTCCATAAAACAGCATGAGTGTCTCATGCCAAAGTAATATGAACGTGAAGAATATCCATCATAGATTAATAAAGGAAAGACACAATCATTTTACCAAATGAGACACAGAACGCATCTGCACCAATAGCTACCAGTGGTTTCCTGATACAAGTGCTCACACATATCAGGGTGCTGACATTTGTATTCACGGTGAAATTGGCTGGCAGCCTTGTGGGTGGCATGCCACAGGCACTGAGCTGTGCAGGAAGAGGAAGCAGTCAGGTTTTTGCATATCTTAGTTCTGCCTGAAACTAATGGGTGCTTCTTTACTGGGCAACTCTGTTTATGGCATCACTCTCTGTACTGAAATGAGACAGCTGCAAAGAGAGGGATTTGGACCAAATCTTTCCCAAAATTCAGAGTATCATCAGACTATCATTTGAACTAAAGGTGAGGCAGGGGTGTATGCACAACTCTGAAACCTGACTCCCTAGGCTGATTCATTTCCAGTGGTCTGTGTCTACCTAACAGGAAGCACTGTGAACAATCCTGGCAAACTATATACATGAAAAAAAAAGGTGACTCATGGTATCTTAGAATGCTAGCTGTGTGTGGATAATGAGGAGTATTGGAATCATTTGGCTAAACTTGGCAATGCTCTATTTTGGGGAGGTTGGTTAGGAAGCTCTTCAAAAACAAAGCAAGAAGGAGAGGACCTTGCAGTCAAGAAAGCTTAGCAAGGGAGAGAAACACAGCAGCGTTGTGTGTATGTGCATGCACCCAGAGGTACACAAAAGATCAGATGTAGCCAGCCCTTTCCCGGGGTACCCATGTATGTTCCTATACTGACCCGGGAATGAGAGATTCTACTAATCTATGGCTTCTTTACTTTCTCAGCATGCCTAGCTGCTTTCAATTGGATATTCAAAGAAGCTGAAAAGTGTTGAGAACCTTTTCTGGTCATGTGCAGGTATAGATAAAAGTTTCTTGTGCAGTCAAGACTGTTGTTCTAATTGAAGGATTTTTACAAGTTGACTTTTAAAAGATGCTTAAAATTCATCAGCTATCTGAGAGTTGTGGTTCTCTTTTCTTCCTACTGTACTAGGTAGATGAGAGTATGAAATTAATAGAATCGTATCTTAGAAAACTATAGCATAGAATAATAAACCAATGAAGAAATAAATTTTACTGTCTGAACAATGAATTGATTAGATATGTACAATAGAGGATATATGAATAACTTTGAGGGGACATCTACACTTAGCTTAGAGCTTGGAAGATGGCCAATAATTTGATCTTTAGCTATTTAAGTTTTAGGACCCAGTCATCTGATTTGGAGAAAGAAGATTGTCTTCTGTCTCTTAGCAAGGTCAAAAATAAGAGTTGTGATATACAAAATGTGTTTGACACAAGGTCTAAAATAGATACCAAATAAAAGCTCGTTCCAGTCTTTTTAAGTGTTTACTTACACACAGTAGTTGCTCACAATCTCATCTTTGCTCTATACTTTGTAGTCACAGGTTCAGAAAGTTAAAGAAAAAAGTCTTATTTGCTATTGATGTTGATGAATTCAAGTAACTAAAGGATAGCCTCCTTACAATTCACCAAGACACACATATCATAAAGGTTTTAGTATGGGACTGTTTGTGGTGGAGGACAGTGTAACCTACAAGCTGCTAAGAATCAGGAGAACCTATAGTGTGAAGGGGGGTCACATGCAGAGACTTTGTCAAGGGAAGACCTGGGTGAGAGGAATAACCTGGGAGTTAGTGGAGTTGAGATCTATGTAAACACTGGCTCCCTCCACACTGGCTCCAGATGCAGCTCTTCCCTTCTTCTTCTTCTTCTCCTTGCTGCCTTCACTTCTCTCTTCCTCCCTCCTCTCCCCTCCATCCTCACCAGAAAGTAATTTCAGTGAGGAAGAAGAAGAGCCAAACAGGCTGATCATATCTTATGATGGGTGGATAGTTGTTGGATTGCTGTGTACTCTGAACATGCTTTCTGTGAAACCTTAGGATTCTATGAGGTATTTCTAGAGCTTCACATTTAATTCAGTATTTGAAATGTAGTTCATTTATTTCACAAGCTGTAACCCAAATGAAACAATACCAAACCTCCCTAAAGCCAACAAAAGCAAACAGAAAATGCGCTACTTGCCAACTTCTGGCCCATTTGAGACTACGAAGTACTTTCTGTGTCCCACATTTCCTTGCTTCCATGCAGAATTCCAACTGTGGCTCCTTTTGTTTGTTTACACATACACACAACCTTCCTACAAATGTGTAATTGATTGGGAAGATGGGGTTTTGCTCTGGTCTTTATTTGACTTCAAGTCTGCACATGTCTGCTCTTATAAAACTATAGAAGTGAGCTCACCAGTTCATTGTATGAATTAGTTAGATGCCAGGCAGGGCTTGGGCACATCTGCTCAGCTCCAGTTCTTATCACGCCTTGTTAGACAATTGTGCAGTAACAAGTGAAGTCCATGCACAGTACCATGACCACATGGTAAGAAAAATAGTGTCAGATGTCATTTACCTAAATTAAACATATGCATAAGTGTAGTCTTTAAAATCGTGGTGAAATAATTGCTGCTTAAACTGGAGATGGATCGTTAATTAAAAACAGGAAGTTGCATGAGGAAATAAAATTTCATGGTAGATATCAGAAATTCTATGAAGATCAGATGACATAAGTGATGTTGTATCAGTACCAAACATAGAGCAATCTACACAATGTCCTCATTGTGTTTATCAAATTAACTTCTGCAAAGTTCACTTCTCTGGGAACGCTGACCAAATCTGAAGTTATGAAAGAAAATCTTCACCATAAAATTAAGACTCTCCACATCTGTGAGTGCAATCTGAGCCATTCAATATTCTTGGAGAAGTGTATTTAAAAATGTAAATCTGCCAAGAAAATGTATAGTGTGGTTTGAAACGATGGTGTTGTAAGTAAAAGGGATACACAAGGTCTCAGGAAAATGCTCATTTGCCCCAGTGCTATGGATTTGTGATGGTCCTGGTAGGTGAGCAAGCAGTGAATCCACACTGCCTGCTATTGCTGTAGGTACTATGCAAATGAGTAAAGGGCTACCATGAGTCATTGCTTATTTTAAAAGATGGAACTATTGAAATTCGACTGTTTCCATGTCTGAATACCATATATCACAACAAGTTGTTAGTTTTTGTAAGATATGACTGTATCAGTAAACACATGGGGACACACATACTCACACCCAGACACACACATACCCATACATGCATACAGACACAGTCACACACATACACACATGGACAAACACACATGGGGAAATACACACAGAAACACACAGATGGACACACAGACACACAAACACACACATATGGGATGCATACACACAGGGATATACACACGCACACACATACACACACACACACACACACACACACACACACAGTTACTGGGTGTACAGGAATCATTTCTGTTGCTGTGATAAAACCCTGACCAAAAGCAATACATGTGAGGAAAGGGTTGATTTGACTTACAACTCCAGGTGACAGTGCATGGTATGGGGGAAGTCAAATCAGAACTCGAGCAGAAAAGCTCACACATCACATCCACAGTCAAGAGCAGAGAGAATCCAATACAGCCAGCCTGCCTGCTTACTCTGGGCTTCTTTTACACTGGCCAGTGCCCAGTACATATAACAGTGTCATCCACAATGGACTGGATATTTCTACTTTGATTCATAATCAAGAGAACCCTTAATAGACTTGCCTAACATGATTTAGGTAATCAATAATAAAACATACTCATTATAATGCACAGCTTTCACAAGTATGGCCAATGTGAATATTTCCTTGCTTAGAGCCTGATAGTTCCTTGCTTAGAGTTTCTTTCCAAGTGATTGTAGGCTGCTTCAAGTGGACGATTAAAACTGACCAGCATGCTGAGTAAAACCATTTAAATATATGGAAGACAACAAGTGTTTAAGCTTTATGTTAATTTTTAGAACAAGACATCAAATGAGTTTCCAAAGATGTAGAGAGCTGAAATTAGCATTGAGCAAGTAATAGCTGTAAAAAATATCCAGGCATTTTGATTCCCATAAGAAAAGTTGCCAAAATAAGTTTAGACAATTGTGGTGTGTTGTATAGACAACCACTTGCTGTCAAGGGGATTAATGAGCATCTTTCAAAACAGTGCTCAATTTTTATGCTGAGTATTGCCAATGCTTAAGGTGTATTCTTTATAATGGAGAATTTTTAGTAGTGTTTGTGGTTTCACATTGGGGTTCCAGAATTCACTTTTCAGTTGAGGTTAGTTGGTTCTGCCAAGACCAAGTCTTGCTACAAATCTTTCAAATGATACAAGGAAAAAATTTCCCTCATGGTAATAGCACCATTAACAAAATCTCACTGAAAGCTTGGTTGTTCTTGCTTTCGTCTCTTGCTGACATTTTTAATAAGCTGAAAGAACTCAATATGCAATGCTGGCCTGTGATGTTAATCTCATTTACAACTGCATATAAAATGTTAGCAATAAAAACCAAACTTAAGGTTTGAATTCAATATGGAAAATGGAGTAAATTTGATTCTGATGAAACTGAATGAATACGAGATGGAGGTAGGCATTGAGACACATGGGGTGCTTTAATGATATTATTTAATAACCCATATTTCAGTACATGTGTATCTGACATAATCATACATGTTCACATAATCAACAAAGACTCACTGAGAAAATTTTATCAATGTGTGATTCTGAAATATTGCTGATTATGCAAATTGCAAACAACAAAAATATTGTCCTACTCCTCTGAATGTCTGGGTGTAATTGAAGATGTGTAGGATTGAAAACAAAAAGGTTAAAAATGAAACCATTGTCTGTGCAAACCAGAATTTCTTCTGCTGTTAATAACTCAAATAAACGAGATATGAAGGAGAGCTTTACATTGAAATCTCATTACCACTGTCAGGGCCAACACCCGGTTTCAAAGGTCCATGTACAGTCAAATAATCTCAGTTTCTTCTCACTGACTGATGTTTGAAGGAGATATTTATATGTTAGCTTAAGTATTTTAACCTTCCAAAACATGACTTAGTATACATATTTTGTTTCTTGCTTCAGACTGTCGATCTGTAGCCCAGGATGGCCAGTTATTCACTGTCTAGCACAGGCTAGCCTGAAATGTATGCCATTCCTCACAGCACAGCCTACAGGGTTCTGAGATTGATGACATGAACTACAGTGCCTAGTCATGTATATAGTTTTTGTTTGTTTCCTTTTGTTTGTGCTTTTACTGGAGTTCCTATTCATGATGCATTAATTTTATTTCATTTTTATTTTATTTTCACTTTCATGGCTATTTAATATTTCATAGACAAAAACTTTCCCCAAACTGAAAAATAACAAAATGAAATAAAAGGGGCCATAGTATCTATAGCTTCCCTAGTTGCATAATACTTGAAGACTTCAACACATGAACTCCATATGAGTCAACAAGTCTTCAGTAACTACCAACATGTTCCTAGGCATTCTATGAGAAGTAATTAGAAATATTAGACATCTCCTATTTAATTCTTAATCACTGACTTTGAAACAAAGCTACTCATGAGCATAACAGGCAGAAACAGGCATAATCTGGAGAGCTGTGCATGGGATCTAAAGGTGGACCAGATGGTTCCCATGCTAAGGGTGATTGTAGTTAAAGATGATTATAGTACAATCTGGAATATAATTGGACCTAAAAAGAATGACTTTTAAGTGTTATGCCATTGACTTTAAGTACCAGTGTAGACTAACCTGGTTGCAGGAAACTTCTGTGGTGGTAGAACAATATTTGGGCTGATAGAATGCTGAAGCTGGGACCCAATATCCTGAAAACCCTAACATGTTTGGTAGCTGGGTAGCAGTTATGATGGATACCTCTTTAACATGGGCAATGTCGATATTGAAGCTCAGGATTTTGTTTGTTGTTCATGCTTTTCTGGAGAGCTGACTAATAAACATTTACCAGGATAATATCTGTCTTCTTAGATTGCATAGTATAAAACTTAGCTGTTGTTAAGCTAAAAGGAGTTGATTTCCATCTACAGAACACAATTGTGCATCTGTAAGTCACTGTTGCCTGATGAAATTAGCACTTATTGAACATAAGCTAAGTGGTAACTTGTGGAATATCAGGGAAATAAGGGTTGAGGCCAACCAGCTCTAAGACAAATTATGAAAATTATCTCACTTTCCCTGTGGAAATTGTCCCTTGTCCTTAGATTTCTTGTGCCCATACACCTTTCTCTGCAGAATGCTCCGAGTCTCACACTCTGCTGCAAGGTACATCCTTGCTCCTGTCACTCTGCAGTAGACCCCCTTCTCCTACAGCTTTACACCATGGCATCTTTTCAAAGTGTTGATAGCCTGTAAAGCTCAGTGTGACAAGTATTCCCTTAGATCACACCATAGGCCATTCCTAGCCATTTTAGTCAGTAACAAACACCTACAGCTGAGACATTTAGGGAACAGGGGACATATTTGCTCCTGAAAATTCCACAAAGATTCTGAAAATTTGACTCAAACAGAGCATTTGTGTTTGACTGAAATAGTTGAAAAATAATGTTGAAGAAATAGAAGAATAAGCAAACAAAAATATTTTTGTAATGTCAGGTTACTTGGTATGAACTAGAAAATCAAACAGCATTTTACCTAAAGATTCCTATGTTGTTCTGTGTTGGACCAAAATAATCACTATTATAACTAGTCAAGCAATTTGTCTATTTGCATTTATTCCCCTTTTGTTTATCATAGAACCCTCTGTACTCTTCTAGATACCAAAATCCGAGCTTTAAATGAATCAGAATGAGGGTATGTAACTTTGGAAATAGGAATCTGGGTGGATTCTTATCTGATTATCTGATAGCAGTAACTAATAAATGAAATATATTCCCATTCTACTTCTAAACATTCAACACTGTCACCCATGTAATTTTATTTGTGATTATTAAAAGAGTTGATCAAAGAGAAAACATCAGAGAACAGAAAGACAAGCAGGAATCTTAGTTGTGGATTCAAATGCTGACAGTTTTGATTTTGTAATGGTCCACAATTTACTAAGATGACTATCCCTGTGTTTCCCATTTTATTATGTGTAGTGGATGAGGCATCAAATGAGGGAGTGTGTGTATATGTGTTTGTGTTGTGTGTGTGTGTGTTTGTGTGTAGAAACTAATGCTATGTTTTTGCAGACAAAATATAAAAACTTTCATATTTTGTTTAGTATTAAAAATCAACATATACACATATATGCACACACCATTTTAACCATTCTGCTTTCCTAACAGTTTTGGATGCATGTTTATATTTAGCCGAAAATTTCTTTTGTCTTGGAGTTGGGAAGGTGACTCAAGAGGTAAAATGCTTGTTATGCATGCATGAGGGCCTGAGTTCAGATGCCCAGCCCCCACACAGGAGCTGGAGGAGTGAAGTGATAAGCCTTGGGAATCCCAGCACCGGGGGAGGAGAGACAGTGGTTCCTTGGAGCTTTCGGCATGGCTAGTATGGCCAAGTGATCACCGCCAAATCAGTGAGCCCCGGCTTCAGTGAGAAACCCTGTCTCACAAACAAGTGTGGGGAGAAACTGAGAAGGTGCTAGATATCAAACTCTGGCACATTTATGCACATACAGCTACATGCACCTACTCATACATGCACACACACAAACATATACATAAAGATATATCACACATCCTCAATTACTCCTGTAATCAATATGAGACATAACTTTATTATTCTCCGTAGATGTTTTAAGCAGCAGGGTCATTCCCACTAGTGCTGAGATGCACATGCAGGGCAGGTTAACTATATTTACCTGAGGAACAGTTGTGAAGGGGTTTGTGGGGTAATTTTTGAAAGACTTTATCCAAGTTTGCATTTGAAGTCGGGCCAAACTGATAAAATATCCCTAGCAAGGATTGTACTGAGCAAAACATTGCTGTGGTTCCTGCTTTGCTATAGAGTCAGATCTCTGTACATGTTTCTGTTTTAATGACTGAATCCAGGAATGTTCTGCTGTTCTAACAAGATCAGACTGATGCTGCTGGATTGTGTCGTGGTTATTCTCTTCCCACTGTCCCTAAGCAAGGGTGCGCAACACAGACTATGCAGTATTAGTAGATTGCCATCATGCTAACAGACATGACCTTGATCTGACAGATTTCCTTTAACCTATACCGAAGGCAGGGTGTGGAAGGTAAAGGAAGGCATGAAATATTCTTATCTTTTCTGCCAGCCAACAAAACTTTAGAAGCTTTCACTTTTTATATTTAATATGGAAAATAATTATTTTTTCACATTCTAATTAAAAAATTGTAATACTTAACACAACATTTTAGAAATGAGGCTTCTATTAATTCTTACTTTGTTGCTCACATTTGGGAGAAGTTAGTGATTCTCCTTTCTCCCTTTCATTCTAACCTGTTTACCTCACTTTCCCAACTCTTAACTAGTTGAAAATCACTGATTTAATCACATGCTACTCACTTAATGACAGGTGATGTTGCATTGTAGAGTTTTTTGTTACTAATGAACATACTTCTCTTTAAATAGGATTAGTTATCTTTGAAAACAGTTTAATCCCTTTACAGGTTTAATCGAGAGACTTCCATAACAAGTTGAAGTACTAATAAGAAGTGTCTCTAATCATGACCACATTTGTAAAAGTGGTCTTTATAGATGGTCTAGCGGAGAACGTTAAAGTAGACCTCAATTTAATATGTCTGGCATCCTTATAAGAAAGGGAAGAGTAGACAAATGTTGAAGTGTCAGACAACATGAAATCTCAGAGAACACACCATCCATAAGCCAAGGGAAACTTGAGACCTTCGGAAGCTGGGAGAGAGGCACAGAGCAGAGCTCCTCTCACAGTTGCCAGAAGGAACCAGCTCTCTGCAAATGTGATTTTGGGACTTTAGACTCCACTGATTGAAGTTGGTCTATTTCTATGTATTAAGCTCTCAATTCGTGGTATACTGATATGGCAAACACATGCACTGTTAATGATTTTCCTCAAAAAGTCAGGAGTTTATGAGGCCAACAGTCCACTGAGCATGCACAACTCATCCCAACTCCTCTGTCATTGTTAAATTTCCCTTGCTAAGCATCTCACAATGATCTAACACTGTATTTCCACCTTCCTCTGGATGAAAATTCATTGTTAATTGCACTCATACACAAGTATAAATTATAATGGGAAAGCCATGTTTTCTTTCTTTTTTTTTTTAAGTATTTTTTTTTTTAAGATTTATTTATTTATTACGTATACAGTGTTCTGCCTGCATGTGTCCCTTCAGGCCAGAAGAGGGCACCAGATCTGATTACAGATGGTTGTGAGCCACTATGTGGTTGCTGGGAATTGAACTCAGGACCTCTGGAAGAACAGCCAGTGCTCTTAACCGCTGAGCCATCTCTCCAGCCCCATATGTTTTCCTTTTAAGAGAAAGACTTCTGCTATTGTGAGTGGCATTTCAATCCTAGGATCCAAAGCTTTGAAAACAGACTGTGGACAAAGGGAGATTCCAAGCCTGATACTATTTCTTTTCTCTTCCTCTATTAAGTTCCCAGTATTTCTTCCCCGAAGCCATAAGGAGAAAGCTGTGTCTTCAGAGCAAGAGAAAAAAAATGCAGAACAGGTAATTATCCTGTTAATTTTAAGAGTATAATTTTAGGCCCCAAGGTAGATACTTTTTATTGGAATTATCCAGTTTGACTGCACAGTGAAAGCCAAAGACAACACTAGTGAACTAGACTTTTGTTTGGTTCCAAATCTGTGGCTTCTGCCCTTTCAGAAAGCACTTGAGCTCTGAGGGTGTGTTCTTGGCATGCCAGGTATCCCCTTAGAGTGCAAGGACATCTCCATACTGTTCTTAGCAGGCAAGCCATGATAGTGTGTAAGCTGCACCAAGGGGACACAGTGTGATTAAAAACATTTGTGGCTCATCGTTAAATATAGAAATCATTATAATTGGATTAATTTAGGAAATACACTGTGATGCGTGAGTTTCCTCTTGAGAATTAGATGTACATGAAGAACTAAATTTCCAAAGAGTACAGAGTTGATATTCCCTCAAAAAAAAATGTGGATTCATAATAATTTAGACTCACTTAATCCCTCGCTCAGCTGAAGTCTACACTGGTACTGGGTGATAATTTTACCTGAGTTACATCTGTCTTGTCTCAAAATTCTGAATATTAATATCTGCAGACAAATACAGTGCTTCTCTAGGAAAATGTGGTCCTATCCTGGTGCTGTGTGCATACCTATTATCCCAGCACAGGAACAGCATATACTGGAAGACAAAGAGTTCAAGGCCATCCTGGGTTGTGTAGCAAGTTTGAGAGTAGCCTGTGTGACATGAGAACCTGTTTCAAAAGAAACAAAGGAACAAGGTGTCACACCTTGCACGGCCTTGGTGCAGTGGGAAGGGGCTTGGACCTGCCTAGGCTCAGTGTGCTGCACTTTGCGGACTCCCCATGGGAGACCTCGATTTGGGGGATGTGGGGATGTGGGGTGGCTTGGGAAAGAGGGCTGAGGGGTGGGAGGAAGGAGGAGGGGGTGTCTGTGGATAGCATGTGGAGTGAGTAGAAAATTTCTTAATAAAGAAAAATGAAAAACAACAACAACAAAAAACCAAAAAACCAAACAAAAAAAGAACCAAAGGAACAAGTGAATGTGTCCCTAAATGTACAAGTAACCTTTGAAAATGCCCTAGAAGGTCTGTCAGGGCTACATAGATAGCACCTATGTAGGACCTCACCTACATAACAAATCTCAAAACAATGTAGGTGAGGTCCTTCCTCTTTCTTGGGGCTGGAGGAATGACTCAGCAGTTAAGAGTGCAAACCGTTCTTACGGAGGACCCCAATCAAGTTCCCAGTACCATCATCAGATGGCTCCCAACACCGTAACTTCAGTTCTGAATCCAGTGCCGTGTTCTGGACTCTTCTGGTACTTGCCCTCACCTCCCTCCCTCCCTCCCTGACACACACACACACACACACACACACACACACACACACACACACTTACACTTACACTTACACTTAAAAATACTGTCTTTGAAAAGGCAAATGGCACTAGAAGCAGTTTCATCATTGAGTGGGAGGAGGAAGAGTGGCTGGTTCAGATGAGGGAATCCAAGCGGAGAAATACTCACAGAACAAAACACTTTCAGCAGCACACCCTTTGTTAGGTAATGTTACCCATGGCGTGTCTATCAGTAATATTGTCAACAGCTATAATGGAAAAGATACATTAATTATTATCAGTCACTTGCCGCTCTCTTGCTCTGGTTAGAGTGATGCCTTTCTAAAAAAAATGTCATATATGTTGTCTGCTACATGGGAAGCTGAAACAATGTATTTTTTTTCCCCTGTAGGTTAAGACACATTGGATCAGCTTCTTTTTAATGCCATTCTTGAATTTCTGGCTAGGCTAGAAAAGGTCCTGGATATAAAATGTCCGGCACACCTCCGTCTTTCCCCCTCACTCACTCCAGTCTTTCTCTGGGAAGAGAGCCATGAAGAGCACGAGTGCTGAAGCTCAGTGGCCTGGCCTGACTGCTGGAGAGTCTGGTGCTGTGACTCCCCTGGTCTGGGCACTCTACAGCCCACCTCCCAGTCTGCCTGCCCATGCAGAGTAAGTGCGGGTGAACGAAGGCAGCTCCCCGCCCGTCACTTCTCACATCTCCTCCTTTGCACACTACCATTCTATAGAGACAGCTAGTGTTTTGTTTCCTGAAAGGAATAGATTAACCACGAGTTGGAAAAGGCCTCTTAATATTGTTGTTTTATAATTGCAATTGGAGAAAAATATGCAGAATAAACGTGCTTGTTTTCAACTACTTTCTTTCCCAGTGATTTGGGATAGTGCCCAGAATTATGATGAACTTTCTCACATCTGCTGTCTCAGGTCAGAGTGTATTTAATGAAAGTGAGAGCCCAATCATTTCAAAGTAGGGCTAACGGCATGCCTGTCTTCAGCTATGAGCATTGTCCTAGCCGACTGGAAAGGATTCCAGCAAGGGAGCGTGGAAGGCTGAGAGTCTCTGCCAGGAGGAGAAACCCCTGCAGGGGTGAGGTTGGGAGGAGCCTGTTGTTTTTCTTTGCCAGATCCTTTCCATTTACAGATGTGTTTGGAGTTTTCTGGAACTCATCTGTGTCATTATCTTCTGACAATTTTCAATTATTGAAAACTCAGATAAGTAGATTGGGAATGAGTGTTCATTTTTATCTCATGAAACACCATCATGGGAAGGGTAAGTCCCATGAGAAGCAACTCATACAATCAGCTCATGACTATGTCCTAATGCCAATGATATGTTCCTGGCCAGGTACTTTTGCTTCTCCAAGAATTGCTTTTGTTTTGATTGTGAAAAGTATTATTTCAGTGGCTGGAGCTAAGTTTATAGAGTGTCTGATATACAGAAGCCCTGGGTTTATCTCCAGCACCACATAAGCTGGGTCCAATAACATAAATCTACAGTCCCAACACTTGGGAGTCAGAAGTAGGAGAACCAGAAGTTAAAGTTCATCTTCAGTTACAGAGACTGTTTGAGGCCACCCTTGGCTACATGACACCTATCTTTTTGTTCCAATAATCTATTTTATCATTCCTTCTTTAGATTTATCAGAAATTAGCACAGCAAACAAAGCAAAAATACCAGGTTTTCTTGAACATGGTTTACTTATGTATATTTTGATTGCTGAAATGACATATAATCAAACATGTTAGAAAGATGATGGCCTTGCATGGGATTCTATAGGCCTGACTCTAAACCTGAAAGGCCAAGGATGTGTATATTTTGGATACCTATATTGAAAACAAAATTACTATTTTAGGTATTCAATCTCTAATGTTCTAGGATCTTGTGATGTATAAAAACTATACTTAAAACTATATTTATTCTGAAAAAAACTATATTTATTCTGGTAGTGTTCTTCTTTTTCTGAAGTCTCTGTGCAGATGCCTGAGAATCTGACATAATTCAGGAAACATTCCAGGGACCTGTCCACAGAGCAGTCATTCTTCATATATTTCTCTCCTGTGTTATCAGACACCCACCCCCAACACCAGAGCCTAGTGACTACTCACAACTCTAATACTTTTCTCATTTGGGCCAGTAGCATGGAAATACTTTTCTTCCTTGCCCACACAAGGCAAAATACTTTATTATTAAAATGTATCATTTCCATAAAAGAAAGGAAAGTTTAAAATTTGTTCATGTATTCAGTAGCATAAAATTTCAGTTTCAGAGGTATTAAATTTCCTGGTGAGGTTTGTTAGATGTCATTAAAAATTTTAATCCAGGCTGGGGACATAGCTCAGTAGTGGAGTACTTGCCTATCATGACAGTCAGTCCCTTGAGTTCAATCTCCAACACTGAAAAAAAAAAAAGATAAAAAAAAAGGAATTAATTCATGACAATCTTTCAATCTTTTGTGTCTAGTGAAGGAATTTAAAAGTAATTTCATTCTTCAAAACTTTAGAACACTGGATATTATAACTTACTTAAATCTTCACTATAAAACTCAAGGAATTGAAAAATTAAGTTGTCTAAGCCAGTTTTAAAAATCTCATTTCCCCAAATGAATACCCCTTCTTTCCCATAACACCTTTGTTCTCAGTGGACTAATACCTCTCTTCTTAGTGTGTGACATTCCATCCAGTAATTCTGCACCAGTCATAAGGATCCCCACATCGCCATCTCTAAAAATATCACAGCTGCTCTCTCTTTAATCACATCATTTAATCATTATTGCCAAACATGGTTCTTAAAAAAGTGTGTTTAATATTTAATTACAACAACACCTATTCAAATCACTTCGTGACTATTGACAGTGGCCCACAGGAAGAACAGGTCACTGGTCAGACAAATTGATTCTGAGTTTTGAAAAACTAGCTTTGGAAATGTTGGTCTGTTTATTTTTGATAAATTTCATGTCTCTCTTCTTTCCTATTGTTATCCATAAAGAGGAAGATAACATTAATACCAGTTTCATTTCTAGGAGTGCTAAGTCAGACATTAAAAGTCTATTATATATAAATACTATTTGCAAGATATTATTATTATATTGGTTTGTCACTGAGACTCTGCTCTTTGTTGGACATATTACTTTATTTTTTTGTGTCATTTATTATTTTGAAACAACCATTAACACCATTTCATAAGTGAGTTTTTCTTCATTTCTTATGTCAATGTTTTTGTTTTGCAATGTGGAAATCACAACTAGCCACAACATGTACATGAGGGAATATAAGAGCTCTGAAGCATGTTAGATGTGTATAGATTCTAAATTCTAACTTCTAACTAGTATTTCATGCCCTGGACAGGAGAAGCAAGAAGTACTGAGATCCTTGACGCATGAGTACCCAGATATCCTGCTGGCAATGGGGCAACTGGGGCATTAAAACTATGCTGGGATTAGATACAAATTCTCAATAGTTACTCTGTCCGGGGGTGGTTGGGCTATCAAAGAGTTCATTTCCTGGAGCTTCACTTTCTACATACATAGACTGAATAACACTTCAGATTGCTGATAGGATTCAGTCAGATATCAAATGTAACGTTATTCAGAATTGTATTTGGCAATAATAACTACGACTGGCTACGTTTGAAAGTCATAGATGCGTCTCTTGGTGAATTGTGCTTGTAATTCGCTGGTGGGAGATGAACCCTTGGGTGCTGGATTTGAGCACATGCTTTGCTGCTCTTCCTTCTCTGTGATCATGTAGGCCTCGTTTGGTCCTTTCTGGGCTCCCAGACTTGCTCTGGGTAGAGACAGCCATGTTAAGAGCAGCCTCCCTAACACTGTGTGTGTTAGGATCGATCCTCTGCCGCTTACTCTGCCCTGGTCAGTCTGAACAGACCCATCTGGAACATGGGAGGAATCACTTTGTCCCGCCAAACAGATTAAAACTCATTTAATGTAATTCAACAAGTTTTATCAAATCCATGATAGTTTTGATCAAGAAAAGACATCCAGATTTCTGAAAATGTGCTTCTTAAACACCAGAAGATGTAGCAACAGTAGTTAGCAGTTTTCAAAGGCTAGCTTTTTCTTGTTGGGGGCCAAATGTGCTTTGCTATTCAAGTTCCCAGTAGCTAATCACCAGCCCAGTGGGGCTGATTGGCAGTTATGAGGATGAGTGGGCCTAGAAACTGAGCTCTGACAAATATTTTTTCATGCCTTTCTCAGCCAAGCCAAAACAACTCACATCCTTTCTGAGGATGTGCTATATTTTTTTTTTTAAAGATTTAACTATTAGATTTTTAAATTTAACCATTTAGCCATTTTTTTTAATTTAACTTCTTTATTTGCTCTTTGGGAGTTTCACATTATGCATCCCAATTCTGTTCACCTCCCATTCCCTCCAAATCCTCCCCTCATCCCTGCCACACCCCCCACATAAGGAAAAAAAATCAAAGTAAGTAAGAAAGCAAGCAAGCAAACAAAAGCAAAAGCAAAACCAAAAAACAAAACAAAACAAACCCCCAAACCAAACCAAAGCACAACAGAAAAATCTCTGCTTCTCCTTCTTTCCTGCCTCTCCAACACCTCTTCATGCGTCCTGGGGGCACCGGCGGCTTCAGTGGCCATATGGTACACCTCTTTGTTGCAACAGTTCTACTGGCAAATGTTTATTGCAAAACTGATGTTAAAGCATTCTATAAAATAGACAGACTTCTTATAGCTACAAGTTTTACCACCACAATGAACTTTTTGGCTTGCACTTAGTTGGACTGTCAGCTGTTACACTTCTATTAAAGCATATTGTTTATTATCATTTCAATGAAGCATCTAATAAATTTAGCATGTGTTACCTCTTATCCAATTATATATGTATATACGTGTATATATATTATATATGTCATATATGTGTGCATGTGTGTGTGTGTGTGTGTGTGTGTGTGTGTGTGTGACAGGTTTGCTACAGAGAAAAATGCATGACTTATGTGAAATCTGGGTCTTTGGTTTTTCCACTGCTTCTTTCTTCTAGATCTGATGTTCTTTTGGGGTGAAATTCTTTTTTAACCTACTGGAAATCTGGGGTGAGAGTGATTTGGCCCTCAAAATTCTGTAATTCTATATCCTCTGTTGCCTACGTCTGTCCATCTTAGACAGCCAATGACGCAACATATTGTCTGGAATATGAATGTCTACAGAATCATTTTTTTTAGAATTATAAACTAATCTATTAAAATGATTAATTTTCAATTAATATAGTACCATGTAGAATATGTTTGTGTATACATACATGCAGCATAACAATGCATGATATCATACTTCAAAAAATTAGCTACTATTTTCCAATAAAAAGGGCATAAAAACACTACAGGATACCTCCTGCAAGATGGATGTTTAGACAGGCGTGGTGCCTTTTTACATAGGTGTTCAGGAGCTGGCTGAGGAAAAACATGTGCAAGAAGTTAATTTTCTGTTTTAGAAAAAGTACTTAAAAATGCTTGCTCGGCCTTCCTCTGAGACATGTGTTTTGCAGAGATGACCTGTGAAGCATGGATGCACACACAGAACAAAATGACCCATAGCATGGATGCACACACAGAACGAAAGGACCCATAGCATGGATGCACACACAGAATGAAAGCACCCATAGCACATTTTTCCATTTGAGGTCATGAGGTAGTGGTTCTGTTGCATAATGAACACAGGTATTTATTGTTCTCTTTCTTCTGACTGCAACCAGCCTATTCAAGTTCCTTGACATCCCCACAGTAATGAATGGACTCTCCAACAAACTGAACCAGAGTAAAATGTTTCCCTTTTTAGATTGCTTTTGCCATAGAAGCAGAAAAGTAACTACACAGTACCCATATATTGATAGCATCTTAAAATCCAGACTCTTATCTACTTGTTCACCCACCTCCTCTACTGGAATGTTTAACAGGCACCTGAAGTAGGCTCCACTAAAATGGATTCCCTTCTGTCTCAGTTAAAACCTCTTACTGCTCAACATGGTTATTAACAATTATTACATCATTATAAACAGGTTTTATAAAAACATTATTGTTATTCCTGTATGTAGCAAGAATCTTAAAAGGTCTTATTAATAAAAGCAAACCTGAAGCCAGGTATTGGGGTAAATGCTGAAAGATCAGAGAGACAGAACAGGCCACAGCTAACCTCACCTCACCAATTCCTCGGGTGATCTTGTTTCCTCAAACTGGAAGCCTCTGTGTCCTCATTCCAATGGATTTCAGCTTAACTGCTGGCCAAAAGCCTAAAAGCTTAACAGGCTCTAGTTCCTGGTCCTCACACCTTATATACCTTTCTGCTTTCTGCCATCACTTCCTGGGATTAAAGGCATGAGTCACCATGCCTGGCTGTTTCCAGTGTGGCTGTGAACTCAGAGATCCGGATGGATCTCTGCCTCCAGAATGCTAGGATTAAAGGTGTGTGTGCCACCATTTTCTGGCCTCTATGTTTATCTAGTGGTTGTTCTGTTCTCTGATCCCAGATAAGTTTATTAGGGTGCACAATATTTTGGGGAACACAATATATCACTACACCTGTACACTTGCTTTTGCTTGTAATTCATATTTGCGCTATTATCAAATGTTATGATTAATTTAACTTATAAAACACACCGTAGATCTCCTCTTGTTATGCCAAATTCATATTTGCGCTATTATCAAATGTTATGATTAATTTAACTTATAAAACACACCGTAGATCTCCTCTTGTTATGCCTTCTGCTTCCATCTAGCCTAAGTCCCCACTGCTCCGGCCTCAACTGCTGTGTGTCCCTTTCCCAGTCTCTGCTCCCATGTATGTGCTCCTGTGTTCTACTCTCAGCATGGAAGCCACCTTCCCACTCGAGAAGTACAAAGATGGGTCCTATCACTCTGCTCTTCTGCTCTTCTTCAATGGCTGATAAAACACTCCAACTGGTCTCTTCATGGCTTGAGCACATTCTTCTGGCTTTCTTCACTCTTGACCTCAATCACTTTACTGTTCCTAGAATGCCGTAGGAATTTCCTCACTTCATAGTCTTTGCTTTTTCCTAAAACTTTTTTTCCTCTGGTTATTCACAATGCCTAATCCCAAACTTCCTTCCATTTTCTGTTGAAGTCTACCTTATTTGAAATTAATGGCCCCTCTTTCAGTCCTCCCACATTTCATGCTGGTGCTTAATTTTGAGTTGTAATACTTACTGTGATTGAACACACATTATTTTTATTTATTCCATCACGTGTCTTTCTCACTGGACTAGAAGTTCTGTGAGAACAAGGTTTACATGTTTTCCTTGTTTCCATAATCATTGTAAACAAACCAGTGATGACATAGTACACTTTTAGAACCACATGATGACTGTTAAAGAATAAGTGGGGGCAAAAGTCTGCTATCAATGCCCAGCATTGTGTCTATGGAAGGAAATACACAGCTAGTTTACAACCTGAAAATCTTTGTTACCCAGCCAGATAATTGTGTGGTGCCCCTGCACTTTCACATGATATCTTACCATAACCACTGGTATTGTCCACATATACCACAGAGCAACAATTGTTCTTCAGTGGTCTGTCTTTCAGAGCTTGATAACATTTAAGTCAACCTTTTGTTCATGTGTTTTTTTAATGATTGTGTAAGAGTTCCATGTGAGTAATTCTCATTGTAAACACAATAACCCCACAGTCTAGTAGTTGGATTCAAACCTCTATTACTTAATCCAGACCAAGAGATGTTGTAGGCATCCAGATTCTTAAGTATTTGAGCTAATTAAAATGATTTTCTATAGCAGCAAATCTGACTAAAGCAGAAGGCATAAATAATTAGCTCTCAGCATAAAAGTAAGCAGGAAACAATTTGAATTTCCTTATTGGCCTATTACCATTTAGATGAATATGACTTCTCAACCTTGACCTGGAGCCCAGATCTTTACTGAATGCCTGACTCAACTCCTACTATAGATCTATCTCCCAGATATTTCCTTCTAGTTGTGATGTGGCATCTTCAGATGCATGATCTGGCATCACTTTCAGATTGTTCTATGTTTTGTTTCAGTGAACGATGCCACCACATACTCAGTTGGTCTAAGCAGAAATCGGATGTTATGAAGAAATCATCTTTAAGTGTATTGTACCAAAGAGGTTGAGGGTGCATAGTGGGCTAAAGTAAAGATTATATCCTTGAGTCGCTGATAGTTAAGAGTGGGATTCAGACAAAATTAGAATTTAGTTTTATTGTGGTTAGTGGTAAGCATGATATGATATGTGGGGAAAGTCCTTTAAGATTTGCTTGGAGATTTATCGTGAAAACCTCTGTGCTGAATATTGAAGGATGAATCTTGAAGTTGTAAAGCCGGAAAAATATATCAAGCAGAGAAAGCAATCAAAGCAATAGCAGAGATGAATTACAAAGCTTAAAGATTGAAGTGTGGTTTGAGCTATTTATATAACAATATTGTAAAACACAATCAATATCAGGCAGTAAGGATAAACTATGAAGTTGACAGTGGATATGGAGAAGTTCATAATGAGCCTTGTGCCCCATGCTAAGAGGCTGTGGGTAATAATGAACTATGGGGAAATTTTAAGTGGAAGTATACATGGTCAGACTTGATTTAAGATCCATCACACAATTTTTGTGGGGAGGATGTAGCAGCAAGTAGGGAAGACTGGGTGAGTTGGATTAGAAAAGTATTGCTTTCTTTCATCCAGGTAAACAGGAGACTCTAACCTCAAGCCAGGCCCCCTGGATATGGAAGATGGTTGTTTGGTTTGAAATGTTTGGGGGGCACCCAGGCAGGGGGATCGAGATCTGTCCCTGGTGCATGGACAGGCTTTTGGGGGCCTGGTGCTTGTGGTGTGACGCCTTATGCAGCCTTGGTGCAGTGGGGAGGGGATTGGACCTGCCTAGGCTCAGTGTGTCTGGCTCTGCTGACTCCCCATGAGAAACCTTGATTTGGGGGATGTGGGGATGTGGGGTGGCTTGGGAGGGAGGGTTGAGGGGTGGAAGGAGGGAGGAGGGGGATCTGTGAGTGGTATGTAGAGTGAGTAGAAAATTTCCTAATAGAGAAAAATGAAAAAAAAAAAAAAAAGAATAGGAAGCTGGTGTTAGATACAGAAAATATTAAGAGAAAAGTTTATTTTTTTTTAAATATTTTTTTACTTTTATTTTATGCATAGGGGTATTTTGCCAACTTGTATGCAGAAGAAGATATCAGATGAATTACAACTAGAACTACAGACAGTTGTGATGTGTGTGGAGGGAATCAAACCTTGGCCCTTCACAAGAACAGCAAGTGAGTACTCTTAGAGGGTTCTAAGCCATCTCTCCAGTTCCCAAAGTTGAATTTTCTAATTATCTAGTGATTTTGTGTTTTGGAGACTTAGGAGACTTTTATATTAGTATCTAAGAGGAAATGGACATTTTTTTTCAGAGATAATGTGTTCATGTGACCCCTGGTTAAGATGCATTTATTTAACACTGACCAGGAGATAGCCAAACACACACACACACACACACACACACACACACACACACACACACACATATATATATATATATATATATATATATATATATATAAAACAACTTGAAACTTCAAAATAAAGAGAAGACTTCATAATAAAAATTACCAAGATACAGGACTTCTTCAAAGTCATAAGAGTGGTCTGTCTGAAAGTGCAGCAGGGAAGAGCAAGGTGTAGTGGCACATGCCTTTAATCCCAGCACCCAGCAGACAGGGGCAGGCAGATGTCCAGGAGTTCAAAGTCAACCTCTCTACATACCAAGTTCTAGGACAGTCAGGCCCACACAGTGAAACTCAGTCTCAAGAAAGGGAGGGAGGAAGAAAAGGAAGGAGGAAGGTAGGAGTAAGTGGGGGGAGTGAGGGCAAAATGTCAAGAACAGAACCTTGGGAAAAATCTAGATTCAAAAGCACACTAGAAAAGATTTATCAAGTTGAGGAGGATAACCAGAAGGAAGAACCAGTCAAACATTTAATTACTCACTTAGAAGCCAGAAAACCTGAATGAGTAGATTCACTAAAATAAAAGTTGAACTGTGTTCCATCTGAGTTAAGGATTTGTGGGTAACTCTGGCAAAAGTGATTTCAGCTGTGAAGGCAGCAATGGTAGCTGCATGGTTATGGGCTACTCATATGAAGACACATGGTTACAGACTACTGACATGAACATGCATAGATAACTACTCCAAACCTGTCTCCAAGCCTAGTTAACAAGAAATTACAGAAGCTGGAGCTTTGGCTGGAGAAACTTGCATTTCTGAGCTTCTCAGAGGAAAATCAGATGCATGGAGCTCCTAATGTTTCATGAGTTAAGCAATGTTTCTAAGGATATATGACTATGTTACTCAAAGTCATAACTTTTTACACTAAAAATGGTCTTTAAACCAAATAGGATCTACCATCAATGAGAAGTAATAAAGGATCCACACCACCATCTCCCTGATTAACATCTTTTGCTCGTGCTACATTCCATGGCAATTAGAGTTGGACCCTGTTTTAGAAGAGGCTGGGTGTATTGGCAGGCGGCACGGAAAGTAAGTGAAGAAGAGCTATCAAGCACAGCTTGAGGTCTTATAGCTTGGTTGACTCTCTAACAAAAGGCGGCTCTATAAAAGATCTGTGTATTGAGAAGAGAAAGACAAGTGGGTGAGGCTGTGCCATGCGGCTCCCTGGGAGATATGAACAAATGTCTATTCAAGCCAGGTGAAGCATTGACAACACCAGAGAAACCATTACTCCCAAGACTAGCTGGGTGAACCGGTGAGCTTATCTTACTGAGGTTGCTTACGAGAGAATTAGTGAGGGGATACTGGGGCATAGGTGACTCAGAGACAGCTGCATGGGTGAAAGGACCAAGCCGGGATAGATGATGGCTCAGAGGATGTGCATCCCTGGAGCTTCAACTCAGCCTGAAGACAGCTCCACCAGAGAATCGACTCTCCCCAGCAATTGTTTCACTGTGTTTATAACCTAGGAGAGGGATTTTGTGAGTCTTGTAACTTTCATGAGTTTCCTGAGCCTTGTAAGCTCATTAGCCTCTGGAGTCCTATGAGCCTCTTAGTGTCAACCCAGTGGGAATGTTTCAAATCAGAAGTTGTTATATCACAGGTGGAGATCATGGTGAAACATGAGTACATACTTCAGCATCTTTCAGTCTTTACATAGCTTGGTAATTCTATATTTGATCAATTTCCCATTATTGAAAAAAATTTCTATATTTACTAGAACACCAACTATGAAGAAAAAGCAATTTTACCAGAAACTAATTTGGCAACAATATAGCCAGTTTTTAGCATCACTAATTAGTTTAGCTCTTGAGCAGCAGAATGTCCTAAAGAGACACTGTGTGAAGAATCTGTCATGTTTATTACATGTGCCTAGCATGCTTGTTTGCTAGCAAAGCAACAATGCATGGCCCAGTTGAAACCTCCAAGACATTCTGTGATGCTTTGTTATTTGGCCGTGATGATGAAAATGTGTGTGTGTGTGGGTGTGGTGGGGGGTGTTCTAGAGAAAGAATATTCACATTTTAATCTCCATTTGTTAGAGTCCAAAGCTGACAGGAAGATTTTGATGTGACTTTGACTTAGTTCAGACACCAATTGGAAGTTTGTAGAAAATATTTAAAGTAGAGTAGAAAATAATGAATCCATGTAGTTTCATGAGTCTACTCCCTATCCACACATTTTAAACCTGGAATTTGTTCTTCTGGTATTCATCCCTAAAAATTGCTTTGAGAGCTACTACTAAAGAAAGATTAAGTATCACTTATAGAGAAATTAGTTTTCCCTTCATATTATAAAGAATTAACTTTAGAGTTTATACCTACTTCTTTCTAATCTTGAGAGTTTAAAAATGTATATTCACTTGAACCTTTCATCTTAAATGGCTGAGCAAGCAGATCAAGATACAACAAGAATACACACTAGCATTAAATAAAGGAATCAGTGTCTCAGACTGTACGTCAACAGTTCAATCAACAGGTGCTTTGGAAATCACAAAACAACAAATAACTGAAAGTACAACATTAAGGTTAAAATATCTGAGAAGTCTACTTTACATAAATAATTTTCATCATAGAGATGGCCTTTGACTATGGGGTTGAGCATTTTAGAAATGAGTTTGAAGAAATCCCAGTGCTTTCCTTGTGTTAGCAGAATGTTCATAGATCCTGATGGTAACATTCGTGTTTGTTGTTTTTATTTCTTCCATTCTGACTAAGGTCAGAACTGTGCAGAAATCATTTAGAAAGTAAAAGTTTTTTTTTTTTTTTTAAAAACTCCGATGTTACACTTGTTCTACCAATATTGCCGTAAGACTGCCAGTAAAGGAAGGGTCAGTATTAATAACTTAGGTTTAGCTTTCTGGCATATTGCGTAAGACACAAGGATGATAACCATCTCCTTCCTCCATACCTTTGCATTATGTTAATGGAAATCACAAAGGCATTGTGCCAGGAAGGCTACACAGCCATCCATGTTTGCTAGAGGTACTTGCATTTTAATCTGAAATACTTGTTTAAGTTTCAATTCCAAGAACGGACCTTAATGAGCCTCCTTTCTTTGGTTAAGGTCCCCATCCTGCCTGTGAGTGGGTTTTCATGTTCGGCCACCCTTAGATACACTCCACATCTGGTGAGTGTGTTCCTTAAAGAGCATCAACAGGTTCTGCTTCCTAGATGACTTTAGCTTTGGCAAAGACCCAGGGAGACTGAGAAACTGCTCTCAAGTTAGGTGTAAACTGCTGAAAATTACCACTTCAAGTCAAGAGGGGAGAGAAGAAAAATCCGTGAAACTGTGAATAGACAGAAAGTGAAAGTGCCCTCCATGCTGTTACAGTATTTGATTCATCAGACTTTACAAATAAAGGACAAATTCAATTAGGCTAAGTAGATGGCTGTTTAAAAGTAGTCCACAAAGTATTTCTTCATCATATAGTAAATAAGGCTTATGTTTAACCACAGCTTAGCATGTTCCAGTGTTAGCATCAGGGCAGTTTGTTTTCATAGCTTGATCTAAACAACACTTTATGTTGACACTTCTATTGCGTATTTAATGAACTCACATCAAATATGCATGGCAAATAAATACTATGTTCCTGGTAAACCTTTATTCTTTTTTGCTCTCTTGATCTGTTCAAGTGAAGTAATACACTTTTCACAATATATTTCTTCTCTCATAAAAATGCATATCCCAGGCATTGTAGCTAAATCTTATTTCAATATTTTTGCAAGACAGAAAAGAGAAATCTCAATCATCCCAAGTTCAGATAGGCAGCTATTTAAAACTCAGTTCTGAAATCTACCTCAGTTTGCCTCTGAAGAGCCAGTCTGTTGAGAAGTACCCCTCTGACAGAAAGGATTAAGTCTCTGGAAAATCTTTAATCTGCTGCCCATACTGAAAAGCATTAAGGCAACACATATGATGCCACCAATAAGAATTGGGGCTGGCAATGGTCTACTTAGCTGTAGAAGATTGCCTTGAATCTGCAGCTGCTGTGGGTGGCTGTGTAGCTGAGTATAGTAGAGGTGAGCTATGCTAATTCCCTCTCTGAAAAGAAATGACCAGGAGTGTCACAAATCATACTCTAGAAAATGAGACGATATCTTCATTGTCCATGAGGTTGATATAAAACAGTCTGTAAGTGACTTGGATTTCTAAGACAGGAAGAATATAAAATGAGCTGGCCCCCAATTTACTTACATAATCTATGACTTAGGGGAACCTTGCAAAAGAAGATGATCATATCCACAGTCGACACATACCTCCTGAACCCTTGCAAAAGTCACTTTTAGATTGTGAATGTCACTTTCCCTGAGCAGGCAGAGCAAGGCAATTTGCTCTCAAAGTCTTCAGATTCAGCATGGGGTTCCGCCAAACAGAGAACAAAATAGTGATTTCTTCCTTTGTGGCCGATAAATATGAAGACAGACACTGCTATGCTGGGTCCGTTTTACCCAGACCCAGAGTGTGAGAGCAGTACGAGTTTTCCTGGTAATTAAATTTTGTAAAGAATATGAATCCTTTTATTTATACTGGGTAACTCTGAGACCAGAAATAACAAATGTTTGATTCTTGAGCTCAATAGACTTTGAAATAAGTGCTTATTTTTGTTCATCTCCAGCTTTGGGTGTATTTTGAAAAGCAGCTTTAAAGCTAGCCTTCCTTGTAACTCGCTATGGGATGTCTTTATACACCACTGACAGTAATACAACTCATTTTGGGTGATTAACTTAACCCCCAGTATCACAAGTGCCTTGCCATATTAGCATATCTTTCAAGGAGTAGCTGCAGCGTGAGAAAATTGCCTGTAGGATTATTTGCAACTAGGAACCTGTGAAATGTAAAATAAAATTGAAGACTATAAAGTAAAACATCAAAGCTACCTAAAATATTAATAGCCAGCACTCTAAAAAGTAATTTAGAAGATTGTATGAGGTAGTGAAAATTACTAATTTAAAAAGAGTTGTTGTTTTTTTAATTTTTTTTTTAAGGCAGGAGTAAGAACAAACGAGAGACAATAGGAATTCATTTTGCTCGTATAATAAAAGGAGTTCAAGGGGATATTGCAGCTCTGTCAGTGGAGATGGTTTAAGGGTCAATATTTGCCCATCTTGAATTTAAAAATAAATGAAAACAAAGCTGACATTTCCCCATTTCAAAACTTAGAGAAAGATACCCTCGTAAGTTATGTGATGGATCCAGAGGGCATTTTCAATTACAAGTGGAACTCTTGTCTCTTTGGAGTATTTGTTCTAATTTACCTTGGAGTGTTTGCCTGAGGTTTTTTGATGGGCTGTTTCTCCAGTCATTCTCTCATTCTGTTTTGATTCTGTTTTGCCCAAATGTGTCCTATGACATGGATACCTACTTCGGTGCCCACCATCTAAGCTGTTGTAGACATAAAATCCTCCGTTTGGACTCATGTAGGATGCATTCGAAATGTGCACCTGCCACTTAGCAATTGTTGGAACATGAGCTGGCTGTTTACATCTTACCTTCCTTGCCTGTAAACAAGTCCGTTCTGTTTCAAGGTGTTGTCAAAGATTACAGGAGAGAATGTTCACAAAACCTCCATCCTTCTTTCTGGTAAAACAGCAAACACCTAACAATGTGGAGCTTTGAAAAGTGGTTCATGTCAGGAGATGATTTCAGAGAGTATGGCATGGAGCACAGTGTGAGGGTGGGGACATGGCAGATATGAGGGCACTTTAAGACACCTTTCTCTTAGGAAGAGGTTCTCCATATACATCAGTCATGTGTCTCATTGCAGGGGGGCACTATAGAAGGGAAAACAGGTTATAGTTCTGGTGTCTAGGGAGTAGGGCCTGCCTCTGTGTTTACACTTGTACTTAATTTACTATGCTCTTTTGAGGTGATACCTACCTACCTAACAAGCAAAGCTGATATTTTCAGTAAAATACAAAATGTCTGAAGTAGGAAAACTGTACTTGTGGTAGAATGTTGAAGCAAGTGGCATGTATATTAAAGGCAATAAAATGCTGAAAGAAAGTAAGAAGTGAAAGGAGCAAAGGTAACACGAATTATCTACATAAGAGGTGCTAAAGTAACTAATACTTAGATCAGAACAAGGATGAAGGAGAAGGGAATGACATCATGTTATCAGTATTGACCACATCACATGGTGGGCTTTGTAGTAGGCATTTTAGTTGTGTGTGTGTGTGTGTGTGTGTGTGTGTGTGTGTGTGTGTGTGTGTGTGTACTTTTGAATTTAGAGCAAAATATATTTCTATTTTATGAGTAAGGAGATAAGTATTTAAACATTATGTGACTTGTCCAAAATGTACTTAGTACTTAGAAAATCAAGAGTGTGGAAAGATATGTAGAAAATATTTTGTAAACTACAAAGCAAATCAGAAAATGTTTAAGAACTTTAGCAAAGTGGCCTACAATAAGGGCTAGAAGATGATTCAGTTGGTAGAATGGTGGCTGTATAAGCATGGGGACCTGTGTCCCTTTCTCAGCACCCATATAAAAAACCAGGTGCAATGGCCCATGCTTATACTCCCAGCATTGGGGAGGCAGAGACAGAATGATCCCCTGAGATATATATATATATCTCCTAATGGAAATGAAGAAAGCCTGTAATCTACAGTATAGCTAGGAATCATAAAGTACATGCAGCAGCATCAGGTAAAAGTAGTAAATCATGTAATTATAATAAATGATGCACCCCTATCCATCCTGTGAGATCATTAATAAATGCAAGACATTCATTTGTAAGACATCATATGAATAAAACAATGAAAATACTTGAAAGAAACACTGGGGAAAACCTTTATGTCTGAATTATCAGCAAAATCCCAACCCTGATAAAAAAAAATCCACTAAATTTGTTCAATTTCAATAATCTACTAAATGGAAGATGTTTTCAACCTAAAAGTAAATATTTTCTGCTGAGAAAAGAATTCTTGAATCAAGGGGAAAACTCAATGGGCAAACAAATAATCCGTCCAACTGGAACACCAAACAAACAGATCCATCTCCTAACTGCATAAAGAGGCTGAGAAACAAGAGAGAGAGTCAAAGGTCCCCAAAGAAAAATGGACCAAGGATATGAATTGACAGCCCACTGAAAGGAAAATACAAATGGTTCTTAAGTATATGAAGATTTGCCTAATCTTATTCATGATAAGACAAATGCAGAGTCAAACTGCATTGAGATGTCACTTTTCAGTTATCTGAACCAGGAGTGAAGTCCCAAGTGAACTGTATGAAGAACCAGAAAAACCCATTCCTCAAAGGATTCTGACATAAGCCATCAAAGTAGGCAAAGAGGCTGAGTGCAAATAGCAACAACAAATGACCAACTGCTCGAGTGCTAAAACTAACTCATCTGATCATTTCTTCTTGACATGAATATTTCTAATGAAGAACTTATTTGTTCAGGAAGTGATTATAGACATTTTTATTAATTCTTTGAGAATTTCATATGATGAATTTTGATCATATTCACAATCTCCTTCCCTTAACCCCTTTCATGTCCCCTCCTACCCAGACTAATTTTATGTTGTCCTTTTGTTTACTTTTTAAAATTCAATAACCTATCAACTCCAATTTGAGCTCTTCATATATTCCTGGGTGTGAGGTCTCTAAGGAGCATGGTTGATCTGCTAGAGTCACACCCTTAAAGAAAACTGACTTTTTGTTGTGATATTTTAATTGTGTTGAAATGTGATTTTATTTGTATGTTAATAAATTTTGCCTGGAGATCAGAGGTCATACAGTGAGGTCACATAGTGAGCCATAAGCAGAGTCAGGTGGTGGTAGCACACACCCTTAATTCTGATCACATGGCAGGCAGAATCTCTGTGTGGTCAAGGACACAGTCAAGCATGGTGACACGAGCCTTTAATCCCAGTACCAACCATAGAGACCTGGAGGTCTGTATAGACAGGCAGTGACAAGGAAGTCATGTGGCTGGGCTTAGAGCCAATGAGAAAGCAGAATAGAAAGGCAATAAAAACACAGGTTACACAGGAAGAAGCTCTCTCCTGTCATGGCCAAAATATGGTGCTATTTTATTTGTACTGAAATGTGATTTTATTTGCATGTTAATAAATAAAGTTGCCTGGGGTAAGAGCTAAAAGCAAGCCATAGCACAAGCTGGGTGGTGATGGTGCACGCCTTTAATCCCAGCTCTTGGGAGGCAGAGCTAGGCAGATCTCTGTGTGTTCAAGGATACAGCCAGCATGGAGACACATGCCTTTAATCTCAACACCAACCATAGAAGACCTGGAGATCTGTACAGACAGGCAGTGATGAGGAGGTCATGTGGTTGGGTTTACAACCAATGAGAAGGCAGAATAGAAAGTCTATAAAAAAGACAAACAAACAGGAAGTAGCTCTCTTGCTGAGGAGGACAGAAGCGGCAGTGAAGGGTAAGGTTTTTAGCTCTTAGCTATTGCTCTGACCTCTTAGGCTTTCATCTTTGTATTGGCTCTGTGTTTCTTATTTAATAAGACGATTACACCTACACCAAAACACACTGTGTTGCTCCTTTCTGCCCTGACAATCTTTCTAACTCTCTTTTGTGATGGTCCTAAAACCTTGGGAAAAGAGCATGATATAGATGTTCCCATTTGTGGCTGGTCACCCTGGAATCACTTATTCTCTTTGTTTTGATCAGTAGTAAGTTTCTGCATTAACCACTGTCCAGAACATGAAGAAATTGCTCTGATGAGGTCTGGGAGCTGCATGAATCTATGGTTAGACAGAAAAGTATGGTGGTATTTTATTTGTACTGAAATGTGATTTTAATTGTATGTTAATAAATAAAGTTGCCCAGGGGTCAGAGCTATTAGAGCCATAGCAAGAGCGTGGTGGTGGCGCACGCCTTTAATCCCAGCACTTGGTAGAAGAGCTAGGTAGATCTCTGTGTTCAGGGATACAGCCAGCATTGGAGACATACACCTTTAAGATCTGGAGGGCGGTACTTACAGGCAGTGATGAGGCAGTCATGTGTTTGGGTTTACAACCAATGAGAAGGCAGAACAGAAAGACTAAAGACAGACACACAGGAAGTAGCTCTCTTTCAGGGAAGCTAGGAGCACTGCAGGAGGTAAGATTTTAGCTTTGAGCTCTGACCTCTTGGCTTTCTCTTTTACATTGGTTCTGTGTTTCTTATTTTAATAAGACGGTTGGTTACATCTACAAAAAAGTATTGAGAGGAGAATTTAATACCATTTCCATGTAGCAAAATAATAGTAATAGGTGCTCCTGTGAGTACCTCAACCATGGGTACTTTGCCAGATTTGCAGGACCAAGAATGTGCTTCCTCCTATGAGTCTTATAGCCAATTAGAAAGCTGTTGGTTTTCTCCATAAGTTATATGCCACTATTACACCCATGAGTATATCTGATTATATTAGCTATTATTGCAGTTCATTTTGTATACCCCAAAAATGTTTTAAGAATGAATTCCTAAAATGGAGTAACAAGACATGAAAATTGCCTTTGCAGTTGGAACAATCATTGGATAAAATATATCATACTATTTTTTAAATAAATTGAAAACTGGACAATGAAAGGCAGTGATATATCAGTCAGGATACATGAGTTGAGTTATAGCATGACCTCAATTTAAAGCCTAATGATTCTAGGCCGCAGGACCCCAAAGTGAGAACCCAGGTAGTTAGGGGAAGACTTCTAGAGTTTGGGAGTTACTGAGAAACTAGTGTCATCAGCCAAGTCTGAGTTCACATTACATATTGCTAAAAAAGAAAAAAGAGGGAAATCAACAAAAACAGAGCTAAAACCTTCCAGCATTTACAGGGGGCTACCCTAGAATACTCGGGAAACTCTGAGCTAATGAATCTGAGGAAGCCACTGAGACAGGAAGGGAAGCAATGGCACCTAGAACTCATGTACCACTGAGAATCCTACCTACTTCTTCCCAGCCAGATCGGAAACTATGAAACCTTCAGAGAGTATGTAAATACTCAGAGTGATACGTTCCTAAGAGAAAAGGGGAAGTAGGCCTACACTACTAATTTACTCTAGCTTAATGAATCTTAAGACAGTTGAATCTTAAAACAAAAGGATTTAATTGTTTTCAAGTCACTTAAGAGTCCTAAATGAAGCTGAGAAACTTTAAGGGACTCTGAAAATGTCCCACAGCATAGAAGGCACAACTTGTGCTTTCTGATAGGCTATTAACAATTATTAGTCATGAAAAGGAGAAAAACTGAATCTATGAACAGGAAAAAAATTAAACAATTGAAACCAACCCAGATACAAATCATGTTAGAATTAACAGACATAGACATTAAAATGGTCATTGTAACTGTAGCCCATAGACTTCAAAAGCTAAAGAAGACCAAAATCTTACTCGAACTTGGAAAATGTTTTTAAAAATCATGTCAAACTTTCCCTAGAGGTAGAAAGTATTACATCTGAGATGAAAAATGTACTAGGTTGAGATTAATGGCAGATTGAACACTGCAGGAGAAAAGATCCCTGAACTTTAAAATGTGGCAGCAAAAACTATCCAACATGAAGAGCAAAGACAAAGATAGAGAATGGAAACAGTTAATCAGAGAGCTGTGGGATCACTGTGAGGGTCCATATGTATACATACAATCAGAGACATCAAGGGAGAGGACACAGGTGAAAACACAAAATACATTCAAGGAAAAATGCCAAAGTGCTTAATACAAACCTACAAAATCACAGAACTTCAGTAATTTCCATATGGATAATCCTTTACCAAAACACCACCAAATAATCTATTCCAAATGTGTGAAAAAATCATAAGTCACATAGACAGGCATGCTGTCTACAGAGAGTCCATAGTAAGAATGGCAGCACATGTCATGCTAAAAAAACGGTCAAGTGAGAAAACAGGGAAGTAACATTTCTCAGAAGGACAGATAAGAGAAGCTACTGCTCTGTTCCTGTAACCAAGTTGGCTTCTATTTCTGCTTAGGAATAGAAAAATCTGGACATAACATCACCAAAAATAAAAAGGGCAAACTGCAGATTGATGACTATCAAGAATGACAGAACTGCAGTGGGAAATGGGATGAGGAGTCAATTGAGAGAGAAACAGTAACTGGGCCTTCGCTAACTGTAGATGAAATTCTAAATGGTCTTATTAAATAAGAAACAGAGCCAAATACAGAGGTAATAGCCAAAGAGGTCAGAGCAATAGCCACGATTGGCTTTAGCTTACCACCAGCAATAGCTTCCACAGAGAGCTTCTTCCCATCTAACGTGTTTTTATTGCCTTCCTGTTCTGCCTTCTCATTGGCTCTAAGCCCAGCCACATGACTTCCTCATCACTGCCTATCTATACAGACCTCCAGGTCTTTATGGTTGGTACTGGGATTAAAGGCTCATGTCAACACGCTTGGCTGTGTCCTTGACTACACAGAGACTCTGCCTGCCATGTAATTGGATTAAGGGCATGGGCTACCATTGTCTGACTTCTGTTTTATGGCTATTTGACCTCCAATCTCCAGGCAACTTTATTTATTAACATACATATAAAATATCACATTTCAGCACAAATAAAATATCACTACAGCTAACCAGTAGGAAGATGCCGCCAGTGGCCATAAAAGCTAGCCTGATTTAGGTATGAAAGAAATCCAAGTCAAAAGTACCTCGAGAAAGAGAACAGATGCTGGTAAGGATGGGAACAGAAGGAACTCCTGTACACTGTTTGTGGGACAGAAACGTAGTCCAGCTACTACAAATGTCAGTGTTTAGGGTCCTCATAAAACTAAAGACAGAACTTCCACTCGACCCAGCTAGACCACTCCTGAGTATTTACCTAAAGCTCCAAAGTTAGTTCCTGGAGATACCTGCTCACCAATGTCTATTGCAGCACTGTTTATAGCAATGAAGTTATGGAACCTACCCAGGTGTCCATCAACAGAAGAATGGTTAAAGGAAACGATGTGTTTGTACACAGCAGAAATTGTTTCAGTCATAAAGAACCAAGTTTGTTGTTTGCAGGAAAATGGGCAAAAGTGGAGATATTAAAGGAATTAAGTCATCCTCAGAAAATCTCTTATGTGTACATCCTAGACTTTATGGACACATAAGATCAGAGATGTGCAGATCACATGAAAGCAAAAGAGAAACAATTTTAGGAACAAGGGGTCCAGGAGAGAGGTGGAAAAGGGAGAGGAGTGGGACTTGGTGGGGAGGGTACTCCAAGAACATTGCATGCTTGCACAAAAATGCTCTTTTGTAACACATGTTGACAACAAGGCTAGGGAGAGAATACAGCTAATTAAGCTGATGAAGGTGGGGCAGAAGTCTTTGGGGACTTCAGATAATGTAGTCTTCTCGGTTTATTCCAGGCAGCTACTTATAACCCTCCAATGTGTTTCCTCGTGGTACTCAGTGGTGCTGGGGAACTAGGAACTCCCTCTCCAGCCATCCTCCCTGTTTTCCCTTTGGATCAAGAGCTGGGTCTTTGAAGGTGGCTGGTTGTGGTGTTAATAGCATTAACAACATTAACTGGGTAGTTTTACAGTACTGGTGAATCTGCTGTAGTTTAGGAAAGGGAGCTTTAGAGATGGCACTAGTCATAGGAAAGAATAAGAAGAAATTCCAGGCTCAGCATTACAGCTGGGAGAGAAATCAGTTATGAAGAATAAATAGACCCCCTTTGGACCCACAGACTCTATATTAACCTAAGATTGAGGCTTAATTAAAATCTTAGCAAGTGTCCCCTCTCTCTCCCCTACCACTAGACTAACAGCTGTTGAATAAAAATGAAAGTGGAGGACAGCTGGGAGAGCTGTAAGAAACAGATCCTCTCTGAGGAGTGGTGCAGGGAAAACACAGTACCAAGGGGAAAGCAAGCACTCAGTCACCTCAGGCAACAATCTCATACTCAAGACTGGAAACATCACTAGAGGAATCAGAAACCTGTGGTGAGCTGAGGCTAGCCAGTGCCACAAATCTCAAATAGCCCAGCTTCTGATTAGTTTAGTTAACACAAGTCCCTCACTAATAGGCTGTCAATAAAGACACGCTCATATCCAAATACAGAAATATTTACAACAATATCTGCTGTCCTGTGTGAGATGTCTGGATTCCAACAGGAATCTTTGAAACATTTTTTTTCTAGGCATGGAAAAATAATCTGCAGAAATAAAGTAACCACAGAAATTGAACTCATTTATGACACTGATGTCAGAATTATTTGACCAAACTTTGAAGTAATTATGACTATACATTAAAGTCCATAATGAAAAAAAAGTCTGTGTGAAACATCAGACAAGTCACTGATACGGAGAGACTAGACAGAACAAAGTGTAAATGCAAAAAAAAAAAAATCAATGCATAGTATCATAGATAAAAAAAAAATGCCTTCAGGGTGAGGGCTTATTCATAGACTTGACACAGCAAAGAAAAGCATGAGTGACATTTAAGAGAGGCCAATAGACCACACAGACAAAAACACAAAGTACAGAGGGTCAGGGTGGGAAATAGAGAAGTGAGGGTTCAGAGTTCTAAGACAATTGTAAATGGGCAGTGCTGGCATGACTGGACTCCTGGAAGAAGACAGAGCAGAGGAAATAACAGCTGGATGTTTTCAAAATTATCAAAAACTCAAAGCAAATGAGCCCAACAAGATTAGAAAACACCAGAATCTGGTAAGTATCATAAAATCCACACTTAAGAATTTCATACTAAGATTTCTGGATGTGAAGTAGCATGGGATAACTTTGAAGGTAATTGGAGGGGAAATGAGATATTGCCCACAAAGAACTAGGACAATGACAGCAAACTTTTCATCAGAAGCCTGCAAGCAAGCAGTCAAAAGAAAGATAGCTTGAGAAAGCTTAGAGGTAAAGAGAGAGAGAAGCCAAATGGGAGGGAGGAGGGGAAGAGAGAGAAACCTGTCATCCCATAATTCTGTGTCTAGATTAAATACCTTCTAAAAGGAGAGGAAAAAAATCAATGCTTTCTCAGACACAAAAAATTGGAGGGAAGTCTTCCCTAGGAGCAACTCTCTCTGAAGAACATTTTAAAGAAATGTTTCTAAGTAGAATATTAATATGTTAGAAGAGGAGATAAGAAGAGTTTAAAAATGAACAAATTAGAGGAAAACAAAAATTTTCTTTTATAATTTAATAGCATCAAACATTATTAAGTAAAAACAACAGTGACTTAATGTGTGTTTATATAATGTATTACCAATTATGGTAATGGTGAACAATTTTCAAGAAGGAATTGGAAATATACTTTTATGAAGATCATGACACTATAGCTGAAGTAGTATATTATTTGAAGGTTGGCTCAAATTCTTTAATGCTAACTATTGTGATATCTGGGTACTTACCTAAAAGTGCAAGACCTTGGTTTTGACACCCAGTACTGGGACAGAGAAGAAGCCAAAAACTCATAGCAACCACCATATATTTTTAAAAGTATGATAGTTCAAGTAAGATAAAACAAAGTGGAAAAATTAACAAAATGAAGGCACAAAAGTGCCAAAAACAAATCAAAGCTTTGATTTGTTCATTCCATTCCTATGCATTATATTTATCCAAACAAAATAAAAGCATATGCCCATAAAAGGAGCTGTCTGTAAGTATTCACAGCTGGCTTATTTGTGCATAGAAAACTCTGAGTATAACTTGAATGTATACCAACAGACAAATAGGCAAGAAAATTATGCATATTTGCATAGTGCAACGTTTGCAATGGAAAGGAAGGTGCTGTTGATTCATGCAAGGGCATGGATACACCCAAAGATAATGGTATTGAGTGAAAGAAAGCATCAGAAAGGAGTATTGTTTTTATGTTGATAAGATCCAAGGACAGGAGCACGAGTCTAGAGTAACATAAAGCAGATGGGTGTTGCCTAGAGACAGGGGCATGGGTGAGGGATATATGGGCATCACACTGGCAGGAAAAATGTTGAGTATTTTTTACCTTGATGTCATGATTCCATGAGAATTTGTGTGCATATTTACATATATGTGGCATACAGATTTATGTGTATATTACATTATCAAATTATAAAATGTAGATACTGAATACATGCAGCTTGTCATACATTTGTTCAAGGCAGACATATTACAGCACATTTTAATTTGAAACTTAATTTCATATATTGACCACTTTAGTGTGCCTCTCTAAAATTGTCCTTTTTATTTCTTGATGCCTAAATTCACTTATGCAAGAATAGTATCCCTCAAATACCTTGAAGAGTTCACATCTTTTATGATGCCAGTTGGTGGTATTAACCAAGTCTCACAATTTGACTTTCTAGATCCATTGAATGTTCTTTTCTACTGTCTTATCACAGAGTTGCCAACACACTAAAATCGTTTTCCTATTTTTTTTTTTTTTACTGAAAATCCCACTAGAATGTGTGTCCAGTCAACCTTTATGGTTAGGCTAGGCCTTATGCCTGAGTTCTAGCCAATATAATTCAAGCACAGTGGTGCACATACTCTTTTGGCTTAACCTTTAAGTACCCATTCTACCAAACCCTTCTCTTGTTTCCATGTTGTTCAGATGAGTAAGGATTTCTTCAAGACCCATGGAAAGGCACACAGTCACCAATGAGAACTGCTTTTGTCTGTAAATAGAAAGCTGGCAAAAACTGCTTGATACTTGGGGATAGAGGAACCAGACAGTTCCATGACCATGAGTTAAGTTTTGTTAGTATAAGCCATGCAGTGATGCCAAAGTATCCATGTGCTGAAGTAGCCATATCATCTCACTAATATTTATTATTAATTTTATCTAAGTAATAGAGGTAATAAAATAATCATTGTTGGTGAGGGCTTTTACTGGATAATCCCCTATTTTTGAGATTTTTACACATATAGCACATCTACACATATAATGTGTGATGTCCATGTGTAAAGTGCATGGCCTCTGGTATCACCATCCTAGAGGATGCTCTCATTTTCTCAGAGCTCATCTGTACCTGTCAAGTATGGGTTCCATTCATAACATAGTAGATGTGTTTAGATGCACAATAGACATTTAGTAAGTGCTTTTCAACTTTGCTGACTTAATGTTTTCCTTAAAAAAAAAAAAAAAAACTACAAAGGAACATGTATATTTACTGTAATAATGATTTAGTTATGATGCAATTAAAAAGTAAATTTAAAGATTTTTGCCAAAATAGCCTTCTAGTTGCTTTCTCTTAATGCCTGTAAGAATAAGAACTAGAACTTCATGGTTGGGAAAATAATTTCTATTGAAATAGAGCTTGAACAAGGCTATGTAGTTATGGAAAGCTTATTCATACTTCTGATCGTACTTCTGATAACAATTCTATTACACAATTCTATATTATGTTTTCCAAAGCAAGTTATAAAACAAAGTATTCTGCTTGCTTGCACAACCATCCTGTAAAATAATTTTTTTTTTCCTGTGGATAGTGGTATTTCATTTCAGGTTTAGGTGTTATTTCTGAAGAAAGCATTAAGTGGTGATATTTCTTTACAGGTTTTTTACTAAAACAAGCTTGGCTCCACGAATACAGGAGTAATATAGCCATTTGGTTCTGTAGCCACTAATGAGGAATTGTTTTTAAAACACCACCTAGGACAATCATTTTGTGGATACTCAATTGCACCTCTTCTAGTAACTCATTCCGCCTTGCATTCAGCATAAACACATAAAAATTCAGCACTTTTTCCAGAGTGGGAAAGGAAAGAGTCTCTTTTCAAGTGGAAAAAAAAATGCCTTTCTGAAGAAATTACTGCAGAATAGAGAAATAATTGTCTCTTGAAGGAATGAAAGAACAAAAATGGATGCGAGTGGGTAGGTAGAGCCTATGGTGTTTGGAGTAGAAAGGTCACTCTGATGTGGGAAATCCCTTGAGCAACAGCACAGAGTTGAATGGGACCCGTACTTGACAGGTACAGATGAGCTCTGAGAAAATGAGAGCAAACCCAGCTTAGAGGAGGCCGATACCAGAGGCCATGCACTTTACACATGGACGTCACACATGCAGAGGGAGCCCTGAGCTACTCCTGACGAAGATCTTTCTTCTCACAGTGTTTGCTCATCTGTCAGAATTACCTGTTCACTAGAGAAGCAGACTTGTATTTGGCAGCATAGAAACTCATCCTATAAATGCTAACCTTGAAATCTTCATCTGAAGAATGGAGATCCTGAGAACTTGAAGTAGTTGAGAACGCCCTCCCCCAAAGAGAGGTTGAAGAGACAGCCTTGAGGCAGTTTAGAGGTCACAGACCCTCAGATGAATAAGGAGCCGCTGAAATCCGTTTTCCATAACCTATTCAAAACATATCAAGGAATAAATCAACTCACTTCTCTGTCTTGGAAAATCATAAATAGAAAAATCAAAGCGCTAAAAACAGATTCAGAGAAGTCACAGAGTTCACAGTTTGCCTCGAAGCACAGGGTGGCATCTGAATCTAACAAGGCAGACAGTGAATATTCTTAAAGTTTCAGGTAATTTACACATTTAAATGGATGCCCATCCACTATTGTTTACCAAAAAATGTATTTTCACCCGTTTTTGCACTAAACCTGCAACAAAGCCCTTCCAACCAAGAAGGGCCAAATGTCCAAGACTACCTTATCTCTCACAGAGGTTTGTGTTTGTGTCTCTGACCACCAGTCTCAGCAGGGTGATTTACCAATTTTAGTTTTTAGTGTTGTGGTTCCAGGGGCAGACTTCAGGGCCTTCGGCCTACTTGATGAGCACTTCATTTTTCCATGGACTGATGGGATATGTTTTGTTTCAAACTAGCCTTTGTATTTCTTCCTGTCTACAATAGCTTTGGCTGAGAATCAACAGTTTTCTTCCATCCCTCCTTCCCTCCCCCCTCTCTCCCTCCCTCCCTCCCTCCCTCCTTCCCTCCTCCCTCCTCCCTCCTTCCCTCCTTCCCTTCCTCCCTCCTTCCCTTCCTCCCTTTCTTTGTCTTTTCTTTTTTTCCCTTCATCTTATTCCTGTGGTCTTGATTTGGATTTACAAAATAGTATAATGAGGAGATAGTTGCTTTACTCTCCAGTAGTGGTTAACAGGGTGATAGAAAGAGATGTGGGTGAGATGGTCTAGCAGCCAGAGAAACTTGAGAACAAAGGGGGAAAGAACTGAGGAGTGTCGGCCTTGGTCTTTAGTCACCACTGACTTCCACAGTGGAGAGAATGGAGAATCAGAGATTAACTGACAGGCTTAGTCAGTCATAAGCCATGCCATGGAGGGACCATATCAATGAAGAGAAGCTCCAGATGCCACAGTTGTGGGGTTTCAGGTCTTTGAAAGCTCTTTCTTTCTAGGAGAGTAAGCAGGGAACTAGCTAGCGAGGGCTGGTAAGGATTGAGCTGGAACCAGAGCTAGAGACCTGTAGAGAACAGGACCCTGGAGGGAAATCAGGACTTGTTGACAAGGCAGCCCAGCTGTGCTTGCTCTTATAGGCACATTCTGATGAGCCATCCTGCTGCCCAGAACAGCTGTCATCTCTAGGAGTTAAGCCACTGTGTCTGTAGGTTGATGTGCAGTTGGAGAAAGAGACACAGTTGTTATTCAATCAGGAGACTGACTGGCAGGGCCCTGTTGTCATGCAAAGCCATAGGACCCAGGGCATTCCAGAAGTTCCATCTCCTATTCCATCCCAATCCAGTGTGAAGGCAGTCTTTTTTTCACTTGCTTAGTGTTCCATCATGACCTTAACAAGCCAACATAAGTTGCGTAACACTGATATTCTATCTCAGCAGCACTTTCTTCAAAGCTAGCTTTAGTCACAAAGAATGTCCCAACATTACAGAACTTGTCTCAAGTTGTCCTTCAATTAAAGATAATGCATTAGAGCAGTGTTTATCCCACTGGCGAGAGTGGGAAGAGGCAAGCTGAAAAGAAATGCTGGAGACTACCTGGAGCAATGGAGTGGACATCTATGTGGACTTCCTGCTGCCACACTGTGTGTTACTTGTGTGTTATCTGTGTGTTACTTGTTCTTCACATTGTGGGCTAGTTCATCCCTGGATGGAAAAGGAGGTTCTAGCTGGCTAAGCAGGACTATGATTGGTAAGAAGGGACAGTGTCATGTCATACTTGTCTACATCTCCTCATGTTCCTCCCTCTTTTACTTCTTCCAGAATCTAATAGCTGTTTGCATTTTCCCAAATACAAAGAAGCTATGCCACTCTGGCTACAAGACTGATAACAAAAATTCGAGGGTCTCCTTGTCTAAATAACAAACAAAAATTTAAAAGAGAAATATGTGACAGAAGGGCCCATGATTCTGTCTTGAGCCCTGGCTTTTCAGATTTTAGAGGAGTCTTTACTTATTTATTTATTCATTCATTCATTCATTCATTCATTCATTCATTCATTTAGTTATTTAATTTAATGTATTTACTTATTTGTAAGGATTTCTGCTCTCCTGGCCACATTAAGGTGCTCTTTTTACTAACAGTTCAGTCATGTGTTAGGGGAGTGCTTGCTTCTCTTCCTATTGGACTGTCCCAAAGTATCCAAATTACAACTAAAAAGGATTGGTCAATGGAAGTAGCCTGTATTGCTAAGCATCCGATGCAACTAGGCTTATTTTCTTACCCCATCAACTTGAACAGAAAGCTATTCACTCTCCATATGGAATCACCTCTTTGTGTCTTCTGAGTCCTCAGAAGTGGTGAACACAGGTAACCACGGGTTTTAGAAGAGGAGGCTAATTTATAAAAAAACTGCCAGTTTAGAGCCATTTAGAGAAGGCATAGAATGCGTGGGTTAGTACTGTCAACCTGACAGAATCCAGAGTTACCCATGAGATGGGCCACTGGGCATATGTGTGGATGATCATATTGATTACATCAATTGATATGAGGAGGTCCATTGTAATTGTGGGTGGGACCACTCCTTGCACAAGAGACCCTGAACTGTATAAAACAGAAAGTGAGCTGAGCACTACTGTTCTTTCATTGCTCTCTGCTTCTTCACTGTGGGCCCAATGTGACCTCTTTTAAGCTCCTGCAACTGTGAACCCCAGACACAATGGACTGCCCCCCAGAACTGTAAGGCAAAATAAACCCTTCCTTTCTAAAACTGCTTTTTTGAGGAACTTACCACAGCAACAGAAAACACATCAAGAAACACTGGGTCACACACATTTATTTTGGAATTTAACGTGTATTGTCTGAAATCTCTTTGATACAAGCATTATTGAGGTAATTGTTCTAGCAGTGCAGTTTAAGCAGTAAATCTTAGTGATTCTTTAGTGGCCTTCCCACAACTAGATTTGATCTGTAAGGAACAAATTATTTCCCAGAATACTGCAATGTTCTGCAGACACTGGACCAAAGCTAAATCTCTTAATTTTTAATATGTGGTACATTAAAATTTGCACAGCTAGCTTCCAGGACACTATTTTTATTCATAAGGATTTCCACAAATTAAGTGCACTGAAAATAAATAATTATACAGTGTAACAAAGGAAGTTTTATGTTTCTCAACAAATAGTGTTGTGTCCAAAGCAATACTTTGTACTCTTGTACTTTTTACCAGGTAAAGTAAGAGGTAGGTTATAGGATCATTGTCTCACTGTCATACAGCTTTACTTCCTGTTGGCATTCTCAATTCACATAATGCATGGAGAGGGCTGAGGATTTAAGAGCATGGCCCTGTCCTCTAATTTGATATCTGGACATTCTGATGTCTTCTACCCCTCTCACTCAGTCACATCAGATGTCTGGATGCTGTTTTCCAGCAGTGGCAATGTCAAAATCAAGCTTATTAAGCTACCATTCTGCCCAACTTTTCCTCTGTAGTGTCATTTGCACACTTAATACACAGTAAACAATAACAACAACAAAAAAACAGATGTTGCAAAGACAGGAGGCACAAATTATGTGAGCACACGGTAATGACGGAGCTAATGTCGTAGGAGAGGAGGAGCTTGGAAGGCCAGGAAAAGATGAGAAAGGAAACAAAGCGTCTCTCCTTTCATCCCTGTGTTGGTTTTTCTGGTTTTGTTTTCCTGGTTGTTTTTTTGAAACAGGTTCTCACTAGGTAGCCCTGGGCTATCCTTAAACTCAGAGAAATCCACCTGCCTTGGAGTCTTACTACACCCAGGCTTATCATTTTAGGCCAGTGATCAGCTTCGGAAAAGGGAGTGAAAGGGGAAAATGGAAATCCGGTTCTGTCACCATGCTTGTGTACTAGGAGATAAACAAACTTTAGATTTGGCTTTAACAGGAAACATATTCCTTGGTGTTTAGGCAGCAAAGGAACTATTGCTAAGGAAAACTCTGTATTTGTTTTTAACCTGAAAAAAAAAATTAAAGGTGGATTTGGGGGTTGTAATTCCAGCTTATTGAAGTGTTTTCTGGTAGACTGGAAACAATCTTTCTGACTGAATGAACCTCTTTGAAATTACAAATACACCCATAAACACACAGCCACCACTCTGTTCTGTCCCTCCTTTATAATGACTGGATTAAAGTGTCTTCTTTATGTGATTGTGTGTCTTTTGCCCTTCTGACACATGAAATTGGCCAATTTAGAAGCTCTGGTACCTGATGGCCATTGAAAGGCCATTGTCCCTAAGTGCTATTAGTCCGTGTATACCTCCCACTGACCGGACTGTGGACCAGGCCTGTCTGTAAGAAGTCTGAATGGCCAATTTCAAAATACCTGCTCATGATTTTAAATGTTTTACTCCATCTGGCAAAAGCAGGAATCAGACTCACAATTTTCAAGCTACTGTCTCTCCTCTTTTCTTTTTCCATTTTTCTTACTCTTTTCTGTATGTTTTATACCAATCTGTGTAGAAAATGATGACTTTTCAGCAACACGGAAGCTGGGCTGAGTTCAAGAGAATATTCTGCTAATAGAATGACTGTGATGCTCCTCTAAGCCTCTCTTTCCCTTCTGCCCTGGCCTCCTCACATCCTGTTCTCTTCACCTCCTCTCAAGCCCTGGGACTTACCACGCCAGGCCAGGCATCCCTCTCTGAGAGGCAGGAGGTAGCAGATTGCTTTGCTCCAGGATTTGCTCATCAGTCTCTTGCATTCTCTTTTCCAATGCTTGTGACACAGTGGAAGAGTTCCCCAGCCAACCATTCCCTGGCATTCCATGTGTTCCAGGGCGGGATGGGAGGAAGCCCATCCGCCTCTATGAGGCTGATAACCATCGTTGCTTCTAATTCGTGCTCCGGTATTTCTCATCACAGCATGCATCTGTTGGGGAGATAAAAGGAGAGATTTACAAATATATAATTAGCAGATGGATGAAGGCTGTGAAGGCAAAGTAGAGAAAGGAGAAAGCATATCTTGGGTTAAGAGTGGGTGACTGCTGGCTTTTGTCTGAATAGGCCATTACTAACACCTGGAGGCTGCCTTGGTCCTCGGAGGAAAACCATGGAGAATATTTGGTAACGAACACATTTGGTTCACAGAGGGGGTTGTTCGGAGCCAGATTGGAAAACATTTTAAAATGGAATATTGCCTGCATAAAAGCTGCAGATATTTCAGCTCTGCCGCATAACGGGAGTTCTCTAGTGGATCCTTCCGCATAATGGAGCCTTATGGTAGGCCTATGGAATGCCCCACACTAATGTGGGAAAGCATACATATTCTCAGCCAAATGTTTGCACATGCATTAGAGCACACACAGTATTATTTAATCACTTTCTCTGGGCCCTTGTGTATGAGTGTCACCATCACATTGGAGTAAGGAGCTTCACTTAAAACCAGCAGGGTTCCTCAATACTGATGGAGAGCTTTCATAATTGTAGTCTTTTTCAATATTGTTGAAGTCTGTCTCCTGTTACTTTTAGTAATCTCTTCCCTCCCCTCCCCCTTTAAAATTTCCTATAGGAAAAAAATCTTTGGAAATTTTATAACCTTGGGATAAATGTCAGAATATTTTCATATCCGAGGCATTCTGTTTACTCAAATTCATATAAAACCATGAGATTCTATTGTCTCTTCTAATGAAGCATATTTCAGTCATGGATTTTACCAGCATGTGTTGGAAGGCATATTTTATTTTTCCCCTTTTTTATTATTTTATGGATATGGTTGTTTTGTCTACAGCTATGTGTATGTGCCATGTGCATGTGGTTGGAAGTCATACTTTTTTAAGGAAGAGAAAAGGGAGAGATTGTAACCTTGGAGGGGATGGAATGGGGGCCATGAAATGAATAACCTAGCTTCTGCTTCACCCCTGAAACACAGTGCAGTGGACCCAGCTTTCTGGAAGAGAGCATATGACCCCGAGCAGCTTAGTGGGTCACAGGAAGCCAGAAGGATATTGGGTGGTTGCATTGGGATGATACTGTCCGACAGAGAGGAATTGCCTGCCCTGGTAAGAGATTAAAAATTTAATACTGCAGGAGATATGACATTCCATTCTTTCTATCCCTCCTCTTCGTGTGTCTGCCCATATCACCGTGTTGTTTGCCCCTTTCTCTTCTGTTTAAGGTGAAAACTCATGTGCTTTTTTTAATTGTAAGAAAAATTTCAACCCTTTCCTTTAGCAAATTGATCATCCTCATGGATTAAATTTCTTTCTTTTCTCTATGCTGGCATTAAAGGGAAAACAGTGCTGTGGGCAGAATACTATGTCTATGTCTCTAAAATGCAAAATGCTAGAGATTTGGAGGTTGAATTAAATGAATCAAGTCGCTAAACTAAGAGTGGCATGGTACTCTCTAAATGCCAGGGTGTTGCATAGCATTACCTAAGCTCTTGTGGCACAGGTACCTGTCTTTAGTGATTACAAATTTTCTTTCATCTCCAGTGTGAGACAAAAAAGGAATTATGCCTGGTTTCTGTCATTGTCTAAGAGGTATAAGCATAATCTATATGATAAACATGTGGTAGGCAACTGGCACATACATAATGCAGGAATGTTGAGTAGGGGGATGTGATATGGAATGCCATTCCCCACATCTCACCTCTCCCCAAGCCTTTCCAATCTGTAGGACTCCACAACTGCCTGACATACAGGTTCAGAAGTTGAGGGAACTTCTTAAATTACAAATACAGGAGCAAATTTAAAAGGAAAAAAATGTTGGCTATTTTATTATTGAGGAACTATGCACTCCTTTTAAGGACCAGGCTTTCCATCTCTTCTAGATGAATATTTTGAAATCCAGAATTTGGAGGGTCCTGCTCTCTCTTCTGGCTTCTTCTGCTTCACGGAGTCTGAGTCTGTTATGTTAAGGCTTCATAAATGAACACCCTTGACAGTGCGTGCACCAAGTTAATGTTCTCATGAAAACAGTTGCTCTTGAGATTTCTCTAAGGTGCTGCTTTTCAATTCACTGACAGAGTTTATGTTTGTGCTGTTTGCTAGCTTATGGGATTCTCTTTGTGGTCTGTCTTATGGCAATCTGGGGATGAGGAAGCAAATACAAATTAGTGTGGCTTATCAGTTCCTGTGAATCTCTGCAGATTCCGTCCCACACCCCCACGCCCCATCCCCAATGCAGCCTCATCCGCAGTCCTTGGTGACATCAGCACACCAATCCCCTTCACTTCACAGTAGAAACACAGTACTGCAAAAGAAAACAAAAGCAAAATTAGTTTCCTTGCAGAACTATAGGCAAACTTTTCTTCAGATCTTAAAACACAAATCACAAAATGGCAACAATTCTGTTTTTCCTATACATAAAATAGCTAATCAGATTATGATTTTGCTCATATGTGCCTATTTTATCCAATACTGTTAAATGCTTAATTTGAACATGTATTTTAACACTGAAAAAAATGGAGGAGAGTCAAGAGCTTAAAACATTGTAATGGCTCCTATGCATACTGCTTCCCCTCTGTGTTGGTATTGGTGAGCAGACACTGACAATAACACTTGGAAAAGTTTATTACCCAATTTTGTGTGCATTCAATAGGATTATGAGTTTTTGATCATACAAATGCAAAAGAGATTTGGCACTAACAGGAAGTAACATAGTTCTAGAAGCACAATTTCCATTTTATTAATCTGAGATAGAAGTACTTGTTCCAAATTGCTACACAGCTGGAATTATCTGTTCGCCTTCCTCTGTTTATTCCTTGCACCACTAACCTCGAAATGCTGGTGGTTTGCATAAATTCACAATTCTATGAAATCTGGGCCCTGGAAATCTTTGGATGTTACCCACACAAGTAAGTTTGAACTAGCACAAGTTTCATCTCCTGTTATGGGTGGTCTCTGTTAGTTTTTGTTAGTGACCTGTGTAAGCAAGGAAGATGATGCTAGAGAGTTACTTACAGTAGCTAATTTTAGTAGCTTACATGACTCCTTGAAGTCTTTCTAATGTGCATGTAGAATCTGCTTTCTACATGACAGATTTTGATAATGAGGTAGCTAAGTTACTTCAGTAGCTAGATCAGTCAAAAGGGTTCTTCTCATTGTCTTTGGTGTATCTATGTGTGTTTGTGTTGCGCGTGGTATGTGTATGTATGGTACATGCATGTGGGTGTGGGTTCCCATGCCTGTTGTTGAATGTCTTCCTCCATTGTTCTCTTCCTTATGGCCTTGGAGACAGGGTCTCTTCCTGACCTAGAGTCTCATTTCAGCTAGACTGGCTTATCTATCAGGGTCCACTCATCTTTGCTCCACCATGTCATGGTCAGAATCACCTATAAAGCCATGGCCAACCATTTACATGGGCACTGGAGATTAAACACAGGTTCTTATGTTTGCAGAGCGAATGTTCTTACCCTCAATCCATATACCAAGTCCCTCTAGACTCATCTCATCTTTATCATCTTACTTTTACATACTGGATGACAAGGTTCCAACCTGGTGGCCCTTACAAAAAGACAAAACACAACATTCTCACACAAGAGCTATTCCTGTAGAGTTCCCCTGGCCTATGTCATACGCTACCATCAGGCTCCCATGTGGGTTTGATCTCAGCACTGCATGCACACATAAGTACATCCTTACAACTGAAATGCACTGAGAAGAAACATCTTGTCACTCCCACCCCACTCACTGGAATCCAGAGATGCAGGCTCAGTACAAGGATTCCCCGAGGAAACTTACACCCAAGTTAAGTCCTTGGAGAAACATGGCAGTAAATGGGTGGATAACTCACCTAGTCAGGAAAATCAAGTACGATTTGGCTTAAGTTCCTCCTGTGTTAGTCTTATGAGCTAGAGAGGCCAGGGGAAAATCACCTTCCAAGTAGTCACTGTAGTTCGTGATAAGTGGCAGCCTGCACCCACACAGCCTCCCAACAAGCCAGTGGTCTGTGGATTACCCAGGCAGAGCGGGAGTGGTCAAGAATCCACACAAATTCCCCACCAAATTGACCAGTGCATCTTTTTAATTCACAGTCCACTGGCCTAAGTGGTCAGCTGTTGTGATCTGTTTTTGAGATATGTTAGAAAATGTAGGAGCAGCATTTGTTGAATAGAACATAAGTAAATTAATTAGACCTTAATGCTTGTTGAGGTCTTAAATCCACAGAGTGCAGGTAAGGACTTTGTAAAAGACCTTATTTTTTCCAGACTGAAGCAAGTAACCCTGGGATAGATGTCCGTAGACCTAGAAAGAAGCTGTGAGGAAGCATCCCACCAGGAGCAGACCAGAGAATTTAGTCTGCCATAGCTCTTGCTGGGAACTCTGGGATAGGACTGTACACTTCATTCTTCTTCCTTTACTACCTGTCACAGGCAATACATCCATTGGATGTAGATAGGATCCTTCATGTAGCCAACCTGAGGGACAGAGCATGGGGCCTGGGCAGACAAAGCCATGTCATTCTATCTCCCTTATGCAAGGTAGTCGTCGCCATTGCCTTCTTCTGTGTGCTGGAGGCTCAGCACCCATTATTACCCAGTGTTCAGTGTGTGCAACATGCAGCCTTCCTCTCTCCCTAGACTATGAGCAGCATCCACCATCCTGAACCAAACTGCAATGAAAAAGGTCTTAAAACCTCAGAAAGGAGAGCCTGAGGAACTAGCACCACAGTCAAGGCAAATTAGCATCACCCAGTTGGAAAAAGATGGCTCTTCTTTCCCTGAAAGTGATACTCACAAGTCTGCCTCTGGAAAACTCTGGATGCATGGCAGATTTCCTGAGGCCCTGAGGAGTAAGGAGTGAGGCTCCACTGTAAGACAAATGACCTGATAGTGTGTGACAATCTGTGAGTAAGCGGAGGAAACAGTGATAAGCTTCCCCCAAACAGAACACAGACTCCCCTAGGCAGCACAGAGGAAGATGTGGGTAAGTCCACACATCAATAAACTGGAGATATCTTCCCTTCTCTCTGTCCCCCGCCTTCCCTCCCTTTCTCCCCTTCCATCTTTCTTCCTGGCAATCATTATCAGCATGATTATCTATATTATCTACATTATCACCCACACCCCTTATTAGCATCTAAACACTACTTGTGAAAGTTTTTAATGGCTGGGTCATCATGCTGTAAACAGTGATAACAAAAGAATGGGGGATGATGAGTGTTCAGGAAAGACTTGCTAAATAAATATCATAGCCTGAAGAGGCTCCCTAAGGCCCCTCTGAAAGTGAAAAGGGAGATATGTTCCTAATATGTTTCCAGGTTAACTCTCCTAGACATTGAATTAGTACCCATCAATCAGATCTTCTTTTGACATAAGCAACAATCCTAAGTATTCTGTTGTCTATTTCATTAAAATGCCTTCCCTCGTACGGTAGTATTTAATCTCTATCCTAACTTTGTGAGGAATGCTAGTTACCATTATTACCATGACCATGTAGAAAATAATAAATTACCTGAGAAGTGGTAGTTTAATTTCATGTCAATTATTAGAAAAACTATAACAAGTCTCATAATTCATAGTTGGTGGTATATTTTTAAAGTATAGGTTCAGGAGTGTCAAAGTTAGACATGTTGTTGGATCCAAAATATACCTTCACTTCTGCAGTCTGTACTTAACCATATATCGGCTTCCTGTGGAATCTGCTAACCATGGTCAATCATGCTACAAATATATTATAGATAGAAATGAACAGCTCCTAAGTTCTAAATGGCACATTGTTCTGCATGGTGCTGCAAAATCTGTGCTATCCTGCTCTGCCCCACTTCATGTGTTACCTACTGTTCTTAGCGTAGCAGCCACTTTCAGCCATTCAACTCCAACAACACGTTTGTGTTCTAGTGACCTTTATTTTTCTTCGTAATAGCATAAAGTGCAAGTGATGCTCTCAATTCAGATATGCCAAGAAGAGGCTTCAAAATGTTTTTGCTGAGGAGTTTCTCTTTCCATCTTCATAAAAAGAGTGGGTAGATATTTGGAGAAAAAATAAGACAGCATTCACATAACTCATAATAGAGCGTTGTCATAACTGTTTTGTTATTTATTATTAATATCTTACTGTACCTAATTTATAAGTAAAATGTTATATGCATGTACATATAAAGAAAAGCAATATATAGATTTTGTTCAGTATATAGATTTTGTGCTATCTGTGCTAAGAGTTTTAGGCATCTATTCTGAGTCTTGGGATACATCATCTCTGGAGAAGATGGGACAAGGTGTCTCACTCCTCCTGCTTGCTGCAGAGGCTGAACCCACACAAAGGCTGAACCACCAAGCTGCCTCTTCAGCCTACTTTAGTTAGTTTTTGTTTTGAAATGGTCTCACTAGGTTTTCCTAGTTGGCCTTGGACTCACTCTGTAACCTAGGGAGGTCTAGAACTTTAGATAATCCTGTATCAACCTTCCAAAGAGCTGGGATTACAGACCTGCACCACCAGGTTTGGACTGACATGCTGTCATTGATACATGTCATTACTAAGTTGTTGGCTTTTCATACAAAATCAAGTCAAATCCCAGATTTTGGCTTATCCACCTGAGTAAACAGGAATTCCTAAAAGTTTCTGCATATACTCCTAAAGGTTTCTGCATATACAATCAGATTGTCATTTTAGAGAATCTTGATGTAGGCAGACATATATTAACTTCTCATTGCCAACCCAGATGTGAATACTCAACATTGGCATTAAGAAGAAAGCATCAGTTACAACCAGGATATTCCACTAAACAGCTGCATCCCAAGCACTTAGCCTGAAATAAGTCTGAAATGTATTCTGTGGAATTATTCTGGTGAATGTAATATCAGTAACCAAAAGGTTAAAAAATGAAAACTGCTCAGAGGAAGGCTTGTTAAAAGAATTAGTAATGGGATACGGGTGCAAGTTATCTTTAATTTGTGGGCATGTGTCCAGGCTCAATTATTAGTAACCAAAAATCTATTGCATTTGGGAATTCTCAGTGCTCTGGTGGAATGATTTAGATCGGAATGCCTCCGTTTAATGAATCTTAGAGCACTGACTTTTTTTAAAGCAACATTTCCCATCTATGTGGGTTTTTTTCTCCTGTTGTTTATTGCTGAACTAGTATTTCTCAATACTTGCCCTCCTTACAAGTTTCTAAAGATTATCTCTCTACAATATACTGAAATTACACTTGAAGATCGACTATTTGCCTTTGAAAATACTTTCACAATTAACAGAAATCCCTCTGGATCCCACCCAAGAGAATTTTAAAGTCTGAGATGAAAATTACTTCTCATTCCACTGAAGTTTCATCTCAAGAAGATTCAAACATCTTTGGACTGTGAAGATGGCCTCATGAGAAAGTGCCTCTGACTTCCCATGATGCTTTGGAAAAACAGTTTTATTTCTGAGTTTTCACTGCCAGAGAATTACTACCAAGTGTTAAAAGGGTTCATTTTGCTAAAAGAACATCCCCAAGAGGGTTTGCAGAAAAATAAAGCAAAGTCAGGTAAAGTATTGTTCATGTGGGCTCTGCCCATAACACCAGCAACATACACTAACAAGGTTCTGATCCTCTGGTGTTGAAGAGGTTCCATTATATGTAATGGCCATTGTCCAAGAAAAGGAAGAAACAAGTCAAAATGTTATGAAGTAATACATTAGAGAAGCTATCTGGTTATTTCTAGGTCCAGCTGATTCTAAAAATAAAAAAAAAAAACACCATTAAGTTTACAGATAATGTCAAAAGGCCACTGAGTCTCAACTTTTCTAGCCATAGAAGTGACGTATTTAGATCAAGGAAAAGGCATGTTAGTTAGTAGGATTTAACTGAGTCTGTAATGCCTTGCATGGCACTCAGTCTGTCGCACCTGTTCCTTAGTGAAACAGAAAACTTTGCTTAGGAAAACAAGCACCTTCCACCAGCACTCAATTTACTTGTTTGAAAAAGTAATTGGAGGAAAACAAAGAGGTTCTTGTTCAGTATGAAATTTAGAAGGAAATCTTGCCAATGTTATGAATGATGAGCACTCCACTTTCCATGTTGAAATTGCTGGCACTGTTGTTGATATCCATAAATTAAGCAGCTGGGTTGTTGGTCTTTTCTTTCTTTCTTCCTTTCTTTCTTCTTTTTTGCAATTAAGCATGTAGTTCTTATAATACACAATAGGTCCCTTAGAAGTGTGTCTAATCTGTCTACTCCCATTAAAGACAAGCTGGATACAGGATCATAAACAGAGTCAGTTACAGTACATCTGTACAGTCAGAGAGCTGAGTTCCAAAAGAATTTACATTGGGAAAATCCCCAAAGCACTGGAAGAGACAAGCTGAAACGTGTGTACACTACAAAGAGCTAAGCAAAGGTTGTTCTTAAGTCACTGTGCTGTTTAGGAGGGCTGGGAAGCTGGTGTTTAACAAACACAGTGAACAGAGCAGTGTGCCACTATCTCACTTACCACTGGTGTTTCAATGAAGAGGGACAGACAAGAACAAATTTCTAACATAATATGTGGATTTTAAATGCCCGTATTGCTATGCTGGCACTTTGAGTTAAAGACCCTATCAACCAGCAGGAAGTTGTTTCCCTCCACTGTGGGGAATTTTTAAAAGCAGACTCAACCAAACCTGTAACTCAGGCCCCTTTTCAATAATGATAGACACTAATCGCCAAATTATTACCTTTAATTCTAGGATAGCAAGCACCATCAATTCTTTGTTCAGGTTTAGCTAACTTTATTTTATTCTCTGTTATTTAGAAGAGAAGTATAGAGCCGCCAAAGTCATCCAGCCTGGACTTGTGGATCTTCTGGTTCACTCTCCCAAGCATGATGGAGCATGTAGCAACCCAGGGCATCTGCTGGGGGATGAAGCTTGGCTGTGTTTGTAAGTTCACACCTGCATTTACCTCTGTGCTTAGAGGTGATAGATACCCCTTTGTCGAAAATGAGAGAGCCTCTCCAACATACTCATACTTTCTGTAGAGGGCTTATAGTACTTTCCTTTCCAAAGTAGCTTTCATTCTCCCGTGTTGAACATCTGAACATTGAACTACCTATGAATAGAATTCAAACTGCCTAGGGCCAGTCATTCTGGGGCTGAACTTCTAAACCTAAGGGATAGAAATAACAATTTTAAAAACAGTAATCCTCTTAATCTACTACAGAAACATAGTCCTTTCTCCTTTATGTTCATTTTCTTTCCCTTTTTGGCTCAGAATTATGCACATGTGATGGGAGGCAAAGCCTCTTTCTCTCATCTTCAGAATCACCAGAAATGCCTAGCTAGCCTGACCTTACTGTCCAGAGTTTACTTTGGACCTTGAGCTCATTAGGGAAATATTTGACATCTCAACTCCAATTATTTAGTAGTCACTAAGCTGCAAAGGCCACAGGGAACTGTCTGCAAGTGGTTATAATTGGAGAGCATCAGAAAAACGATAGCACAGAAATGCATTTTTCTTAATCTCCAAAGACAACACCACCTCAGGTCATGGTTCCTTTCCAATGTACACCGAGAGCCTGGAAAACAATTCACGGTCTTTCAGATTTGAAGTAACAAAAACACTCCCACAGACTGAACATCTTCTAAAGTCATCCCAGGAAGGCCTAACAAGATGAACATGTGCTTATTTCTCCTACTTTTTTCTATAAAATAAGCTTCTTGTTCATTCCCTTCTCATTTTCTATGTATAAAGTATTATGTTGCTTTCCCTTTGGTGTAAAATTGTTCCTTAACTGTGGAGCTACCTGGGACTTCCTCTGCCGTCTCCTCTCTCCTTGTCTATAACCTCATGTTGACTCTGAGTCAGCCTGCCAAGACGCTTCATTGCCAAGGGCAGATATTTCTCTCCCTTTTTTTTTAATTTAAGAATTTTTTTTATTCATTTTACATACCAACTACAGATTCCCCTCTCATCCTCTTTTTTTTTTTTTTATTAAAAGGAACCATTTATCATAACATTTTCTTAAAACTTTTTTCCCTCCCATTGTTCTGTGGCTGAACTATTCGTATAGATGTACCAGCCTTTTTCATCTTAGGAACTTTCTTCTCCTGATGATTTTTTTCCTCTCAGGAGGAGTTAACTAATGTTCCCATGAGTTCTGGGAAGAAGATAACCTCTATTGTTTGTTTTGTTTTAATTTTTTTCAAATGATTGCCTTTCCTTTTAAAGATATGCTCTTAAAAAAGTAAAACAGCAGGCAAATGAGATGGCTTCGAGGCTATAAAGAATTACTAGCAAGCATGGCAGGCTGAGTTAGATACCAGGGACCCTGGGACCCACAGGTGGAAGGAGGGAACTCACTCTCACAAGCTGTCCTCTGACTTGCACACACATCCTGTAACACACATGTGCACCTCCATAATACTCCTGCACACGTACACAGAACAAGTCAGTAATTTAATCAAAAATTTTAAGTTAAAAAACCTTGTTTTAAATGTCAACTGGTGGTGTTATTGGGGAGGTGACATAATATTTAAGAGTTAGACTTAAACTGGAAAAAGTAGACCACTGAGGGTGAGCCTTGTGATTTGTAACTTGGCTCCATCTGTTTCTCTCTGTTTCTCTGTCTCTGTTGTTTATATCTATGGCTTCTTTCTTTCTGTCGGTACAATTTGATCAGCCTCCATACTCTCTTGTCTCTTCCTTCCAGACCGTGATACACTGTCTCACCAAACCTATGAGCCAATCCAAATTCCAAACCCTTCCTTAAGTTTCTTTGGTCTGCTGTTTTGCCAAGCAGAAGTAAAAGTAACTAGCAATAGCTAACATTTTAACATACTACTTTCTATACTATTGTTCTTCAAAGGTGTATTTCATATTTCTTTAAAAGTGTAACTTAAAACAAAATTTTACTCTTTATTTTATTCCATGTATATGAGTGTTTTGTCTGCATGTATGTATGTGCACCATGTGTGTGCCTGGTCCCTAAGTGGTCTCGATGGGGGCATTATATCCCTTGGAACTAGATTTACAGATGGTTGTTAGGTGCCATGTGGGTGCTGGGAATGGAATTTGGATCCTCTGGAAGAGCAGCAGTGATCTTAACTGCTGAGCCATCACCCCAGCCCCACAAACACTCATTTTTTGTTTAAAGGACAGTAGTATCTTGAACACATGTACCTCTCTACTAACCTCAAGAGTTGTCCCCATTGGTTCCGTCTCAGTCCTAAATCTTGAGCACATTATAATATGATTACTGATGCACCTTCACACAAATCCTGTTATTGGGTATCAGATTATTTCTGACTTTCCAATGTCAGAAAAAAATGATGCTATCAGATACTTTTATCACCTGTTGTGGACCTTCATATTTAGACAAATTTCTTCAAAGAGAAAGACTTTTTTTTCACACTCTTGACACACACTACTAAATTGTTTCCAAAAGCCTTGTGCTAATTTATGCCCTCGAACACATTTTACTTTACATAATTACAAAGTTAGAGATTAAAATTAGCTTCTGTTTATTTTACTTGATACTCCCTTTATTAATGGAAACCCTAAACATTTATAAATTTTATCCTATCTGTTTACTCTCATGTATTATTCGTTTCCTTTCTTTCTTCTTTAGTCTAGTTCCTGAGTTAGTTTGCCTGAGGTCCTTTGTAAGGAAGCATTGATGATAAAGATATGAAGGTCTTAATAGTTCTAGCTTTGAGAAGAACACAGTATTGCAAAATTCTTATGTCTCTGTGTGTGCATGTGTGCCTGCACGTGTGTGTGTGTATGCACGTGTGTACACATGTGCCTGTGCATGTGCAGGCCAGAGGGTAACCATGAGTATTATTCCTCAAGAGTGTCACCCTCCTTATTTTTTTTTTTTTAAGAAAGGATCTCTCACTGGAACCTGTGCCTCATTGGTTTTTCTCCCTAGTAAATCGCTCAGAAGAAAGCCTTTTAAGCCTTTACAGTGTGATTTGATTTTGTTTGATCAGACTTGGGTAAACACAATGAGTAATTTCATGGCCTCAGTAATGTTGTCAGGATGAATATCCTCTAGGACCATTTGCAACCTTTTACTTCTTGACATTGGAGTGCAGCTATATGGGTAAAAATACCGACAAATTTAGATGAAGCTACATTGAGATATTCAGCTCTCAAACTTGAAATTGTTATTAAGATGCATTTAAAAATAATGCATTTCCAAATAACTACCTTCCACATTTTCCGTCCTCTATTTAAGTATAGGGTAGAGCAAGAGGAGTTTACTGGGAAGTGTGTGTGATAGGAGGGTTGAGATTCCAGGAGCTGTTGCTTTATGGGCTGTGCTATTATGCCTGGCACCTCTCCTGGATCTGCCTTTGATATGGAGGTGCTTGTTTACCCACAAAAATGCAATTATTGTTTGCAAATGAAAAATATCTTTCACTGCCATTTCCACCTCATCTCACCCCTGTTTTGGTTAGAAACATAATAGAAGGAAACAAAGGTGATAGAAATATGTGCTCTGAAGAGCCACATGTGTGTGTTAGCACTGTGAGAAACAGCCCCTCAGGTCTGCAGTGTCTGGCGTTATCATGGGGGTGTAAGTGATGGAAAAGCTTGGCTACATAGTGTGACTAGTGTGGTGGGGAGTGAAGAGCTATGCATGATTACAATGTTATGTGCATTAATGCATTCAATGGTCATCTTCATCAACCACAGGAGGAAACTGGCAGAGTAAACTCACATCTATATTTTAGGCATAGAGAACCTAAAAATGCAAACATTCCTCTCTCTGTCCTTTAATACCAAGCTCACCTGGCTTGTATTCTGGGCCATCTGGTTATTCAAGAACCTGGTAGATAGTTCTAGTTAATTGGCTGAATAGGATTGTAGAATGGCTAATGTCTAATAATGATTTAATGTGATACTCTCCCATGATTTCCTAACAGCATAGTAACTTTACCAAGAATTTTCAGTGTTACAACTGAACTGAAGGAATTGTTTCCTAATGGAAACAGAGAACTGTTTCCAGTGGTGGCTCTAAGTGATAGATACAGTGTGCTCAGGATTTTGACAAAGAGTTTACTCTACTCTTCCAAATTTTCTCTTGAAGGAATCATTTTATCTACAGAACAATTATTTACTTATCTAATATGTAATGTGTGTAATTACAGTTACTTTACTATGTATATAACTATAATTAATATTTATATGGAGACTTAGAATGAGAACATAGGACTTGAGCTAAAATGCCCATCAGAGCATTTCATTTTATCTCTTCTATTCTAGTATATTTAATTTTAAACACATACTACTGCTAATTCACAGTCAAGCAGAAAAGTTTAGGGTTTGGTCCCTCTCAATGTAGAAAAATAGATTTATTGACAGGGAAAATTGTCATGATTTTGCCAATGATCTTGGGTTTGTCCTTAATTTCTCAGAGCCTCAGTTTACATATTGATGTATCAAAAGTCTCAATAATTCCTATCATTGATAATTATGGGTGTACATGTGGATCGAGTCCAGAGGCCAACATCAGATGTCTTCCTAAGTCAGTCTTACCCTTGTTTGTTGAGACAAGGTCTCACATTGAACCTGGAGCTCACTATTATGACTAGACCACCTGGCAGCAAGTCCCTGGAATCTGCTTGTCTCCTTCCCCTACTGTTGAGGTTAGACAGGTGTGGCATTATGTTTGGCTTATAACTGAGCACTGAGGACCTAAACTCAGGCCCTCAGGGTTGCACAGTCAGCACTTTAGCCACTGAGCCTTTTCCCAAGCCTCAAGGACTGTTGTGAGGATTAATCAGGATAGTGCCTTGTAGCTGAAGTGTTCTCTGGTCCTGTGCAGTCCCATAGACCCCGCAGCCACTCATAAAATAATTGCTCAAAAGCTTATATTAATTAAAACTGCTTGGTCATTAGCTCAGGCCTACCACTGACTAGCTCTTACATTTAAACTCAGCCCATTCCTGTTAATCTATATGTTGCCACGTGTTTTGTGGCTTAACCTGTGTGCCGTTACATGCTGTGTGTCTACTGACTCAGCCTTCCACTTCCCAGAATTCTCCTTGTCCTACCTGGTTACTGGCCAATCAGAGCAACACATTCTCAGCATACAGAACATCCCACTGTCATATCTCCTTATACTTACATACACTTTATTAGGCTGATGATAATAGAGCTGAATGTGAGAGATACATTTTGTAAAAGAATGAAAATTGAGAGATTCTGGCATAGTGTGCTCTCAACACTATTGGTTAGAAATAGTTCTATTAAAGGTAGCCAACACTACAAGATCAAATTTGTTAGATATATTTCTAGGATATAATGTACTCAGGTCACATTTTAAGAACATATTTCTTATATTTTGACCTCTGGAACAAGGAAAGCAGCTCCTAGCCTCTGCCTGCCACTTGTGAGCACATCCCGGGGCAGCCATGAAGTTGGAAGCTGTCAGCAACTTCTCATTATGTCCCCTGGCTTCAGGCTTGGATGAAGGTGTGATGGTCTGTAATGGACATTTCCTCCCCAACCCCACATCCAAGTGGCTTTCTATTGTGAATGGTTAATATCATCAAGTTCAAATTGAGACTTCCTCAGAAATTGTGTCTCATTTTAGTTTTGATGGATGCAATATTTAGAACTGAGTTTAAAATAATCATACCTTTAACACAACTATGGAACAAGGTGCTTTGCATGACAATGTATTTTTCATCTTGTAAAAAAACAAAGAAATTATTTATGTCATTTTAGATGAATTTTATCAGATCTTTTAATTCACCTTGAGGATAGAGTAATTTTCTTATCATAACTTTAAAAAAATGCACCAAATGAGTGAATGTGAGACATTTCATTTTGCTCCTTTTGCTGATGGTCTCCGTTTTATTAAACTCTTGGCATTAAACAATCTACAAAATTCTACTTTCACAGAGCTTATCCTTATTTGAAAGTATGTTGATGGAACATTCGTTGAAAGGCATGCACTGGACCTTTTGCAGTGGCTGCGTTTAAATTTACATGAAGTATTCTGTGTTGAGTTGCTGCGGTCTTGACTCATCTTTTCAGGAAGAGTTTGGATCTTTTCCACACTTTATCTTTCAAGTCCTTTATAACACCACTGCTAGAAGGGCTGAGAGCACTCTTGAGGGTGTGTGTCCCTTACACCCAGGATCTTAATAAAATTCTAAAAATTGGCTGTTTGCCTTCAGTGAGCACTGAAACTCAGAGGATTCTGGGTACTGTCTGCCTGAGGCTGTGGGATGCAGAGGTAAGATTCATGAGAGATGATCCCTCATTGTCTTAAATAATATATAGAAAGCATCATGTTTTGGAGTCTGGAGTCTTGTGGAGTTTGCAGTCCACAGATTTCCAGTAAAATCTTCCTGTTAGTCACAGGGCATGGGCAATGGCTTATCACTGTTGGCCTTTTGAATTCCTATCTATAAAACAGAAGTGTGCTTCTTATCTGTATTTTCAGGATCCAATGAGTTAACAGATGAAGTGGAATCCTAGACAACATTGATATGAAATACTCTGAAGTTTTTCTATACATTTTTCCCTAGGTAAACTTTTCTCCTCATTTGATAATCTCCTTTCCTTTCCCCCTATTATGGACTGCCAGAAAGAATGCTATTTGGGGCATAATAGAAAATCTTTCTGAGATTTTCCTCCCACAGAGAACAAAGAATATCGCCAAAGGACCTCTATTCTTGGGCCATCATTATTCTTGGTGTCTGACTGACGAGGAGCAGGCACATGGCCATATTTGAATGCCCGACTATTTCCTACAGCAGCAGTCAAGGTCACGATGATACTATTGACCATCAAAAGTATAATCTGTTGGATCTTGAAAGGCTTTAACTAGAAATTCTTCACTTCCTCATATTCACCATCCTAAAGGCCAATTCTCAAAGCTTTTTAGTTTCTCTTTAGACTTTTATTTCTGGCCCTACATACTGTTAGTCATGTGCACTGCCTTGAACTATCTGAGGTCCTTTGTTTATTTTCTTCTTCTTTGGAGTGTATTTCCAGCATGTTATTTTTGTGGTCTTTTGTTAAACCTCTCAGTATCCTTAGGCTCTAAGACAAGGATGAATTAAAATTTTATGTCTGATTATTTCTTCCTTGCTTTAGCTCCATCTTAGTGTTTGAGATCATTTTGCCCAGGAATGTCAAAGTTTTCAAACACCTGACTCAAAAACCTATCACACTTTCTGTCAGAATTTATAGTGACCCCTAACTTTCTCCCAGAATTTACAGAGATCAACAGAATTATTTTGTTAATTTTACATAGCCCCAAACAGAGGTTTTTAACTTCTGAAAGGCCACATTGTACTCCACAACTCTTCATTTTTATTGGTTGTGGTTTTTTTGAATTGGTCTCCATCTGTTGCTAAGAGAAGTTTCCTTGATGAGAGGTGAAGGATATGTTTACCGTGGGTATAAGAACAAATGTTTATAGATGCTTGTTAGAGACAGGCAACCGAGTAAAGCTGGGAAAGGAAGAAATGGTCTTCCCCAGTGCCAAATGGCCCTGAAAACACATGTGTGGGGAGCATAATATGCATGCAATAAAAACTAGTGAGTAAAGGGACCATGAATTTGAAGGAGAGTGGGGAGGGGTATCTGGGAGGGTTCCAAGGGAGGAAAGGAAGAGAGAATGTTGTAATTAAATTATAAACTCAAAAAACAAAAACAAAAAGGAAAAGAAAGGAACATTTTTACTTCCTAGGCAAGGCATGAACCTTAGTCTCTGTTAAGATATTAGATGACATTAGATGGAAGGAGCAACTATAATGTGCCTTTAGCTCACACCTTTTTAAAGAGCATCCAAATGTTTATCCAGTACATTTTGAATCATTTTACTAAAGAGTCTACACTCTGAACAATGACAGTTTCACCACAAAGTATGTATTTTGAATAAATGAATTTCATATAGTAACATTTTACATTTCATAAAACTGCTTCATCCTGGAGGACTGTAGCATGTTTGCATTTTAGGAATTTGAGTTCTACTGAAGAATGATTTTTATAGTAGAGATAATTGGTCTTATGTATTACAAAATAGCTAGAGATAATTTTAAAATTAAAAAATCAAATAAAAAAATTGGGAAGAGAATATGCTGCAATTGCAACAGAGGCTGGGAGATTAGAATCACAACACAACCATCTTAACTGAAACTGCTGTGTTTGTGGTGGGTCTGAAGCAACAGCGATACCTTCTCTGTGCTGGTCCGTAATGGGCTGTTAATGCCCCCTCCCCATATATGTCCAGATACAAGCTAAAATGTACTAGAGATGCTCCTCTGTATTGTATTTTCCTTGGCTAGAATACACCATCCAGATAAGTTTCTAAAGCCCTAGAAATCACAATAACCATTTATAGGCACCATCATTTAAATATTAATTAATTCATTAATTGATGACATTAACTGTACCTTTCCTTGGTTTTCTTAAACTCTATATCTAAGTGTTTCTTGGTCAGAACACTCTAAATGTAATGTTGCTTAAATATTAATCAAAAATAATTTCAGGCAGAGTTAGTAATCTTGAAACCATGAATCTTAGTAAAGAAACTTGCAAGTAATGCTTATTTTCCTTTAAGTTATTTTTAATTAATTAATTAATTAATTAATTTTTGAGACAGGTTTTCTCCATGTTGTTTTGGTGCCTGTCCTAGATCTCGTCCTGTAGACCAGGCTGGTCTTGAACTCACAGAAATCTGCCTGGCTCTGCCTCCCAAGTGCTGGAATTAAAGCCACCATGGCCCAGCTCCTTTAAGTTATTTTAGAATGAAGATGGGAAAATGAAACTTGAAAATAGTCAGCACTGGGGCTGAAAGATGGCTCAAAAGTGTTGAGACTTCAGAGGTCCAGCAATCAGATAAATTGCTATTCATGACAGTCCTAACATTGAGAATAGAGACCAAAGGATCTTGGGTATAGAGCTCACTGGCTAGCCAGTCTAGCCAACTGCTGAGCTCAAGATTCAGTTAGAGACCCTGCCTCAAAACAGTGAGATCAACTGTTGTACAATATTTTTGTACACTGTGAAGACGAGTCTCTTTCTAAGGTATCTTCTGATTGGTTTAATAAAGAGCTGATTGTCCAAAAGATAGGCAGGAGAGAATACGCAGACTTCCGTGGGAGAAAGAGAGGAACTCAGGAAGAATCTGAGGTATTTGGGATTAAGTCAGCAAGATATGGAGAAAGTTGGATGTACACTGTGGAGGAGAGGTAACAAGCCACACGGAAGAATGTAGATTAATATAAATGGGTTAATTTAAATTGTAAGAGCTAGTTAGAAGCAAGCTAAGGCCAAGCTTTCATAATTAATAAGAAGAATATATCTCATTATTTAGGAGCTAGATTTCTAAAGAAAGTCTGACTCCAGTCAAGAGTGATAGTAAATGACATCTGACTTTAACCTCTGGCTTCTATATACATAAGCATGGGGCATGGGTATAAGCAACACACACACACACACACACACACACACACACACACACACACATACACACGCGCACACGCGCGCACACACACACACACACACACACACACACAGAGGAGGGAGCAATACATAGGAGTCTGGAGTAATCTAATGAAGAATTTGGGATCCAACAGTGTGATAAACTAGTTGTATGTAGAAATGGAGATGATAATTGATTTTCCTTTTATTTGTCTTCCCCTGTGATTGCATATTATCATATATATATATATATCATCTTATAGAGAAAATAAAACAGAAACATGTATTGGACAAACAGCACTACTCTTGGCTTTTCTACCCCTTGAGTTTATTTGAGGCATTGTCTTCTACCCTGACATTTGGTCATTTGAGATTTGCAAGGTAAGTAAATGAGTTGACTTAGTATTGGTGTACAAAGCTTTAGTGCAACATCCTGAAAACAATGAGTCTGTAGAAATCAATAGAACTCGCAACATTATCAGAGAAATGGCTTACTAATGTGAATTAGTGAGATGTCCCAGATTTCATGTGGCTCTTTAACATATGCTGATCTATCCAGCTATCTATTTATCTATCTAATGTGTGTGTTTACACACAATATATAAATGTTATGCAAAAAGTATATTGAAGCAGATGCCTTACAAAGATTAAATGTTATTTTTTATATGTCTCCCAAGTCTGTGCCTCATATTAATACAATGGATTGTCAGATTCTTCCATTGTTCCGCTTCAAAGCATGCAATTATATTGCCTTAATTGGAAGCACTGATGTGTTTTCACCAAGAATGTTTATTTGTGTTCTGACTACTGAGATATAAATATGGGACCATTTGCTATTTTTAGTTTCTATTAACACAAACATTTTTAAATTAAAAAAAATCTTTATAAACAGACACATTGAGACACTGTGTAACTTGGAATTTGTAGTAGAATCTTATTAAAAAATTGTACCAGTCAGGTATTGAAATGAATCTTAATCCTGGAAGCCCAATGAAGAAGCACAGCCAGGAACTGGGACCATGGTTCAGTTGTATGGTGTGCTTAGCACGAATGAGGTCCTGGGTTCAATTCCTCTGACCAAAAATAAGTTCACATATTAATCAAAGTACGGCGTGGAAAATAAAAACATTAGAGCAACCACAACAGAAAAATGCAGAGATCAATCAGTTACATATTGCTGTAATCCAACTAGTGTATACTTTATCCAAAAAATGATGGTATCCATTTCTCCAGAAGAGTCTTAAATAATTCATTATCTCTGATGATGACGTATTTAAATATTTAATTTAAAGTTTTTTTGAGACAGTGTCTCCAGTAGCCCAGGCTGGGTTGGCTTGGCTTTGAAGTCTAGGTAGCTGAGCATGACCTTGATTTCCTGCTCTACCTTTTTAAGTAGACTTCAACTGTGCACCACCACATCAGTTCCGGTGCTGGGGCATGAAACTGGGCCAGGACTTAATGCATGGTAGATATGCACTCTACCAACTAAGCCACATCTCCAGTACCAAATAAACTTTAAAATTTTATTTTATAGAAAACTTTCTTTTTTCCATTATACACACCAGTCCCACTTCCCCTACCTCCCCTTCTCCTCCCTTCCCAGTTTACTCAGGAGATCTTAACTATATTCCTTCCTGGGCCCCCCATGTGTCCAAATAACCTTTTGATATTTACATGCCATTACCGAAAACAGTGGGGTTTGAAAGAGTTTGAGGGTGGAATCTCTCCATAGATTTTATTGGACATTTTCATCCTTTTACTTAGTCTGAGCATCAGATGACATGAATCTCCCACCTAAACAGAATTAATAGGCTTTTCTTTGACCTTACGTGTGTAAGCAAGTCTCTACCTACCAAAGCTGTGGGCAGTCTACCTTTTTCCTCTATTTGCAGTTTTTTATATGGATACTGAGGATGTGAAGTCAGGTCCTTAGGCTTATTATACAGCAAGCACTTAACCCCTGAGAGGTCTCCCCAGTCCTCATATTTAAAATAGCACTAGAAATAATTAATATATATTAAGCATATGGTCATACACCTAGAAGTTGTAATCTCAGCACTAGGGAGGCAGAAGCAGGAAGATCGCAAACTCAAAGCCAGCCCGGTCTTCACTGAAAAAGAGATATGGCATCAGAGCATAAAACTTGCATTCGCTTTTCTACTGTGTCTTTTTTCAAGGCCCTCTTGCTTATATAGGTGGAAATGCAACACAAAGAGCTAAAAAATTTCGATAGTTGTGAAAAATGTGATCACTTATTCCTGCAAAAATACTATATTTAAGAGCCAGACAAAGTCTCATGGAGGTAAAAATATATTACAAACCAGAAAGATAAGATCACTATAGCACATGATATCTATTCAGAATAAAGGAATGGATGCTGGAAAAAAAATGCAAAGTGGGCCGGGCGTTGGTGGCGCACGCCTTTAATCCCAGCACTCGGGAGGCAGAGCCAGGCGGATCTCTGTGAGTTCGAGGCCAGCCTGGGCTACCAAGTGAGCTCCAGGAAAGGCGCAAAGCTACACAGAGAAACCCTGTCTCGAAAAACCAAAAAAAAAAAAAAAAAAAAAAAAATGCAAAGTGGGCTTCTTATAGGGAAGGATAGTCTCTGAATGCTCTCTGGGAGAGTGACATTATAAGTGAGATATAAGTACAGAAAGTTCTGAGATGAGCCAGGAGAACAGTATCAGTAAGAAATCCATGAAAGCTTGAGCCTAGAATGTTCAAAATTAGGGAAGGTTAAGGTGTTGGTTAGCATGACAGTGAGCCAGGATTCATGACTGAATTCATGAGGGTGGAGCAGCCAGACAGTGTTTTGGTAACAAAGGCAGCTTCATTCAGTGCTCTGTCACCCTTTCCGGAGTTGTTGGTCCAACATGTATCTCACCTCCAGATTCTTGGCATCATCCTTGGTGATGTGCATGCCGATTGAGTCTCAGGACTCAGATTTACTAACACATCTTCTACAATCATCCTAGAAGGAGAAATTTTGTACAGTTTCTACCCCCGTCACTTGTTGCTCACAACCCTATAAGTAAAATGTAGCTAAATTTGCTGATGTTAAAACAACAGAACAGCTGCAGTACAAAGTGCCTTACTAAGGATACAAGGCCACAAGTGAGTAATGGAGCATAAGCATGACCCCAAAGCTCTTTCTTCTATGCCGCGTCACTTCTCTCTGAGAGTGGCTACAGCAATGTGCAGAGGTTGAAAGTCAATGAGATTCCACACACAAGTATTCAAGATAGAGGAGAATGTGTGAATACCAGTGCTTCCAGGAAAACGTGAGGGCTCCCACCAGAGGCTTGTTGGATCTTCAGAAACAATTGGCCTATGTTAAGCAGTCACAGGAAACATGCTGGAGCATTGAACAAGACTCCAGGGATGCTTTAGACCACACAGATGATGGGAGAAGATGATTTATGTTAAAGGTCTGGGACTTTTCTTACTGGACAGTGTTAAACAGCAAACATGGGTAAAAGTGGGGCGTTATCAATGGGGGCATCAATCAATGTAGCCTTGCTCTGGCTCATTCTTCATGTGGGATCTCCATCTCTGGCCATGCATAGGTCTGACAGACGTGAGACTACCTAAGAATATGGTATTGCTGTGTGGGTAGTGACATCCTTTACAGACTTAAAGAAGTAAGTGAGGATTTTTGCCCCTTTTGAAGCTGGAAGGATGTATGGCTCCTTTGCATTAACATAATTTCTACCCTTTTGTATTCAAGTTACATATCCATGATTTTTGAAAAATTAGAGGACGATTACTTTCTCTCTTCAGAAATTTGAGCACTGGTATCATGTTGTACTTAGCTGTTCCATGGGACAAGATGGATTGCAAGTCTGTGAATTCAAATGGTGGCCTACTGCTGCTTTTTAAATCACCAGGATCCTGAATATTAATTTCACATGTGCACAGCTTAAACCATAATTAAGTTGAACAGCGATTTGATGGAAGGTTCTCTTTAATAGTACTTAGAACTGATTCTCAGACTCCTTGGGGACATGATAGCTCTCTCTTTCTGTTCAACATCTTTCACTTGATACACCTGTTTTGTGTTATATGTTTCCATGAAGTTATTTTAATGTAAGTTTTTTTTTTTTTTAAATGGAAGTAATGTCTCCAGTTTTGGGCTAGTCTAATAAGTAAAAGAAATGGTGTAAAAAGACTACGTATGCTCAACGTCTGTTTTTCCAAATGAGATTCCAGGTTGGTGAAGAGTGTGAATTTACTTCTTCAACACTTGTTAACTGACTGTGGTGGAGAAATGAAGGAAGAGGGAAGAAGATGACAACTGTCACGAGTCTTTTCTGTTTGTTTCTTTAAAAAAACTCAGCGTCTGAGGGCTATGATTTGAAAATGTCCCAGGAATTGGTAGTTTCCTGGGAGCTCAACAAAAGGACTTTCTCTCTTTAGTACCATTCGGTGAGGGTTTGGGGTTTGAGGCAAGCATGTCATGTCCTTGGATGCTTAGTGCCTAGAGTTGGCATGGGTGGTTGTGGAAATTCCATAACAGGAACACTAGTAACAGAATGATGTTTGAAGTTTTGTTCAAAGTCTCTCCATTTATATGAAAAATTCATATTTAATAGCAGGGCTGAGGGCTTGGGTGGGTAGTAGAAGAGCTGGGAGTGCAAGGCCTACACACCAATCCCAATTCTCAAAGCTTCCTTCCTTGTACGGTCCTGACACATAGCATATTTGTGCATCAAAGAGTCAAGGAACAAAGTCAAGGTGATAATTTTGCTCAGTCACTAGGGGAATCTTCTCTGTACCATGAATCATAACAGGTCTTATTAATGAAGTCAAACCTGAATCCAGGTATTGGGGTGAATTCTGGGAGATCAGAGAAGCAGAACAAGCCACAGTCACCTCACCTTGCCAGTTTCTCAGCTGATCCTGTTTCCTCAGACTGGATCCCTCTGAGTCTTCAGAATGAATCTCAGCTGAACTGTTGCTCAAAGGCCTAGAAGCTTAACCAGCCTAGTTTCTGGTTTTCATGCCTTATATGCCTTTCTGCTTTCTGCCATCACTTTCTGGCATTAAAGGCATGAATCATCATGCTTGGCTATTTCCAGTGTGGCCTTGAACTCATCGAGATCCAGGGGGATCTCTGCCTCTGGAATGCTAGGATTAAAGGCATGTGCTACCACTGCCTAACCTCTAAGTTTAATGTTGTGGCTGTTCTGTTCTCTGACCCCAGATAAGTTTATTAGAGTACACAATATTTTGGGGAACACAATACCACCACACTTCTCTTTTTCTCACTTAGCTCTTCCATGTAGAAGAGACATGTCACAAGCCACACCACAAGAAGGAGATTCTCACTCCCCACTAAGGTGTTTTCATTGATTTCCTTTCCTCTTCATTCCGTTTTCCTTTTTACACTACCTATATGCATCCTTGTAGAAGTAATCGTCTTATTCAATAAGAAACACAGAACCAATGCAAAGATGAAAGCCCAAGAGTTCAAAGCTAAGAGCCTTACCTTTCACTCTGCAGCTCTCCTCTTCAGCCAAGAGAGACCTACTTCCTGTGTGTCTGTCTTTATAAAGACTTTCTGTTCTGCCTTCTCATTGGTTGTAAACCCAACCACATGACCGCCTCATCACTGCCAGTCTGTACAGACCTCCAGGTCTTCTATGGTTGGTATTGAGATTAAAGGCATGTGTCTTCATGCTGGCTGTATCCTTGAACACACAAGAGATCCACCTAGCTCTGCCTCCCAAGAGCTGGGATTAAAGGCGTGCACTACCACCCCCCAGCTTCTGCGATGGCTTGCTATTAGCTCTGACCCCCAGGCAACTTTATTTATTAACATACAAATAAAATCACATTTCAGTACAAATAAAATATCATCATACATCCTATTTATTTCTAAAGAATTTTTAAGATGGTAAAATAATTCCATTTTAAGAAAGATTCTAAAAATGCCTTGAAATGTGGACAAGAAATGTGAGAGGTAGACCTTAATAACAGTGATCTAAAATACCAAAATGTATTATTTAGTAGGTGTTTTCTTTTTTTAAGTCCCTTACCAAATTTATTTCATAAAAGTATACTCTGTTCATATACTCTTAAGGGGTTAGGCTGGGAGACCCTGTTCTCTGTTTCTAGGTGACAGACTCTATGTCCTAAGCCAGCCAGTTCCTGATATTGTGCCTGTCTTCATGAGGAACTCAGTACTTCTGGACCTTCCTCCTTAGTTATTCTGTTACTGTGCTCAGTTATCTCCATTATCTTTTGTTTGTTTGTTTGTTTGTTTTTCATGACAGGATTTCTCTGTGTAGTTTTGGTGCTGTCCTGGAACTCACTCTGTAGCCCAGGCTGGCCTTGAACTCGCAGAGATCTGCCTGGCTCTGCCTCCCGAGTGCTGGGATTAAAGGCGTGTGCCACCACCGCCCAGCTATCTCCATTGTCTTAATACTGGGGTCTAGTATTTCCTTTCCATACCATCTCCTAACTGTGAGTTTCAGCAATTTTAAGCCTGTGACTCGGTGGACAATGTCTCAGTGTCTCCTGCATCTCAGGTTGTCTCAAAGTCACTGTGCCTGTAATGGTAGCATATTAACTTTCATCCTTCTTCTTTCTAGTGCTAGGATTACAGGCGTGGTTTTATGTAGCACTGGGGACAGAACCCAGGGCTTTGTGCTACAGCCACAGTCTTTAGGACTTGGCTCTTTAAATGTTGCTGTCTTCTGGTTATCCCTCCCCACCATTATGACCACTTTCTGTTCTTCATTATCATACTCATTTTACAATAGCTGTCATTACTGGATGTGGTTTGTTTACAAATCATTTCCTCCTTCACTTTTTAGCCATGGATATCTCTTCTCTATCTTATCAGGAACCTTGGGTATTATACATCTTTCAATAAGTAATCCCAAGTTAGAAATCTTAAATAGAATAGATATACTCAACTGTTTAATTTGGATATTTTAGCTGAATTTACTTCCTTTAGCAAATATTTATCGAAGGCTTTTTGTGCAGTGTACTATGCTTGGGCCATGAATCAAAAAAGAAATGTCATGCTGTCTTGGCTTTCAGGTATTTAAATTCTAGCAGGAGAATAATGAAGTGGTGTTGTAAGATGGACCATATGATCATCAACTGTGCACACATGACTGCTGAGACACTCAGCCCATGAAGGCCATAGAAGATTGCAGGGAGAGAATGAGAGCAGACACAGACCTTTGGAAGGCAATGCAAAGATGGTAGCCAATGGGGTGGGGAGTGCCCTGGGGATAAGTGCCTTTTCAGCACAAGCATGGAGGCCTGAAGAGGTAGGTGACGCACACAAGTTATAGGCCTGATGGTGTCTGTGGCAGGTGAGAGGGAGAGAAGGAGAGAAGGGTAGAAGTGCTGTGGAGAGGGCACTGGTTTACTTCCTCACTGCGGTCCTCCTGTGGAGTCTCAGTGAGGGAGCAGTTTGTCTGAACTCCTCCTGTGGATCAATAACTAGAGCCAGCGGAGTGAGTGGATATCAGAAAAGTGCTGCTGGATACAAGGAGGCTACTGAGAACACAGCAGTGACAATCTGCAGTTTTTGATTAGGACACCAGTTGTGAGAGAAGTAGAGAAAGGATTTAAGACCCATTTAGGAGGTGAAGTTGTAGGCAGACTGCTCAGATCTTAAATATTTAAGATCCTTTAGGTTGTAAAATCAATATCCTTTGAGTTCCTGCTTGAGTGAAGTAGTGAACACCCGAGACAACTGCTCCTGCTGATATGCAACTTATCTTCTGGGTGGAGGATTGGCTGAGTGTCCACCTGTGATGGGTGTTGTGATGCTGAGTACAGAGACAGGATTTAGAGACTGTTTAGGAGCTGGAGACCCAGGTTCAGAGAAAAGGAACATGAAGAGGCATGTGCTGTATTTGAATTTCTGAACATACCCCTCCCCACACCCGACATACATATTGCTTCATATCGTTTAGGGGACACAATAAAGACAAATTTATTGTTTACTTGAAATTTATCCAGCAACCATATGTATAAGTGGTGAAACTACTTATTCAAGTGATAGAGTAAAGTGTTCCTATGTGTGATTTTTGATTATCACCTAGAAGGAAGTACAGAGAACACTCTGGAGGATCTACTAGGGATCCCAAGAGACACACATCATACAAACAACGCCAGAGGCTCATTATGTAGAAAGCAAATGAGGACAATTCCAGGCTCACCTGTATCATGGAGACTACTTTCAAAGAAAAACAAAGCCCAAAGTGACAAATATTAGATACTATTTATAAATGATATAACACTACAGAAAATTAAACACACACATGAAAAGCTAAAAGCACAAAAATAAAGCAGACATGACAAAATGCAGAAAAATAAAGTACCTGCCTGGCCAACTTTTACAGTACAAACATGTTCTGTGATTGTGTATTTGGGCTATAGACATTGTGGTCTCATCTTCCTCATGAAAACTACAGATGAATATTACTTTGTGTCAAGCAAAGGAACACAATTCTTTTTCCTAGTAAAATTGATCAAAATTTATTGTTAACAATGTGTTGGGCATGAAGGTGGGATGGATATAGGAGAAATTGGGGGATAGGGAACAACAACCAAAATATATTGTATTAAAAAAATTTTAAATATGAACAGTTTAAATACCTTTCTTTGGCCCTTATAATTTATGTTAACTTTATATGACTATATCTTTCCCCAACTTGAGAAAAATAGCTATAAAAGTTTTTTCATATATAAGCATAAGAGTATATATAGGACATTATAAATTTTCTGGTTTTGTTTCCTTAATTCTTTGAGAATTTTGAACAGTGTATTTTGACCACACTCCTCTGCTTCTCCAACTCCTTCTCCCAGATCCTCCTTCTCTACCCACCAATATTTGTGTCCTCTTTCTTGTTAACCAATACAGTCCCATCTATACTGCCCATATACTGCTGGCCTTCCACTGGAGCATAGTCAACCTACTAAAGTATCCATCCTTAAAGAAAACTGAGTCTGCCTCTCCTAGCAGCTATCAGTTGCCAGTATCTCCTTCGTTAGGGATGGACTTTGTGCCTCTGTCTCTCTCCTCTCCATGCTGGGACTTTGTCTGTATTGAGCCTGTGGAGTTCTTGTATTTGCTCACACAACTGCTATGAGTTCATATGTGCAATTGACACTGTGTCTGGAAAAGTAAAACTGGTTCAGTGTTGCCATCCACTGCCTCTGGCTCTTGGACACTTTGCCTCCTCTTCTGCAATGATTCCAAATCTTGGGGAGAGGGGGTGTGATGGAGATATTCCATTCAGCACTGCATATTCTACTCTCTCTTACTATTTTTTTGCTTTGACTGGTTGTGAATCTTCATGTTAATTGTAATCTGCTACATAAAGAAGCTTCTCTGATGAGGGTGACATCCCAAATTTTCCTAGACAGAGAGTCACCCTGAGCATTGTTAATGTCAACTCTCAAACAACTTGCCAATGTCCTCATTGCAGAAGCCTCTTACACAGGTTCTGCTCTTTGTGTTGATGCCAATATTGACCTACATTGTGGTGCATATTTCTAAGAGAGGATAATTGTTTTGTTTAGGCTTTGATGAGAACTGAATCTTTGAGATATAACTTGCCTACATTTCAAACTTCTTTTCTCCTTCATGCCTTTAGTGTTCTGTATCCTACACCCTGATTATATTGCAATATCCTTATCCTTGTATTTCACTCATGATGCTTTGTAAGTTTATATGGAGGGGTGATGTGATTTAACAGAAATCAGAGTCTGTCTAGCAGCAGTATAACAGTATTGAGAGTGCTAACTCCATAGTTATTTCTCTATATCTAAACTTATAATCATATCAACTATCCCTACAAATGTAATTATGGTCAACCAGTTGCCTTCATCAACAGTTGCTGCTGTCACAGAATACTTAAAACAAGTATCACAGAAGTTCAAGATAAGCTGGTGTGCGGTCTGGGGTGAAGCTTCTGCTGCTGTATCCTCCAGAGTGGGCAGATGCTCTGTGCTCATGTGGAAGAAGAGTTGGAAAGGAAAAATGTGCCCCAGGGGCCCTTTTTATGGCATCAATCCATTGTAGAAGGTATAGTTCTCATGACCTCATCACCCCTAAGGTCCACTTCTCAGCACTGCTGTATTCAGAGTTAACTTTAGCATGAGTTGTGGAGGGGTCACAAACACTAAACCCCAACCACAGGGAGTAACAGAACAGACAAACAGTAAATGCAAAATCAGACTGGAATGGTGACTATGCATGTATTTACATGTTTGATTATAAAATGATTATTAAAATATCTTAATTTTGACATTAAAAATAAAGTATGATGGAATAATCACCTTATTGAGTCACCATTTAGGTCTTGAAGAACTCCTGTTCTGAGGGACCCTGAATGCTTATTTCTGCACAGTGAATCTGCCTCAACAATGATTAGCATTTACACAGCTCTAATATCAAAACATGGGCTGTTGGTATGGCCATAAGGATATTTTGAAATTTATCAATGCTAACATGTACTTTAATATAATGTTTAGGTTCTGGGCATCAAAGGAAACCTTAGGCTCAGTGGTAGAAATTCTCATGTCTCCAAGATGAAAACATATTTGAAACAGTTGGGTGATTGGGAGGTCTAAAGTGAGCCTTGAGAGGTATTTGCTGGTTGTGAGATGCCTGTGGTTGCTGATATTCGAGGAGGTATGAGAGGCTTTCTGCAGTGGGAGGAAAGGGGCTTTGGAAGAGTAAGACAAGCTGCTTCAGAATGTTCAGCAAGGGCATCATGGTGTCCCATGAGCACACTGGCCCAAGAGCTACTCCAGATTGTCTGCTTTCTTATCCTTACTTTCTATTACCCTTTTCTCTGTTTTTATTATTATTTCAAGACTCCATATTTACTATGTAGTCTGGTCTGGTCTCAAATTCATGATCCCTCTGTCTCATCCTTGCTGGCATCGTAATTGATTTGCTAGTAGACCTGGCTTTACTATAATCTTATTAAAATATGAATATTAATATTTTGAAGTAGTTTTGAGTCAGATGTGAAGTGAACAAGTATGCAACCAAATAGTTTATTATTTCAGCATTTTATTTTCAGATAGATGAACAAGAAAAAGAAAAAGAAGGATGATAAGGAGGAGGAGAAGGAGAAGGAGGAGGAGGAGGAGGAGGAGAGAGAAGAGGAGAAGAAGAAGAAGAAGAAGAAGAAGAAGAAGAAGAAGAAGAAGAAGAAGAAGAAGAAGAAGAAGAAGAAGAAGAAGAAGAAGCCACTCAATCTCCAGCTCTCTATAGAGCTAAGGTTAGCCTTGAACTCTCATCCTTTTGTCTCAGCCCCAGAGTGATTTACAGCTCCTTTCAGATTTTAAAATATATTTTCAAATGGTGTCTAACTGTGTAGCTGTGGCTGGCCTGTAAGTTGCTATATAGACCAGGCTGGCTTCAAGCTCACAGATATATGCCTTCCTGCCTCTGCCTCCTGAATACTGGGATTAAAAGCATATGGAATCATATTCAGCCTTCTTTCAGCTTTTAATATACATATGTTAAGTAGAAGGCTAAATCCTTCAGATGTTTAAAATCTTTTCACTCCATCAGAATGACAATAAATTGTGTTAAAATAGGATTTGAGTCATATATGCTTCTCTTATTTAATTACAGGCCACACTAAGATATCTAAGAGTATCCAGTAAGTTCAACCATGTCTCCAATTCTTCATAAAACTAGAATCTTGAAATGTTTGAATGTTCAATAACCCCTAAAACAATTATACAAATGAGTGGTGTCAAGATTCTGTTTAGAAAATTCATCACAGCATTTGGTCATATATCCAACAGCAAAGGAAAAATGCTTTAAAAAGCTGAGTATTAATACATTTTGATAGTGTTCTAAATCATGGCTTTGTAGCATTATGAAGTTGATCAGATTGACTTCAGATGATGAGAAACACTCTTATTAAATGATATTCAAATTCTATGCTTTGTAATTATTTAAAACAGAACTGTCATGTTTAATTTTATAATATGCTAAATAGTTAAATAATTTAATATGAAAAATTTAATGTATCATTTTGATAATGTACCAGGATTTAAAGAAAATTAGTTTCTTTTATCTTTAATTCCCAAATCTCTAAAATGTCAACCTGGGAAATGCCATCTGTACTTTCTCTTGCAAAGACAGAGAATGTAGGATACACGATTCTCAGGGAGCTAATAAAAATTTCAACTTTGGAAAGGAGTGTGTTTAATCATAATTTCCTGGTGGATTTATGTTTGTGTTCTTCCTTCCTTGTTGGGGTTTTAATCTGCCTCAGGACAGGTCATGCAGTAGCACCATAGCACTCAGATGCCCTGGCTTCTCTGTGCTGTACGAGTTCTTGTGTGTGGCTTCACATCATCCTCTTTATTTACATCTACTCCCTCACTATCAGTAGACAGACATCACCCCTGCTGTATTTTGTACACATCTTCATTTCTTCCTTCCCTCAACCTGCCACCTTTGGATTACAGGCTCTGTGCATAATTACTGGGTGGAATTTTTACATGTGTGTATCCATGGAGCTAGTCATCGAGCAAATTTGGGGTTACTCTGTACTCTGAAATAGCTTTGGTAACAAGAGGCCAGAATTATTATAGTTTGAGCACAAACTTCAGAGTTAGACAATTTAGGGTTCACTTAGCAATTTTTCTTGTTGCATGAGTCTGAATAAAACACCTAAACTTTAATTCTCTATTTCTCATTTGTGAATCTGGGATAACAGTACATGGAAGCATTTCCTCCCAAGATAGGAAACTAAATGGCAGAGGTCAAATATTAAGCAACATGCTTTGTGGAATGTCCCAACCATTCATGGGCACATTGTCCCAAGTCATAGAACAGCTCATCTGTTGATCAGGGTAAAGAGCCACACTATTCTCTGCCCTGGGGCTCTTAAGAGAGAATCCTGGAGAGGGATTTGGAGCTTCTGAGCCATTGCATTAGAACCCACTACACCCTTGCAGAACCACCTGACTGCTACTTTCTGTTTCTCCCATGAATACACCTTTTGCTGTCAATTCTTGTGCATGATTATTCAGTTGCTGAGAGCCTGGAACCTCCAATCATCGTAGAGACCCTTCTACATGATCCTTGCCTGAAAAAGCTCATGGAGTTTGCCTGTACACACCTGCATGAAGGTAATCCCCTCTCCTTTTTTTTTTTTTTTTTGCTTTTGTTAAAATAAATATTTTTATTTTATTATTAATTTAATTTTACATATCAGCCATGGATTCCCCTGTCCTCCCTCCTCCCACCCACCAGCCTTCCCCCCCAATATACCCCCTATTCCCACCTCCTCCAAGGCAAGGTCTCCCCTGGGGATTCAGCCCAGCCTGGTAGATTCAGTTGAGGCAGGTCCAGTCCCCTTCTCCCTACACCAAGGTTGAGCAAAGTGTCTCAGAATAGGCCCTAGGTTCCAAAAAGCCAGCTCAAGCACCAAGAACAGGTCTTGGTCCCACTGTCTGGGGGCCTCCTAAACGTTCTAACTCATCAACTGTCTAACTTATCCAGAGGGCCTGGTCCAGTTCCGTGGGGGCTCCTTAGCTATTGGTTCACTAGTTCATGTGTATCTATTAGTTTGGCTATTTGTCCCTGTGCTTTTTCCAATCATGGTCTTGATACCTCTTGCTCATATAATCCCTCCTCTCTCTATCGCTGGTTGGAATCCTGGAAGTCCACTTGGGGTTTGGCCATGGATCCTTGCATCTGCTTCCACCAGTTACTGGATGAGAGTTCCATCATGACAGTTAGGGTGTTTGGCCATCTGATCACCAAGAGTAGGTCAGCTCAGGCAGTAGGTCAGCATTGCCAGTAGTCTATAGAGGAGGTATCTTTGTGGATTTCTGGGGACCTCTCTAGCCCTCTGCTTCTTCCTATTCCCATGGGGTCTTTATTTATCATGGTGTCTCTTTCCCTGTTCTCCCATTCTGTTCTTGATTCAGCTGGGACCTCTCCGCTCCCCTAAGCTCTCTTTCCCTGGACCCTTGCCCTCCATTACCCCCCACCCCACCCCCAGTTTGCTCATGTAAATCTCATGCATTTCTCTGTCCCTGGGCGATCCCTGTGTCTTTCTTAGGGTCCTTTTTAAGGCTCATCCATTCATAACATTGTGAAGAGTCTCCTTTAAGGGAACCTGCTTACATATTCTTAGGTCCCAAGAATTAGAAAGATAGAAAGTTAATAGAATTATTTTTCTGCCTTCCATAGTATGTAGTCTGAATTATTTATATGTTTGAAACTTCGGAGACTCCATGTATAGATGTTTTTAATGCTCACCCCACCCCTTTTAATTAGTAAACATTGTTTGAAAAATATGGGACCCATGTACTACATTGTCATAAGGAAATTTAAATTACACTTGTACTAGCTAACATTGTGTTACTCCTTAAATTACCATCAAATTACACATGTTTGGTAACTCCCTTTGAAGCAAATGAGCAACATTTATTCTCAATAAAGCTTTCATTTAAACTAGGCATATTAGATACCATTAGCACAAATTCATTATAAATTACATTTCAGCTTTCATACAGGGTTTATTTACCCAGAGCTTGTTATATATGAAAAGTTAAGTAAGATAATATTAATATTAGTTTTAGTAAATGCCCTGCAGTTAACAAGAACCCACTTAAAATGAGAAGTAACTCTTGTTTTCCTTTGTAATATTCACAATGAACAAATAATTGATCCATGTTTGGTTTATAATTATTAATCTTGCCATCAACACTGATTTTTTATTCTAATATAATATGTAAATGTAAAAGCATAATTCAGAATAGATGGATTTCAAGTTTCAAACTTTGGTGTTCCACGTCATTAATTATGCTAGAAGATTCAGAAAATTCTTGTAATTACCCAGCTTATCACTGTTTAATGTAACATCCTCTTTTGAAAATGCAATTTCAGTTTTTTTTGGCATTAGCCTTCAATTCATATTTTACCCAGACACCCCAGTCTCAAATATCCCCTGCAGAGCGATCCATTTCTAACAAGAGCCTTTTGGGGGGAACTTAGTAATAATTATAATGCTGCTGACAATCCCCGCCACTCTTCTTATGCTCTGTCGTTTCAAGGCAGAGTGGTGCTCCTTGATCCTGCTTAAGCCCCTGTTTAAATGTAAATTAGAAGAGACTCATTTACATTACTTATTCCAGGCATCCATATGCAATACCAGATTGCAAAAGGAAATATTTGTAAGCTATCCCTCTATTTATCTTACCACGCTCATCACTAGGACACTTTAGAGCTTGAACAACCAAACTAGAATCATTTCAATTATCTACCTGAGGGAAAGTCATCGAAACAGACAGACCTTTGACTCTCGGGGCTCTGTTGCTCTCGCTCTAATTTAATAACAATTGGGTCAAAGGGGACGTTTGCATCTTTTCTTGAGTTAAGGAGACTGAATGCCTTGAGCTGGATTTTGAAAGGTAGGAAGGGATTTTGGGATGTTCAATATCACCTTGTCCATGACATTTTAATTTTTAAAATATTTCAACTCTGTACAAATGATGGCACAGTATCATGGGCAGAACACAAGCATTAGCATTCAGGGACGCAGAAGGCAAGCCCAGATAAAACCTCCATCTAGCTTGTATATACACCAGCAATACTGAAAACTTAGACTTTGTTGACCAAAGGAAAACATTTCCTTCTGTAAATGTTTTCTACTTAACTCTAATTTGGGTTGTTTTATGTAGCAAGCTTGTTCATTTAGAACTTTATTTATTTACTTTTTTTGAGGAGGGGGAGGCATGTTCAGATGGTCTCATGTATCCCAGACTGGCCTCAAACACTGTAGCAAAGGCTGTCTTTGAACTCTTGATTATCCTGTTTTCATCTTCCAATTGTTAGGATCACAGGTGTGTACCACTGGACTCATTAATTTTTAGAACTTTGCTTGAAGAATCTTTTCTTTCCCCCAAAATCAGTACAAGTGTAATTATATCACCAAATACCTTATCAACATCCTTGGAAACAAAGAGATATGAAGAGAATATTCCTCTTATTAGTAATTAAGAAATAGATGTCCTTGATGTCCATCATATTAAATCCCACCAAAAATCATTGGAAACAAATCTCTGTGCTTTCCCACTGATAATCTGTGGAATTTTAATTCTTTGTGTCTTATTCCTCTTGATTACAGTCTTGTGTTAGTATTACTCACTTGGTAAGCTTCTGTTAGCAATTCCTGAGCTCATGGTTGGTGTGTTTTTGGTTTACGTTTATTGTCTCAATATTCAGTAAAAGGAAAGTGCCATTAATGTTTTTGTTACTTATTTACATTTAAAAATATCATTAGTTTTATTTATATGTATATTGTGAGACTGCATAAGTATATGGGCACCACATGCACTCAAGAGCCCTTGGAGGCTTGAAGAGGTTGACAGATCCTCTTGTATGGGAGCTACATGCCCTTGTGAGCTACAATGTGACTGTAGGGGTCTGAATCCTGATCTTTGCAAGAACAGCAAGTATTCTTAACTGCTTAGCCATTCTCCAGCCTTTATTTATTTACTTTTATTGTTCACTGCAAACCTGTGAGATAAATAAGGTAAGCTAATGATCATGATAACATCTTGTATCACTTCACATTTGAAAAGATAACTTCAGTATGAGCCAGCAGTTTTCATATATATATATATGAATACATATATATATATACATATACATATGAAGGGAGGTCCATCATCCCTTTTCTACTTCTCAAAGCTGGTTCTTTGCCATGTGATTACTATCTAGACATAAAGGAAATATAATTCACAGTATTCTTAAATATAATGATATGTATAGCCATCTATTATGTATATTGCATACTCATAGTTGCTGTGCATGTCCTGTTAAGTAGACTTGAGGTTTGTGATACATGGTTTCTGGTCCTTCAGAGCTGACTCAGAAGCATAACCACATTGTTGAGGTCACTGTTAGCTTACTGCTGTCACTAAAATATGTCCTTTTAGCTACTAAGGCATTAGTATAAAAGTTGGCTTTTTTCTTCATTCTTCTACTATAACTAATACTATTTGTTAACTTTCAATTTTTCTGGAGGACAGGAGATGATTTAGTTGATAAAATGCTTGACACACAAACATAAGGACACACATTCTATTACTAACACTCAGGTGAAAATGCTAAGCATAGTGATATATCTGTAAGGCCAGAACTAGGGAGATAGGGACAGGAGGGGCTTGCTGGACAGACAGTCTAGCTTAATCCATGGACTTCAAGTTCAAGTTCAGTGAAAAGCAATGAGAAAACCTCTCTTAATAACCAATGTGAAGAACACACATGTGTGCTCATAACTGCCCTCTTCCCATTGAGTAGACTTTTATTGGCAGATAAGCAGTTAACCTTAATCTATCCAAGATGGAAACATATTATCTCCTTTAGGTCTTCATTTTCACATCTATGAAAAAGTGATTAGCCTTGAGAAGGAAACATAGGAAGTACAGATTACACACAGACAGACACATAGATGCCATTTCACTACTGGAATCAAGTACCACTGGGTCTTTAATGATAATAAGACATTTTGACTTTTCTTCTTTAATAAAGAAATTGACCAGCACAAGTTTAAAAACATATAGTACTTTTAAAAGATTGGATTGTTGAGAAGGATGTAAATATTTAAAAAATAATAAATACTTTAAAAAAGCAACATTTAAAAATAGATAGTATTATCCTGTGAGTAATGTAGGAGGTAGCTGAAATTCATTGTGGGCTGAGTAGGTAACTTTCGATCACATATCATGCTGACCCGTGAGTGTAATCTTTGACCATATAAGTATTTAAGGCACAAACAGCCAGGATGAATTAAGTACCGGCAAGTGTATGTGTGTGTGCGTGTGTGCGTGCGTGTGTGCATGCGTGCGCATATGTGTGTGTATGTGTGTGTGTGTGTGTTCATTAGGTGAAATAAAGTCAAGAGAAGTAAGAGTGGCCAAGAGAGTGTATGCAAGTTAACAGGGTGCTGGCAAAGCACTGGCTGCAGCCCACATCCAACAATACACATGCTTTATCTTTGTCTCCCATTGCTTCTCATCCCTTCTCACAATGTTAGATCTGGTTTGAATCTGTTGGATAATAAGACAGCTCAAGTGAGCTATTTCCCCCCCCTAAGTTTCATTTTAATATTAGGTCTGTGTAACTGGAAAAATCTGTCCTGAGACAAATATCAGGACCCACAGCAAGAGAGCCTTTGTGAAGATGAAGGAATGGGATTGTCAGAACAAATTCCAACAGCCACCTCTGAAGGTTGCTGCTTACGAAAACGTCCATGTATCATGGAGAACAAAGCTAGCTGTCTTAGTATTATTTTGTGGAATACTCATTATATAATCCAAACACAGGAAATGACCAGAATACCTTATTTATTAAGGAGATGAAAACAGATCAAACCATTTGGGGTATTCCCACACAAATAGCTGCAGAAGAAGTCTCCTTGTTTGTTGTTTTGAGGTAAGGTCTTAATCTGTGACCCAAGCTAGCCTCCAATTCATGTCAGTTCTTATGCCTCAGCCTTCCAAAGGTTAGAATTACGTATGTTCGCCACCACTCTTGGCTCAAAAGACTTGTTTTCTTAGCAATTATTCAGACAGAGTAGGGTATGTTGTCCAAGCTATCCTTGCACTAATGAGGCCTCTGATCTCAGCCTCTGGGGTTGTTAGGATTACAGACATAAGCCACCATATCTAAAACCTTGTGGTGGTGGTGGTGGTGGTGGTGGTGGTGATGGTGTGTGTGTGTGTGCAGGCACATGTGTGTGTATGGGGGGCTATGTGTGTATATTTCATAGGAATGTATGGAGGGCAGAAAGCAGTTATCATGCTTTGGCTACCATCTACTCATTTTGTTTTTTGAGATGGGGTCCTATTGGACTAGAACTCACCAAACAGGTGCTGGCTGGCCAGTAAGCCCTAAGGGTCTTCCTGTCTTGGCTCCTCAGTGCCATGTTTATAAGCACACAACATCACACCTGGCTTTTTAATGTAGGTATTAGAGATGAAACTCAGGTTCTTGTGTTTGTACATCAAGCACTTTAGAGACAGAGCTCTCTATTCAGTCCTATACTTGAAACCTTAGGCGTTGTCTTGTTTCTGAATTCGAGATGCTCATCATGTCTTAGAATCCAGAAAACTGCTAGAACTAAAACTACTTTCTCAAGCTATTCATGGGGTAATGGGCACTTCCCTTTCATGATAAACTTTGTATTTTGGAACATTATAGGGAGAAAATATTTCATAAAATGACAGGCTAACAGCCACTTAGTAGATATATTTACTAAATCATATGATATTATAAAAATATATCTGATATTGTAAGTAGCAAGACAGAAATGTTTTGAATAAGGATAAACCTAACTTTCCAGGAAAACTCAAACATTAAAAAAATAATTAGGCATTTGAGGAAAAAAAGCAATTAAGAGACTTGAAATTATTGCTGAATGATGTTTTGGTTCATCTGGCCAAATTCACTTCCTTTCTTCATTCCTAATTGGTATGTGCCTTCCTGGTAATCCGGCTCTGGCTGTCATAGATACCCAGCATGCCTCTTTCTGGCGAGTGTCACCTCAAAGCTGTGGCAAGTTCATGGAGCACTGTAGTTCCCCAGGTAGATTGGGTTCAGTGGAGACTCAGAGAGCTTCAGTCTCAGGGACTGAATACACCGCCTTTCATCAGTCCAAATGTATTTTAAATCAATGTCAAGCTGGCTGCAAAATTGATGTATCCAACTTCATAGTCACCCTAGCTATCCAATATTGTCTCAGGAGTACCTATCCCAATTACGTACGATAAAACATAAAGAAATGACCAGAAATCCATTATTTAATGCCAAGTTTGAAATACGAGCTGAAAAAGACAGAAATGTAAACCCGAAGAACCACAAATAATCATCCTAGTTGCCCCCCTGGGGGGACTCTTTCTGGATATATTATGAGGGATATAAAGAAAATATATAGAATAGATGCCTGCTGAAATGAAACTGGTGCATTTTGGTGTCTTCTCTGAGAACACTGCACATTTTCTTTTGTCTTCTGTTTTTGAGCCATATTCTCACATCTGAGTTTGGTTAGTTGCTATTTCAAACATTATTATAGTGAAAACGTTATTATACTGAGAACTCAAATAATATGAGTTTTGCCTACAGGTCTCAAATTCCACACAGAATTCTCTAATTATTACTAAAGATGGCTTGATTTTTTTTTTCCATATTGAAACCAGTCCTTAGTACTCTAGGACTCAACTGTTTTTTTGTTTTAATTTCATGATCAATAACGCATGGAGTCCTTAGATTGTGCACATTTTGTTATCTGTTATTTGTCTGATTGGTGATTACCAGACTAGAATCGTTAAAGCATGCCACACATCATGCTTACCAGCCATTTGCCTGCATGGAGCATTGAGATACTTCCTGTGATTTCCTTGCTTTGGAAAGCCTGAGAGTGATATCTGCCCCCTAGTTGGCATTTCTGGGGAAACTGTTCAGAATTTGGAGACAATGAACATCAAAATACTTTAATATCATTTACGGTAGAGAAGGAAATCATATTTTTTTTGTGAGTATATCCCTTTCTTTTCCTCACTAAGGTTCACAGCAATATTTCTCTAACAAGAATTGGATTAACAAGAAAAAATTCTCACAAATTTGTCTGACCAAAGTTTTACATGACAAGGGAGACATTAGACACAAATACCTCTAACTCAGGAAACACTGGTTTTTGCTTGGTTGTTGTTTTTATGAAGAAGAGCAGCTGGGGCAAAACATGTTTCAGTGAATCATGAGATCCGATGAGGAAAATATGGTTGGATGAACAGTGAGATGTGGTGGTAGTGAGAAGGACTGGATGAATGGTGAGATGTGGTGGTAGTGAGAATGACCGGGTGAATGGTGAGATCTGGTGGTAGTGAGAATAATTGTATGAATGGCGAGATCTGGTGGTAGTGAGAATGACCAGGTGAATGGTGAGATCTGGTGGTAGTGAGAATGACTTGGTGAATGGTGAGATCTGGTGGTAGTGAGAATGACCGGGTGAATGGTGAGATCTGGTGGTAGCAGATGTGTTTGGATGAATGGTGAGATCTGGTGGTAGTGAGAATGACCGGGTGAATGGTGAGATCTGGTGGTAGTGAGAATGACCGGGTGAATGGTGAGATCTGGTGGTAGCAGATGTGTTTGGACGAACAAGATTTGATGTAGTACACGTGATTGAATGAGTGCACTGGCCAGCTCAGCAGGTAGTAGACTGAAGTGGCAGATGCAGCAAGGCTAGTCTTTCTAGATACTTGGACTCTCCACATCCTACTACTTATTTCCAGGAAGGAACCTTCTAGAAGGAGTATGCTATATGCTATTCAGAAGAATATCAGAGAAATTCCTTTGTGTCCAGCTCATATAGAAAAAGGCAAGGGAAAGTTAGATTCATGTCTCTGGTTTCTATTGCTGCCAGATGTGGGGGCTGGCAAGATCTCAGGATGAGATTGAGCCTAAACCTCTACTCAGTGTTTTCAGGTTCTTTTCACTGTCAGAGTAAGAACTCACAAGAGAGAAAAAAAAGGGAAGAGAGCATTTATTGCACAGCAAAAATGTACACTAGAGGTGTGAATGTAGGGCATCTTGGAGTGAGTCCTCTGTCATTTTGAACAGCACATTTTAGGATCCAGCTTAAAGAAGAGGAGAATTATTCATGAGTTAAGACAAGAAAAACTGGAGGTTTTCCTGGGGAGTAGAGTTTACTTGTATGCTCTGTTCTTAGATGAATTTTTGGATGTGTCATGACACCAGAAACATGATGGAAACAGCCAATTCTGCAAGGGTAGTGATACAGAGCAGCCATTGTAATGAACTTAAAGGTCATCTTGATCTGCCATGTTGATCCCTGTGGGTCCTGGGAAGGCTTGCTTTTCACTGGCGGCTGTCATGTAATGTCCTGCTATAAATAGCTCCACGGTTGCATCAGCATTTACCCAGCATGCCTATTCCCCTGTGCTACCCAGCCTGCCTCCTCCAGACCTGGTTTCTAGGGCTAGCTTTCAGAGAAGACTGACAGGCAGGAGACAGGGGGGCAGAAGGTCACTGAGAGACCTTCTGAAGCCCTCACAGCATCATTCCCTGTAAAGCACTGAGCAAACCAATGTGTCATATGTTGGAACATCACTTCCTGAAACCCAGTGTTTACAAACAAACAAACAGATAAGGGAAGAAGAAATAAAGAAGGAAGAATAGGAATCGTGTCTGAGAAATGGAATAGAAGCTCTGAGAGATGCTCTGGAGAATTCAAGTCGGGGAGTCTAGAGTAGATCTTTATTTAAAGCAGTGAGAAGCAACAGAGGGTAATGGTTAAGCACACTAAATTCTCTGGCCCTAAGCTTATCTTTGATATTTCCTGTTGTTCCAATGTTAGAAAACACTCAAGCTCCTGTTACTTAGATATGAAATGAAGCTAATCATAGTACCTACCTCATAGATCCATTGGGAAGATTCCATGAGACAAACCAGGTCCTGATCCTTAGTCCAGGCCATGACCCTTGCTGTAAACGCTAGCTGTTATCATCCAGAAACCCTAGGAGGGAGAATGCTGAGGTCATGTCTGGTGGAGCTCAGAGAAAAGCTGTGAAGCTGGAGCAATAGAGTATAAAATTAGTTTTGTAGATCAGTGGAATTGGATAAGACAAAATGATGCGACAATGGGTGGGAAGTAACCTGGCTGGAAAGAGCTTTGAAAACAAGTGGGACCCCAATGAACATTTTACATTAGAAGAAAAGTAGGGTTATTAGTTTCCAGGTCCAAGTAGAATTGTCTAATGGATTCCACATGTGTTGTACAGCTATATGCCTGGATTACATCCTTAGCCAGCTCCATGTAGAGAAGACTCGGAGATCTAGAACAAGGTGTCTGGGCACATGAAGCATTAGAGGCTGTAGATTCATCATCTCTAGAGACCCTAGTGAGACAAAAAACTACAGAAATTTCTGGAAGGGCTCACATTTTTCCATGGCATCTTCCCAGGTCAGAAAAACCTCAAGGCTAGGGTGATGATGCACTATCAGAAGGTGCTTCTCTCTTGTGTTTGATGGCTGAACTGTTTGGCAGAGATTCGGAGGTAATACACAGGTATGCTTACAATAGAGACAGGAGAAGGTTCCCGTGCAAATTATAGATTTTATAAATTAAAAATTATTATAATCATGACTTCTCCACTACTAGGTTATAAGAAATGAAGACATTTATTATCAAAAAAAAACCTTCTTATTCCAGTGTTTGGTAAATAACACTTTACTACTGTGACTAACTCCTTGTCTTTCACTTACTTATTGATTCAGAATTTCTTCCATGACTCTGGTAACTATGTTCCTGCTTATAACCCCCCCCCCCCCAGAGCACTGAAGTGGGATAGAAAGGTAGAAAAGATTATGGAGGCATGAGAAAGTGAAGGAGCTCCTCACTCCGGAGCCTGGTGGAAGCATTTCTAGCAAGCTGAAAGGCAAGAATTTCCACCACAACTAGCAAACTGCAAAAGACCTCATTCTCCCTCTGCTGAAAACCTGCATTTTCTAGTTATCTCACCAGAAACCTTGTGCAACCATGGTGGCTCCTGATTTTACATTATCAGATTACAGTTCCATGCAAGGCATCAGCAGACATACCCTATAATCTTACTTATTAAAAAGAAAAGAAAAATGAAAAAAAATATTTCTTAACATCCTTTTGAGATTTAACTTGAGAGTAACTGAAATAGCACATATGGCAGCTAAAATTCTAGATTACAGCTCTCCACTGAGAAACCCATATGACCCTTGAGTATGCTTTTCCTGAGCATCTTTTTTTCTTCAGAAATTTTTTTAATTCTTTTACACACCAACCAAAGATCCCACTCTCATCCCTCCTCCTGCTACCCCCAGACTTCCCTCCCCCAACCCACCCATCCCCTCCTTTGAAAAGGCAAGACCTCCCATGGGCAGTCAGCAAAGTCTGGTACATTCAGTTGAGGCAGGACCAAGCCCCTCCCCGTTGCATGAAGGCTGTGCAAGGTGTCCCACCATAGCCGGCCTACTCCTGTAATCAGATTGGTGAGTACCCTAACTGTCATTATAGAGCCTTCATCCAGTAACTGATGGAAGCAGATGCAGAGATCCACAGCCAAGCACCAGGCCAAGCTCCAGGAGTCCAGTCGAAGAGAGGGAACAGGGATTCTATGAGCAAAGGGCATCAAGATCATGATGGGGAAATCTACAGAGACAATCTAACCAAGCTAGTGGGAACTCGTGAACTTTAGACTGTAGCTGGAGTTTTTCTGGTCCTGCCTGGCCCACGGCCAGGACAAATCTTAATCACCCGCCAGTTCCACAGCTGCTCAGACCCAACCAAGTAAACACACAAAGACTTATATTGCTTACAAACTGTACTGGCCACAGCAGGCTTCTTGCTATCTAGTTCTTATATCTTAAATTAACCCATTTCTATAAATCTATACCTTGCCACATGGCTTGTGGCTTACCAGTATCTTACATGTTGGTATTCATGGCGGTGGCTGACAGCATCTCCCTGCCTCAGCCTTCCTGTTCCCAGGATTCTCTTCTCTGCTTGTCCCTGCCTATACTTCCTGCCTGGTTACTGGCCAATCAGCATTTTATTTATACAGAGGGATATCTACAGCATTAGACCAACAGCTGTGGAGCCTGCATGGGACTAGAGTAGGCCCTCTGAATGTGGGAGACAGTTGTGTAGCTTGGTCTGCTTAAGGGGCTCCTGGTAGTGGGATCAGGATCTGTCCCTGGTGAATGAGCATCTTTTTTTCTTAACCATCTTGCTTAAAATCTATGTTAAGCATGTCATTTGAGAAATGAAGCTCACATCCACATTTGGTTATGTCTTTCTCAGGGACTTCATTTTAACCCCTGTACTTAAAGTTTTATTAGAAAATCTTTAGCAAATCTCTGACTTTACTTCCTGTTGGGTACTCTTGAATTGATTTTCTACATCAAAGCACAAATCCTGAGTTGCCTCAGTCACAATCTCTAAAAGACTGAGGATCTCCTCAGACTGTGTAGAGCTGTATTCCTGTCCTTCTCTGCTACTGATAGGGAGGGTGACTTCTCATGCGTTTGTTTGGCCTGCTTGGTTGATAACTGACTTCTTTCTCTTAGATGTAGTATATGTCCCTTGTCTTACTTTCTTGGCGCTATGATGGGCTATCCTGTCCCTTTTCTTCTGTACTCAGTATCTTGTATCCTTCAGATCCATTTGCCTCCTCCTGCTAAATAAGAGAGTTTATTGGTGGTCTCATTCTTTCTGGCTCCTACAAAGCTTATCAATGGAGAAGGGAAAAATGCTGATCACGCGAAATGTGTTCCTTCATTCCATTCTTGTGGGTGTACCATGGAGTGCTGTTTAAAGTTACCTGGTTCTTTCCACATCTCTCCATTTCCTCATTTAGATTTGCTGTATCCCCTTGAACCTGGTGATGACTTGCAACTGTTACCAGTCCATGATCCTTATGAACAGATGCTCTTTAAAGACCTTCTGATTCTCTAGTTAAACTTGCTTTGTCTGTTCTGCTAGCATCATAGACATAATTTGTATATATACCTTTGTACTTGGTATGTGCCCTGCTCCATCTTATTGCTGTTTGTTAACATAGCACCTGTCTTACAACTTAGAAGTTCCCAATAGAAGAGAAAAATTAAAAAAACATGTAACCATGTTTTTCAATATCAATTATTATGATTTCTAGTCCCTGCTGGTTTATATACTGTTTTTCTGAGAGGGTCAGTTTTGTACTGTGAATAAATTTTTTTTTCCTCTTCTTTTTTGAGTTTGGCCTCCAGTTCAGGCCAATCTTCCTTCCTAATCCTCAAAAGTGGTAGGATTACAGATGTGAAACATCATGCTTGTCTTTGTAAGTATATAGCTTTAAGTATATAAACTGGAACCAGGATAATAATATAGTAGTATTGTGGAATTTGGGTTTTCTTTCAAGATTTCTTGTTTAGAAAATGGTGACTGATTTTCAGTGAAATTTATAACTGAGATGCTTACATATATGAGCCTCTGGTGATAGGAATTTAGTGAGGATCTATACATTTTATCTGTCTTTATGCATACATGCATATATATGCATATATTGAATGTACATATAGCAGTAACCAAACATTAGATTAAAGGATATGTTAGAACAATTTTAATGGAACTGCTACTGTGTCATAAGGCTTTTTATTACATGGAATTTCAAAGATTTGAAACCCACATCTGAGTAAAAATATTCTCAAAAACACACAAAGCATACTAAGAAAGGAGGTTTATTATAAATTAAGTGTGCTTTTTAATTAGATCTGTTTTTCACATCTGAGGAAAATCAAATGGCCTTTAGCAAATACTTTACAAGCATGGCTTTTGTGTAAGAAAAGGTAGGGGACAAAATGATCAATTACAAGGCTGACATACTGTTCTTTTATCTTTGGTTGCTCTGTTATAATTCAAAGTGCTGCATTACACTAAGGCATATCCTTTAGGAACCCCATTAGATGTGTGTTTTTATTTGCTAATTAGTATTGGTAGTTCTCGATTTGCAGCCAAAAGGGCACTAGACATTGAGATAGAAAGATTTCTGGCATGTGTTAAGTGAAAGTGGAAATGGATTTCATTGCATTTCTTATTTTTCTAGAGAGGGTAGAAAAGATTACTTTGATCCATATATATTTATTTGAACAGTTGTATGTTAAGGCTTAATTTAACAATCAGATGCAAGAAGAACTGCCACTCTTGTATAGAAATAATTTCAATAGAATGCTATGGTAGAGGTTGCAAATGGCTACATATTTTTTTCTGATAACAATATAGGTGTTCCCTGCTCAATTAAACCCCTCTGGAAATGCCCTCGAAGTCCTGACCACAGGCATCTCACAGGTAATTCTGAATCCAGTCAAGGTGACACTCAATATCAACCCTCACAATGATTACTGCAATCCATGTATCTGCCTCCTGTTTGTTGGTTTGTTAAGTGAGCATTAATTGGGAGACTCTCTTCTTTCAGGCTGTAGGGTTTTACACAGTGTCATCCTCAGGAACATGGCATACCATTAAGGTTTTGTGTGATTTTCCCCACAATAAAGATAACCATTTAGGATAAGTTAGGACAAAAATATGAAAGTGAAAGAACCACTGTTAATCAAGTCCTCTGTAGGGTAGTTATTTTCAACTTCAAGTCAGAAAGATATAAATTCCCAAATTCTTCTTCTCATTCCCGCTCAGAATCCATAAAGTTCTTTCCTGTTAACAAAGTTGTATTTCCTTAGTTTTAGTTTGAAATTTTACTTCAGATTTAGTGATAATGTCGTTACTACCTAAAAAAAATATTGTATGGTTTGACCTTATTTGGATGTTAATAAGTAATAACTTGGAGGTTGTAGTGGTTTCAGTGAGAATGACCCCCATAGTCTCATTCATATATATGAACGCTTACCCACCAGTTAGTGAAACTGCTTGGGAAGGGTTAGAAGGTGTGGCCTTGTTGAGGAGGTGTGCCATTGGAGGTGGGCTTTGAGGCTTTAAAAGCGTCCCATCACTGGGTGGTGGCGGTGGTGGCCCACACCTTTAATACCAGCACTCAGGAGGCAGAGGCAGGCAGATCTCTGTGAGTTCAAGGCCAGCCTGGGCTACAGAGTGAGTTCCAGGAAAGGAAAAAAGCTGCACAGAGAAACCCTGTCTCTAAAAACAAAAAAGAAACAAACAAAAGAAGTGTCCCATCATACCTGGTGGTTCCTCTCTTTTCTGCTTTCAGTTTGAGATGTGATCTCTCAGCTGTTCAGCCATCATGGGCTCTAACCCTCTGGAACCATAAGGCCAATTAAGCAATGCCTTCTTTTGTAAATTGCCTTGGTCATGGTGTTTTATTGCTGAAATAGGAAAGTAATTAATACAGAGTTATTAAAATTCTTATAATACTTATATTTTGCTAGGAATAAAGGCCTGTTAATATTGCCCAGACAACTGTTTCATATTGAGAACACCATTATTTGTTCTCTAGTTTTATGTATTATGAAAAATTTACAGAATAAAGAAGAAAAAGCAGTTGCTAAGTAACTCAGTGTTCACTGTTATGTATGTAAGTGATGCCCAAACAGATACCAGTAAGGATTCCATAATGACAAGTTGGTATAGGGCAATTCAGAGACTGTGGTGGCCTCTCAGGACATGATCCAAGATTTTGTTAGTGCTATATAAGCTTTATAAAAAGAAATGAGAAGCAACCATGGAAATAACATATTAATATTATTTGATAGTAAAATAATGATAATAAATAATTAATAGCACAATAAAATGAAAATATGGAAGAAAATGTAATAAATAGGATGGGATACGACACAGCCCACAGCTGTATATTTAAAAAGGCATTAAGTTGCAACTGTTCCCAGCATGTTCTCCCAAGTTGAATATCATGAAATGGCTAATGGTTCACTTGATACTTCCTAAAGTTTAGAGAGCAGCAGGGGTAGAAAAATTCATTTGTTACTTGAGCTCTTATAAATGACTAAGAGAAATATGTGTCCCATCAATATTCATCAGGCAACCACAGGGACAGGGAGAGACTGAGGTGGAGACTTATGACATCCAACTCTGGATCAGAAGAGTGTACAGCTTCTGGTGAAGGGAGGGAATGCTGTCATGTGGTATGGATGTAGAAATAGAATTTTCTGGAAAAGAAAGAAGGATTTCAACAGGAAAGAATTTCAGGTCATACAACGTTGAAATCACTGATCCTGAAAACAGTGTGAAAATCTCGAGTCTTTTATAGAGCCCGAGGTCAGCACTAATCAACTTAGCCATGATTTCCTGTACCTTGTGGGTATGTAGACAGAAATCACAGCTCTATTCTGGAAGCCCATGCCTGTCAAACATGGCTGTGCAGACTCCATCATGAATGAAATAAGGTAGACTGTCTAAATGCACATTTTCTCTACTGGCTAAGTAGGGTTATTTCGAAGCATTAAAGAACAGTTACTAGGTAAAACGATCAAAAACAAGTAGAATTCTCATAAAGTCTGTTAGAGAAAATTATCAAAGGTCAGAGAATCCAGAATGATTTGTATTTTTTTTTTTTTTTTTTTTTTTTTTTGGTTTTTCGAGACAGGGTTTCTCTGTGTAGCTTTGCACCTTTCCTGGGACTCACTTGGTAGCACAGGCTGGCCTTGAACTCACAGAGATCCGCCTGCCTCTGCCTCTGTTGGGATTAAAGGCGTGCACCACCACTGCCCGGCGATTTGTATTTTCTTGATAGTTAAGGATGTTGAACATTTCTTTAAGTTTTTCTCGTTTGAGATTCCTCTGTTTCAATCTCTACCCCATTTTAAAATTGTATTAATTTTTTTGTGGTATAATTTTCTGAGTTCTTTATCTATTTTTAGATATTAGTTCTTAGTTAGATGTGGAGTTGGTAAAAATCTTTTCCCATTCTAGGTTGCACCTTCATCTGGTTGATGGTGTCTTTGTCTTACAGAAGCATTGAGTTTCATGAGGTCCTATTTATTAATTGCTGATCTTAATGCCTGCATATTCAGGAAGCTGTTTCCTGTGCCAATGAGTTCCAGGCTATTCCCCACTCTCTCTTCTGTCAGGTTCAGTGTATCTGGTTTTATGTTAAGGTCCTTGGGGGCAGTGTGGAAACTTAATGCAGTGGAAAACTTCCTGGAATCTATGAGGGTGACCCTAGTGAGGACTCTTAGTAATGGGGGATATAGAATCTGAACTGGCCATCTCTTGTAGCCAAGCAAGGTGCCTAATGGAGAGACTGGGCTGCCTTTAGTTAAGTTGTTGGCTGAGGGAGTTTCATGGAGATCCCCAAACAACCCAGGCTAATGCTAAGACAGATGTTGTTCTCTGCAAACTGACAGCAGTACCCCATTGCTGAGGACAACATACACACAGAACATTGAATGTGGAAAGGTAAAGCCGGTACCTGCGTAGAGCCTTCACCCCTAAGTTCTAGTCTCTTTGGTGTGAAATGTGCTCTAGAGGCAACAAAAAAGAAACTTGGACACAAACGCAACCACAAGACCTTTGAACTACAATCTGTCCTACCTGAAAGATGTGCTGGGGCAATGGCGGCTCAGATATTGTGGAAGTGGCCAACAATTTCTGCTTTAACTTGAGGCCCATTACATGAAAGGAAGCCCATGCCTGACACTGCTGAATGGCCAGGAATGGACACTGGATAGCCCAGAAACCTAAGGTAGAACCAAACAGGACTGGAAAAAAAGAGAAAACAAACAAACCAAACACAACTGAAATGATTCCTAATGATATTCTGCTATATTTATAGATTGGTTCTTTGTCCAATTTCCATGAGAGAGTCCTGAAGAGACCAGCAGATGGGTGCTGTGGATATCACTCTGTATAAATAAAATGCTGATTGGCCAGTAGCCAGGCAGGAAGTATAGGTGGGGCAAGCAGAGAAGAGAATTCTGGAAAGTGGAAGACTGAGTCAGGAGACACTGCCAGTCATCACCATGAGTACCAACATGTAAGATACTGGTAAGCCACGAGCCATGTGGCAAGGTATAGATTTATAGAAATGGGTTAATTTAAGATATAAGAACTAGATAGCTAGAAGTCTGAGCCATTAGGCCAAACAGTTTAAATAATATAAGCATCTGTGTGTTTCTTTTATAAGTGGGCTGCAGGACTGCCAGAGCTTGGCGGTAGCTGGAGAAACTCTCTAGCTACAGATGGGAACTAGACATAATGAATGGAGAGAAAGTCTAAATTAGAGGTCTTCACTGGGCCCCTTCCCTTGGAACTCAGGGAATCCTGGGGAAGCAGGGGGCAGAAAGATTGGAGACTGAGAGGATGGTATGGCCCACTGAGTCAACAAAGCAGGACTCACACGGGCTATCAGAGACTGTAGTGACAAGCAAGGGGCCATAGGAGTCTGCCTCAGGTCCTCTGCGCATACGTTCAGGCCGTTAGCTTGGTGGCTTTGGGGGACTCCTAACTGTTGGAGTGGGGGTCACCTTGACTCTTTCACCTGCTCCTGTGACTCTTCCTTCTGTTGGGATGCCTTTTTAGCCTTGGTGTGAAGGCTGCTGCCTTGCCTTACTGTATTGTGTTTTGTCCTGGTCTCTTGGACACCTCTTCTTTTCTGACAGAAGATGAAGAAGGGGTGGTGGATGGGAGAGAGGGAAGGTGGGGGAGCTGGGAGGAGTGGAGAGAGAAGAAATTTGTGGTCAGAATGTACTGTATAAAAGAATAATCTATTTTCAATAAAAATGACAAATAAATAATAAATTTTTTTTTTTAAAAAGGATGCAGGGTCTGGAGAGATGGCTCAGCAGTTTAGAGTACTGACTGCTCTTCCAGAGGATCAGGGTTCAATTCCCAGCACCCACATGGCAGTTCACAACTGTATGAAACTCCAGTTCTAGAGGACCCAACACCCTCACACAGACATACATGCAGGTAAAGACTAATGTATATAAAATAAAAATAAATAAATAAATTATTAAAAATATAATCCAGAACAATAGCACTGAGGATTAGAACTCTTACAGATGATAATGGGAAGGACAAGAGTCTGTGGGTTGTTCTTTTGTGTAATGGGAGGTGAATGGACATACTGTGGACTGTATTACAAGTAGAATAGTTTCTTGCAGGTATGATCCACAGGTGGGGATGAGGAATTGTGAACACTGCTAACTCAGTAACATGAGATTGTTTACACTGAGGACTGGCAACAACCCAGAACCCAATTTTGTATTTAAAGGATAGTTTTGAGATTCTTAAAAACAGGAGCTAAAAACCTTTGTAGTATAGGTGCATACATGTAAGAATGATTTTATTGCTTGCTTCATTCAGTAGTTATTATACTCAATATCAAGCAGTTACTGGCCAAGAAATTTCTATAAAGTTTGTGAGGTGCAGAAATTCTTAGAATGTATTTTACTTAAAGCTTTAAAGGCAATATATAAAACTCTGCTAAGGGGAAATTATAAAAATTACAACACTGTTACTTTCTCAATTTTAAAATGAGTTATCTGTACATTAAATGCTGATGGCCTAAGTTGAAAGTACTCAGGGAGAGTTTAGATATATGATTGGGGCACAGATTGCATACCCTTACTTTCCATTTTCCCTGGCTACTTTCAAGCATAATGCAGTTTAATTAATTTTCTAATCCATTAAGAACGATGGTTTCTCACTGGAGTATACATCCATGAAAATCTAGAAGTATTCCAACTCAAACTATACTGGGCTATAAGCATTCAACTCAGATATAAGATAGAATTGATTGACGGAACCAACTCGTTTGATGGACTAAATCACACAGTCAAAAGGAATGACCCTTTCATGGTTTATTCAAGGATGTAGACTCTGTGTATCTTGCTAAAAATAAAAGTGGTTTGGGGAATTATGTGCCATGTGAGGTAGAGAATTTATCCAGAGAATTGGAAATCAGAAAACCACAAATTTCTAGGTACTTAAACAGGAAGCAGCAAAAATGCCTGATGTGCCATGATATGGAAGCCATACTTGTTTATAATCAGACCCTCTTCATACAGCAAATGCTTGTTATAGTCTGAGTATATGAAGCTGATGTTCACTGGAAAACCAAAACAGCTGAAAAATGGACTAAAAAAAATGGGATCTTCAAATAAAACCGGACATTTCAGCCAGCACTTATAGAAGAGACACTGAAATCATCTGCAACTCCTGGAATACATAAACAAATTATCAAAAGAAGGACACCTGAGCTGGGAGTGGAAAACCTAGACACAAATGCTTCCTTGAGATTTAAGCTCAGAAGCTAGGTCTTGTCAGCTTTTATTGGTTAATAAGCTTGAGGAAATAGATGGTAAGGCGATGGCAAGGCGACTGTATTCTAGGCGCAGCCTGAGCAGCCTGCCAAGCGTAGATCTTTCCCATGATTCTTTTCTAGAATGCTCTTACTCTTACTTGACACTCTCCCAGAGGATTCTGCCCACTGTTCCAACTTTAATTTCCACCCACATCCTGCTGAACTCTACATAATATCTCTAACCCCGGCATATCTCAGAAAGCCCAGATCTGAATTTCCAAATATCTACTAGCTGTATGCACCAGATGTTTTACAGGCATTGAAGTCAGCCTGCTTGCTGCTTTCTCACTCATCCTGTTTCAGAACATACAGTATTCCTGATGTTAATGGATGCACCACTGTATATCTACTGCCCCAGGGTATCAAGCTCATGCCTAACTGCTCTCTCCTCACAGCTTTTTAAATTCATCCATGCTTGGGTGTTTGGGCACATGTTTGTAATCCTAACACCTAGGATATGAAGATAAGGATCAGAATTTCAAGGTCACCCTGGACTGCATAGCAAGTTAGAAGCTAGCCTGGACTAGTGAAGCCATGTCTCAAAAAACAAAAGAAGCAACTTATCAGCTGATCAGTGTGCATTTCCAATTATATAATCTCATAACGTTTAACCAAACCTGTACCTCCTTTGTTATTAATTTTCTACATGACCAAACTACAGTGAATATCTCCTTGTATTCCATATAACTTTTAAAAAACCTCCTTAAAAAGACATTTTGTTTTCTGAGTGTGTGTTTCTGTGCTCATATGTTTGCACTCCCGCACAAGCCACAGTATGCATGTGAAAGTCCGAGAACCACTTGTGGGATTTGGTTCTCTCCTTCTTACATGTGGGTCTCAGGGACAGAACTCAGATCTTCAGACTTAGCAGCAAGTACCTTTTACTCACTGCGCCATCCAGTAAGCCCTCTACATAACTTTAAATATATTTTTAAATTTTACTTTCATGATGCTGCTGAGCCTTTAACTTGACTAGTGGTCAATGTTACTACCCCTAACTAGTAACCTGCATCCTCTTGTTAACTGATGTCTTGCTATCAGTTGATGAAGTTTGTCATTCACTCTTCCTTAAAATGCTTTTTGCACTTGGTTCCCAAATAACACATTCCCTTGGTTTCTTTTTGGTTTTCCTGACATCTCCTTCCTTGACTCCTGAGGCAGAGGCTGTTTTCTGTAGGCTTTATTCTCTGTAGGAATCAAGCTGCAGATACCACTTGCCCTTCCTACCCCCCCTCACATATTAAACTGTGATTTTCTTCTTGATTATCCTCTTTACTGTGGTTCTAACTGTTGTCTATCACTGATAATTCCCAAAGGCATGTTTGCAGATGGAATATCCTTTTCAAAGGAAGACTCAACTGTGTACCTCACATCGTAACTTGAATGTGCAATTGGCACATCACACTTAATATATCCAAAGCCACATTCCTCAAGTTGCTCTTCCTGTCATAATTCTCATGTCAGCTAATTGTCCTTCTCTTTTTCTAGTGGCTTAGATTAACATTGTTAAATAACCCCTGACCCGTCTCTCTCTCTAGGACCTCACATCATCTTATCTAACGTCAAAACCTACAGGTATTGCTGTCCAAATGTATGTCAAACAGCATACTTTCTCCTCCTCCTCCTCTTTTGTTTGTTTTCCTTTGAATTCTCTTCCAAGCTCTTTCTTGTCAAAGCCTTAGATGGTTTCCATCTCATATTTTTTAATGGTTTCTGCCCCATTTCAAACTGTCCGTGGCACAGGAGCCAGAGGAATCCCTGTAAATGGCAGTCAAAGCGCCCACTGCTCCTGGGCCCCCAGTTCTCCAGAGCATTTGCTGCGTGTCCCCTATCCTGATCTGCTTTCGTGTAACGTGCCTGTTACACTCCCTGTGCCTTAACCCAGCCATCTTGACCTCCCTGCCATGGAGTTTAACTAGTACAACTGGTATACATGAAATTTCTTTTGTCTGGAATATTTTTTTTCTTAAGATACCAAAATAGTAATATGTCATCAGACTTGCTTTAACGCTTTATTCAAATGTCACCTTACCCGTGAAATTCCCTGGCTACCTGATTTAAAATTCTAGGACCTCCTCTTCTCCCTGCTTCATGTAGACCTTCACTATGTATCTGCTTAAAAAGAGCCTAATGAGACTTTCTATGAGAAATTAGTTATTATATAGGCAATGAAGACATGCTAACATACTTATTTGTGGTAACAATATTTTTAACAACACTGTGAACTCTACCATATTACAAATCTCACTTTACAGTAAAGAAAACTGAAACTCACACAGGTTAACTAGCTGTAATCAAGATGGCTTGACATGGGTCTCCTAGATTTTTAGGCTGTTCATTTGGCTACCATGAAAACAGTGCATCATACTCCACTATTTGTCTTTTGGCTCCACTGGTCCTATGACTAGAATGTAAGTTCCCCCAGGACAGGATTTGTGCCAGTTCTGTTTAGTTCCATAGATTATCTGGCATATGCTAAATAATAAACGTCAGTTGCATGATGTTTGAATGAGTGAGTGCAAGTCCTCTGCTGAAGAAACAGGTGGTACTGAAATGAACATGGAATCTATGAACCTCTTGAAGTATTTAGATTAATGGTGTTCAGTGCTTCATTGCAGTAAACTGTGTTGTGTACACAGGCTCATCACCACAAGGGTATGTTACAGCTGGTTATGAAGTTGATGTGGAGATGTGGCAGCATTCTGATTGTGACATGGTTCTAAGAAGAAAGGGGGTGACTTTCATGAGAAGCAGATGGAGAAGGCTTCTCTCATTTGATTCCTTCAGTACTGAACCAGTCCTTTTTCCCATGGCACAGCCCTTGGAGAATAGTCTATGTGGCCTTCATGTTCTTGTCTCTCATTCTCTCTCTCTCTCTCTCTCTCTCTCTCTCTCTCTCTCTCTCTCTCTCTCTCTCTGTGTGTGTGTGTGTGTGTTTGAACAGCTTCTGCATTCATCATCAACTGGAAATTAAAAGAACAAATACCAGTAGTATTGTAGCTGTTAAATGTAACTCACTGAATTTCATATTTCATTTAATTTTAATGTGATATTTGAATTTTGAAGACCATCCCATCCCTTGTTACTCATGGATGACTTATAAGTCAATAGAATCTATAAGTACTTTTCATATCTGGGTACTCTTTTCGTTTTATTTGTTCAAGTGATTTCTTCTCTCTGTACATTAATCATCATGTGTATGATTTGGACAGTCATAATGTGTCCAAAATTCACCTCATTACCACCATCCCAGTGTCATCTCTCATTATTTACTAAGTTTTACAAGTGCACAAGATAGTTGTAGGTTTGGTCATGTCCTTCAAGCTATACAGATGAGGTTCCTCAGAGTTCTTCACACTCTGAGAGAGTGTATGGCTAGTCATAATGCCCTGTCAATTTCTTTTTGTTTCTACTAGCTCTTGCTTGCTGTAAACCCCTCTGTTCATTGTACAGGCCTGGAAGACCCACTCTCTGAAGGCTTTTCTTAATTTCCTCTTAATACTTGTCCCATTCTTATAACATGACTTGGCCAGTTCAAATCCATTTTCACCACCAGCTTTAATTTTCTAGCCTCAAGCCAGATCAGATCATTTATTCCTTGAAATGGTCACTGATCCTTATTATCCTTAGGTTCAGGAATAATATTGTAGGGCATAACATACAAGGTTACTCATGATCAGGCCTCCCCTTTCTTCTCCAGAGTCATTTAACTTTTCTTTCTTCTTTGAATTTGATGCACAGTTGTATTATGAACAGTAATGATTAATTGACTAGGACATTTGTTCTTCATATCTATACCTTAAATTGGTGCTTGTGAAGGTGTCCATACTGTTTTATCCTAAATGTGTAATATCAACTGTCAGTTTCTCAACTCTGGGCTATTGTTTTGAGTTTCTCTTTTCTGCTACACTTCCTTTGTACTTACCTCTTTCAAACTAGAACAGTCATTTTCCTTAACATTGGTAACCTTTGGACAATAACCAGCACATTCCCACATAGGCCTTGAATAAATGAGTGCTTTGGACTGTACATGTATCTTACTTGCAGAAACAAAATGTATCTTCTCTTTGTATTGGTAAGCTGTGGGAAATAGGATTACAGAGGTAGTATACAGCCTGCTTTTTGAAGTCCTTGCAATCACAGCATTTTAAAACAAGTATCCATTTTAGGTTGATACACTGGTGTTTTGAAGAGGCAGGTGTCAGGGAAGTATATAATGAAATCGAGAAAGAGAGAATCAACATTAAGTACCCCTGTAGAAAAATACTGCAATAAGAGTTACAGAGTAATAAAGAGTGGTGAAGGTTAAAAAAAATATCTGTGCAGAATTGAAAACAAAGGGATGGCAAAGGACATCAGAGATGGAGAAGAACAACCTAATCTCTACAATGAAAATTTAGCATGATGTAAAGGAATTCATGAAATAGATGCAGCAATATTTTGAGGAGAGGAGGTTATGTTTGACAAGAGCTAAGTAAAGACAAAACTTGAGAAGGGACTGTGGAAAACAGTAAGTATGGAGAAAGCACGGTGTGGTGAGAAAGGAGGAGAAAAAAGAATGCAGTGTAGCCTTGTGCTGTCCAGGCATAGTGGACAAGTGGAGATTGTAGAACTGGCTTTCTGCTGGTCCCTGAGCCTAACCATCCAGATGGCCTGCTCAGGCTGTTTTCTCCATCTGTACAAGGACACTTGAATTTCATAAAGCATACACATCAAAGATCAAGTCAATCTTGGGAGTGCTGGATTGGAAGGGAATATGAAAAAGCCATACCTATGTATTCCATAGGATCTGTAAATGAAGGACTTGCAGGCCACAGCAAGTGACTTGAGATGGAGTCAAGGAAGATACAGCTGTGAAGTTATCGGAATTAACTTCCCTGTCTTGTTTGGTATATCTCCACCTCACCACACAACATCTGTTCTAGGTAAGTGCAATAACAGTGGATTACGGCCAGTATGGAACAGGTTCAGATGATGGAAGCCAACTTCCAGGCTGTATTTCAAAACAAAAATGGAAACAAAACACAAAACTACTGGCAAAATCTTTCTACTCTTTGCCCCTATACTACTGAATATTTAGTGAAGGGTCCTGATGTGTGCAAGGATGTGTGCAAGCCGGTAATAGGATAGTTGTCCCAGAAGGACAACTGACATGACACACTTGGGTCCTCACCATGATGGCACAAACAATCTAAAATGTAGAAGTCTGTCTTTTGTGAACAGCAGCACACATGCATACAAAAGAAATGGTTGGAGGCAAGATGTATGACACTGGGAGGCCCAGAAAGAGAAATATGGAATAAAGACCTAGGACAGAGTCCTGAGAATTGCGAAGTGAGAGGGCTGTTCAAAGAGAGGAAAACAGAAATTATTTCCACCTGGTTCATCCTCACAGAAGCGACAGCAGGAGAGGATTGGAATGGGTCAAGATCACTCAGAAAATGACATTTAGAATTACCAGGAAGAGGTTATTTCTAAATTAACTGAGCACACTTGGTAAAAGTTATTTAAAAAGTAGGAGTAACTGAGTCTTTCTGAAGATGGACATGTAAGAGCCAATATGGAAAGGTTAATTGAGGAAGCTAAGGCGAGACCTATGGGATTAAATTATCATAGAAAGTGGAAAAGAAGGAGGTTTTATAATGTAGGTAAATGGTGTAAATTAAGAAATGGAGAGAGAACTTTCTGATGGTGAAGATGGAGAACAGAGAGCCATACGGACACAGTATATGCTTTGTTTTCATCTTTCAAGAAAATAAAGAGGCCACACTCTGACCAAACTCAGGGACGCAAAATGACATTCAGATTGGTTATTATAGATAGGAGCTGTGCCATGCAGGGATCGTGAGAGGATTCTAAATTCTTCTTGATGTGACTTATGGCACTTTCCAATTCCAATCTGGAATACAGAGTTCAGGGCACATGTACTTCTGATCTGTTATGTCTGAACTGTGGAGAATACACCCTTATCACCCAGTTTCAAGTGAGTAGCTGAGTGTGAGCAGAGATCAATATCTAGTGCAGCATCTGACAGAGGACACTGGTAACTCTCTCTCTCTCTTTTTCTCTCTCTCTCTCTATCATTTGTCATTCTATTTTCTTGCTTAGGAAGAACTTCTGATATACTGTGAGGTTCAGAAAATGATGTAGTTGGTACAAGAATACAGAATCAGTTATGTCCAGTCTCTTTCAGCATGATCACTAAGGTCCACTCAAACTATAAAATATCCTGTAACTTGAGAAACATAGATGTTTCATAGATTAAATTTCTGGAATAAAATACTTCATGAAACAAAAACAACTAAAACAGCTTCTCACTGATGACAGAATAAGGAAAACAGTGTACTTTCTTGAATAAGATAAGCACAGGGGAGATTGTCCTTTATCTAGACTAGGGCTAATGGTTGCTGCTTTTATGTCTCAAAATGTCCACCCAATAGAGATCCAGAAAGTATCATTACTCATTTTTTTCCTCTGATAAGCATGTAATGTCATCTATGAAAATGTAGAGAGTATAGAAACAAATTCTTGGTTAAAGACAGAGAGTGATATAGTATTGTTGACCTGTTAGTTTTCTAGGTAACCTCTGCACTAGTTAAGGTGATTATGTTTATGTGCAAACTTGAGAACTTAAAAGTATTTATATCCATAATATAGCACACCATCTACTTAGATTTGAATTGAATTTTTAGTAATATTTGTTGTTGTTGCTGTGTGTGGTATGTACATGTACATGCGTGTATGTGTGTGGGGGGATTGCATGTGTACGTGCACATATGAGAGCCAGATCTTGAATTCACGTGTCTTCCTCTATAGCTCTCCACTTTTTGTTCTGTTTTGTTTTGAGACAAGGTCTCTTTCTGGAAGTAGAACTTGCAAAATTCAGCTAGAATAAGTGGTCTGCAAGACCCTAGGTCACACCTGTCTCCATTCTCCATCTGTAGAGCTGGAGCCTGGTGTTAGTGGTATGAGCTGCCATGTTTAGATTTCACATGGGTATGGAGAATCAGCACTCAGGTCTTCATGCTTCTGCAATTAGCACTTACCCACAGTCATATCCAAAAACCCTCCAACGATCTGTGTAGTCTGAGTATTGTCTCAGAACTGACACTTTTTTTGTCTCATAAACTGTACCAATTCTGGGACTCCTGTGTCTGTTGATCTAGAGGGCATAGAATCTTAGCAGAAACCAGAATGCTAATTGTAATCAGTGCATATAACTTTTGCAATAAATTTAAGGAAAGAAATTCCACTTAGCCTAAAAAGAAGAGCTTTTTTTGCTGTGCAATTCCATGGCAATTAGCAGTAGTAACCTGTTATTTATTAAACAGAATTCTTACATGATTTGGCTTAAGGATAAAAAAGTATGTCAAGTCTGAGGAGGCTGAAAAGGGGATGACTTTAGCCTTGATCACCTTGTTTTATTCTTTTTGTGGTTTTGAGAAAATGAAACAAACCCTGGTAGGAAATAGATCAAAAGGTTAGAGAAAGAGGTGGCATCATATTCTCTGTCCTGATTAGTCTGGGGGAATAATTAAGCAAGAGCTCAAAAGCAGATTTCTTCATTTTCTATCTTTTTTTTTTGCAGAAAACTATGGCATATTATATAATCACAAACCTTTTGAATGCTGTCTTCCACATTGAGATGCCTAGGGTCTATTACTAATTAGAATGCCTTTGCATGGGGCCCGTGTTGGGATGACATGTCTTGCTGAGGGAACTGTGTTGGGTAGAAGACAAGCAGAGAGAAACTTTTTTTATACTTTTGTTATTTCTTTGTGCATTGTAGTTTTACATAGGTCAATTAACTCTTTCATTTATTATTAAGCTTCAGCAAGATCTTCCTTAATATTTAATTGTGCTTCCCATCTCACAGTACAGATTCTGGGTGAGGTGTGCCAGCCTGCCTGACTCATGAGTTTCTTTTGACTTGGTACTTCTGCAGCTGAGTATAAGATTCATCTGAACAAAACATGGGAGTTTTTGTTCAAACAAAATTTCCTATATCTGTCAATGGAAAAGGAACACCTCTGTTTCAAAAGAGTGTTTAGGCTAAGTCTGAATGGCTCTTTTCAGTGTTATAAACAGGAGAGACATTCATTTGGAACTAGAAGACTTAGTTTCAAATCTTGGTTACTCCGTGTAAAAACAAAACAAGCCACTGTTTTAGTCTGCTACTATTTATATAATACAATATCTTAGGAATAATAATTAGTAAAGAAGATAAATTCATTGTTTATAATTCTGGAGGCTAGAATGTTCAAGGGCAGAATCCTGGTAGATTAAGTCTATTGGGAGGGATCTCTGACATTAAATTGGTAGCCCAGTGCTTGCCCTCACAAAATGAAAAGACAAAAGAGACAAATATGTTTTCTTTCAGTCTTTTTTAAGGGCAACAATCTCATCCATGAAAGTAAAGACCTCATGTCATACTTGTTAATACCTCCTAAAAGCCCTACTTCTTCATATTGTTGAACTGGTTCCCAACAATGTTTTAACATTGTACCTATTGTACAACTTTCAACATGCCTTCAGGCAAGACACTGTGATTCAAAACTCAGTAATCATTCCATCTGTATCTACCTGGTCAGTTTGTGTGTTTGAATACTTGGCTTTCATCCAGTGATGCTGATTTGACGTGATGCTGACCCTTTGGAGGGTAAGCCTTATTTGGAAGAGGGTCCCTAGCAACAAGCCTTGAGGTTTATAGTCTGTCTCCTTTCCAGCTCTCTTTGCTTCCTGCTTCACCTAGAAGTGAGCAAACAGGTGGCCTCTTCCACCTTAGCTGCAAACCATTCTTGTGACAATGTCCTCCCCATCATGAGGATGGTGCTCTTAAACTGTGAGACTGAATAACTCTCTCATCCACTAAGTTTCTCTTGTCAGCAACAAGAAAAGAATCAAAGCCAGAAAGTTGGTTCCAAGAAGCGAGTCAATGTGATAAAACTTACCTTGTGGGTTATAGATTTTCTAAACTAGTATGTAGGAGGAATGAAGACATGTTTGGGACTGAGGGCTAGAGAAGTCCCAGAATGCCATAAACAAAGCTTAATGGGACATTCTGGTGAATGCATGGGAGACCAGAATTCCTATGAAAACTCAGCAGAGGCCCAAACATATGAAGGGAACAAGGGTTTTTTTGGAAATTGGACTAGAGGCCATTGTGTTACTTCCTACTCATGCACTGAAATTTTGAGTGAGACTGAATTCAGTTGTAATAATCTAACCATGAACTTAGCACTGGGGAAAATAGGAAAGGTACCTTTAGGCAAGACCGCACTCATGCACACCTCCAGGGTGTAACAAGACAAATTCATTTGAAAGGAGAGTGGCTAATAAGAAAGAGCCTTTGGGAGATGTTGTTAAAAGAAGACTGCCCAGGAAAGTGATTTCTCCACATCAGCCTTGAAGGCACACAGAGGATACAGATGGAGTTGAAGGTGGGGACAGGCTACATATAAAGCTGGCAGCAGAACTGGGCACCATCTATGTGGTGCTGTATGTACAGGCATACAAGAGTGGAGAAGCCAGGGAAACTTGCACCAAGGTTGAAAAAAGCCACTGAAGCTGGACATGTATAGAAAGGGTAAATTCCCTGTACAAGTGTTGAGTTAAAACCTGAATTTCAATGGAGAGCCAAGATATCAGAATGCCAGAAATTAGGGACATTTGACAAGGAATACTGCCGGTACCGAGCAGAACCAGCCCCAAAGAGAGAACATGCAGGACAGGCAACAGATTGAATCCTCAAGGCTACCCAAGCCTTTCATAGCACAGACAATGACACCATGAGCTCAGATACTGGGCATAGACTGTACAGTTTGTTATTTGCTCTGTTGGTGTTTCAGTTCGCCTTTGATTTGTCTTTCCTTGCCATGCCTCCATACTTCCTCTCTGGAGTAGAAATGCTTACTGTGTGCTTTTGTCTGTTGAAAGTATATAAATTGCTCAAGATTTCACAGGCACTTATATGTAAGATATTGCCCCTACCTTAGAAGATACTTTGGATGAACTTTTGAATAGAATTGGACTGTCAAGAGGATGGGGGATGCTTGAAGTCGGACTGAATGTAGTTTTTATTATGAGATGGTAAAAAGCCTGTAGTGGCCAAGGGTGAATATTGTGGTTTGGATATAAAACGTCCACCACATTCTCAGGTATTTGAGTAATTGATGGACAGTTTTTGGTGGTGGTCTTTCTCCCTCTCTTTCTTTTCCTTTTTCTTTGAGGCTATGAGCTTTTGGGGATGTTGGGGCCTAGCTAGAGAAGGTAGGTTAATAGGATGAGGTGATTGAACTTTGTAGCTTGTTTCTCTTCTACTAATTTCTCTGCATCCTGGTCATTGAAGTATCAGCAAGTGGCTTCATGTTCTATCACCACAGCCCAGAGCTATTCCTGCTATCGTACCTCCCCTGCCATGATGGAATGCACCTTCTAATCATGCATCAAATTGTATCACTCCCCACCATGCTATTGCTATATATTTAGATGTGATGAAAAATGAGTCTGATATTTTACCTTTGTTTTCTCTCCTTTAAAAGAAGAGAAATGGATAGAAATAAGTAGGAGTGTAATGAAGATTAAAGAAGAGATGGACAGAAATAGACTCCGAACACTCTCACACAGAAATGCTTGGTTTGAACTCCAAGTTGAGCAGAGGAGGTGTGTTCTCTGGGGAGTACAGTAGAAACACTGAGGCCACAGTGGAAGCCACAGGAAGACTTCGCAGGCCAACCAAGTGGAATGATTCTATTAGCATAACTTTAAGTCAGGTATAAGGCATGCTTAAGAGGAAATAAGTGTTGGACTAGTACTTATGCCGGGTGTCTACTGAACTATTCTTGTTTTGATCAGCTTTTGTTGTTAAAGAAGTTAAAGGTTTATAGATTTAGGCTGCAGCAAAAGAGCAGGCAGAGATAGGATCTGACAATACAGGTAAGAGCAATAAAAGATATTTAATCTGGGATATTTCACTAGTTCCCCAGGCTCAACCTAACTCATCTTATTTCTGTGTGATCTTTAGAAGTTTGGGATTAGAAAGGAATAATTATGACTTAAAGGCAAGTGACTCTGGGGCCTTTTAATAATATACTCATGCTCCTGTTGGTAAGTGATGGTTGGCCACTTCTCAAGAAATAGTTTGACACAAAGGAGTACACTTATATACAGATTTGATGTTAATAAAATTTGCTTCAAATTCAGAACCTACCACATGTTAACTATGGTCTTACACAGTGTATTTGGATCTTGACAAGATGTGAAGAATATCCTTAATATTATTATTAGGTTTGGTTAAATTATTATTTGTGATATTTCTGATACTGCACATAATCATTAACTATTAAGGCTTGGGAATCTGAACAATAAGAGAAAATGAGAGCTCATTTTAGTATTGTTCTCTTCTTAGGGTAGGGTGTAGACAGTCTAAGAGATTGGATGTATTTCCTTAGCAATGTAGTACTTATACTTGAATGGTATAAGTTTATAATCTTCACTGATTGCTTTGTGTACCTGGTGCAAGTTTGTGTGTTGAGCTTCAGACATCATCTAAGGATTAGTTTGTGTAATAAGCGTCTCTGGTAGACTGTGCTGGACTCATACATGCCATATGGCTCGACTCAAGCTCATGATGATGACCTTCCAAATGCAGAGACTGCAAGGTGTGCACCCACACCCAGCTGCCACCAACATTTTATTAATGAAAACATGGGCGGGTAATGACTGAAGGTGGTAGCCCTCAAACATTTGAGTTTCACTTTTCTCCCTGAAGAAGACTCTCAGACCTTCCTATCAGCACAAAACAGGCAGGCCTCCCACTGGGGACTGGGTAATCCTGGTTGACAAATAGTTTATATCGACTTATCATCTATGGACAGCTGCCCACCTGGCTTTCTCCCTACTGTGGAGAGTCACTGGCTGAGTCATCAGGAGTTGATTACTAGTTTTTTTTTTTTTTTTTAAAGGAGATTTTTTTCTAGGGTGTAGGCAGTAGGTACTCTCACATACAGAGCAGCTATGGGTGAAATTGGTAAAGTTTGGGGGGAGTAACAATTTAACATATGGTAACTCTTTGGTCTGGTAATTACACATTTGAGGAATAATTCTGAGGAAATAATTGGTACCTGTAGAATATAGGAACAAGGATGTTCATTGAAACAGTATTTATAGAATGAAAAATAAGAATCGTCCAGTCATCAAAATGTGCTTATTTCTCATGAGATGAGACAGGAGAATTACAAGCATCAAATCAGCCTGGGGTGTGTAATATATGACATCATCTCAAAAAACAAAAACAAAAACAAAAAAAGGAAAGAATGAACGAAAACGAAAGAAAAGAAAAAACAAAAAAAAAAAAAAAAACACTAGGCTAGGGCAATGATTTGATGGGAAATGTGCTCACTTTACAAGCACAAGGACCTTAGTTTGATCTCCCAAACCCAGGAGAACATGCTGGACATGATGGCACATGCTTGCAATCCCAGAAGGCAGAAAAAGGAGACCCTTGGGGCTTGCTGTAAGTCAAGCTGGACCTATTGGAGAGCTTCAGCTCCAGGGAGAGACCTCTTTCAAAGGAAGCAGATAGTGTTCCTGAGAACGGCATCTGAGCTTGTTCTCTGGCCTCCATATCCACATATACACACGTACATGCACAATTATAAACACAAATACACATGTAATTCTTCATGGGTTCATACATGCATATACACATACAGTACACACACACACACACACACACACACACACACAACCAAACAGAAAAACAAAACAGATTTCTTTGTAGTACTCTTATAAAACAAATTATGTGTACAGATACATGCTTTCAAATGTTTTGAAAACTATATAAGGACATAAGAATACACTCAAATACTACATTTCCAACTGTATAAAAGAAAAGTAGAAAATCATGTGTTTAAGTAATAGTCTGGTTTTGCTTTGATTATGTTTGTGCAAGGATATAACTTAAAAAGCAGAAAAAGTACTGCAGAGATGGCTCCGCAGATAAGCACACTTGCTGTGCTATCGTGAGAACAGTGGTTCTAGTCCCTGAACCTACATAACCAGCCGAGCCCCCCATAGACTGTAGCACAAATCCTAATCAGTATTAATAATAAAAACCCATAGCCAGATAATAGGGTAAATGCTGAATGATCAGTAAAGGAGACAGGCACTAGAGAGACTCCTTACCTCTACTGAATCCTCAGCCTTAAAGAGGGGCTGAGCTCTTGTCTCTTCCTGCCTCACATTTCTTTCTCCACCCAGCCATATCACTTTCTGTCTGTACCTCCCTAGTGCTGGGATTAAAGGTGTGTGTCACCACTGCCTGGCCTCTGTGGTTATCTAGTGGCTAACTCAGCCCTGTGATATTCAGGCAAGCTTTATTTGTTAAAGCACAAGCAAAATATCACCACATAGACATATGTACCTCTAGAACTGTGTGATTTAACACACTCTTCTGGTTCTTGTGTCTGCACAGGTGTGTGTTTTCACAAACACCAGCACTCAGACTCACATAGGCACAGACACATACACACATATACATTTCAAAATTGTTTAGAAAATAGGGAAAAATGTCTTCTATTTCTTCACCCTATCATAATAAGTTTTTGTTTTGTAAGGATTCAAACATAATTGTGAAATAGGACCCATTCCTTTGTTCTGAAAGAGAGGACATGAGATCTTATCTCGGTTTCTCGACTGTATGTCCAACATCAACAAAAATGCCTAGCCACAGAAGGGGCTCAATATCCACACACTCAATGAAGGAATACCTACCCTGCTCCATATTTTCAAATACTCCAGGAACCCAGCACTTTCTTGAGACTATTACGTTGACATGAACAAGAGTCTAAATGATCAGCTCCTCACTGGAGCCTTCACATACTGAACAACCCCAGAGACAGAAGCAGGATTAATCAGTATGTTTCTGTTGTTTGTAGAGTTTAAAGTGGGGCCAGGCATGAAAACTGGCTGTGTCTAAAAATATTATTTACTCACTTATTTTTTGTGTTTACTCAGCAAACATTGATCACATACAATTTTTTTTTTATGTGATGAAAGTGTTGGGAATATGACAGCAAACAGATAAAGACCTGTATTTGTATGTTACCCATTAGGCTGCCCAGTATTTCTTTTTATTCAATCCTTAAGCTTGTTCCTGTCTCATGTAGGTAACCTCTGTCTATAAGGTAGATCTTAGAAACATAATTTTCTAATTTTCTCTACAAATGGAGCCTAGAATATGATTTAGATTTCTTCTATCAGATGTGCCCATGTAAGATTTCATTTGGGAAACATACATTGGGAAGGGGTTACAGTGTAGGAACTTTTTTTTGTGAGGAGAAATGATAGATAGATGGCCTGAGTTGCCTGGGTTCCAAAGCTGTAACCTGGATATTCAGTGTAATTTGGATTTCATCTATGTTGAAAAAGTTCTGACTGGCCAGGCAATACAGAAGCACTGTGACCCTTCAGTGTTGCCTATCTGGGTTATGTTAGTTACATCTCTCATTGTTGTAATTAAATTCCTGACAGGAAAATTTAAGAAGATAAGGATTTATTTTGGCTCAAAGTTCTAAGGGATACAGTCTATCATGGTGGGGAAAGCATATTCCCAAGAAAATGAGGAAATTGATCACACGGTATCCATAGTCAGGAAGCAGAGAGAAATCCTGGGTTTCAGATGGCTCTCTCCCTTTATTTAATACAAGATCTCAGCCCATGGGGTTGCACCACATGCATTCTGCAGGGTCTTTGTGCCTCGGGTAAACCTTTCTGAAAACGTCTTCACACACAGACCCAAGGGTGTGTCTCCTTGATGAGTGTTAAACCACTCAAGCTGACAAGATTAGCCATTACGAGGTTGAACACATTACTGTCAGTCAGTTGTCTTCGTACATCTGAGATGACTCCTTAAGACACCTGCATCAGGCTAAAGAGATGGCTCAGTAATTAAGAGTACTTACTGCTCAATTATGAGGATAAGAGTTCAGATCCAAGCACCTATATTGGGTATCTTACAGCTGCCTGTAACTCCAGCTCCCGGAGATATGATGCTTTCTTCTGGCATCTGTGGTCATCTGTATACATATACAGACACATGCAGGTTTATGCATAATATTTTTTTTTAAACTACAGCTATGTTAGTTACTTTTCTTATTGTTTTGACAAATACCTGAGAAAAAGCAATTTAAGAGATGGAGGGGTTATTCCGGCTTGGAGTTTTAAGGCTTGTTCCTTCATGATGGGAAGGGTGTATCAGCAAAAGCAAGAGGCCAATAGTCACCTTATACCTGCAGTGAGGAAGTGGGACGAGGCCATTCAACCCCAGTGACAAACTCCCTCATTGTGGCTTTACCCTATAAAAGCTCCACAATCTTCCCAGCATTGCCATCAGCTGAGCACCAAGTAATCAAGCACCGGAGCCCATGGCATGCATTTTACAAGCAAACCACACCGCAACCCTTGTTCTTGTCCTCCCCATCCATTGGATTGGAGCCACTATGTCTCTTGCTTAAATTGCATCAGCCCGAACATATAGTATCTCTGTCCTTGTCCATGCAGTAGTGGAAACATTGCCTCTCTGCAGAGGCCAGCCTACAGTTTTGTCTCGTGGAATCAACCCTCTGTCATCACCTACCAAAGAGCATGGTGACTGGCCTCTTTCCATCCAGCATGATCTGGAATTTAAGGGGCTTATTCCCATGAGTGTAAAATATGCTGTTATGTAGAATAAGAATGATTTTCATTTGGCTGCCCCCCTTCTACACACACACACACACACACACACACACACACACACACACACACTCTTTAGCCATTTCTTTACTGTCTCTTGCAGCTCAATCCCTCAAAAATACCTTTCTGGGCTCCTTGTTTTCCCTTTCGGTGTCTGTAGTTACCTTAGATTAGATCACCCCGCCCCCTGCCACTTTACTGGCTTTGTCAGGTGCCTCTCTGTGTCCTTAATGCCAAGTCTATGCATTCTGCTTATAGCAGCAAGAGGGGGCTAGTAGAAATGAGAGCAAGACCCAGTCACTCCTTACTCAAAATTTCCTGATGCTTTCATTACACCTAAATAAGAGCCAAGAGCCCTTGCCAGAGCATAGGAGAGTTTGAGTTGGCACCAGCTACTTTTCTGACCTCATTCCCTGCTTCTCTCCCTCCCCCAATCCCTGTTCTCCTCCACTTCTCTTCAAACATTCCAACTGTGTTCCTGCATCCAACTCTGGGATTTGCTGTTCCTTCTTCCTTGAATGGACTTTTTAAAAGCAGCCACCCATCTCCCTCCCTTGCATCTGGATTGTGCTCAAATGTTACTCTCACCTGGAGGATTTCCCTCCTCCTCTGCACTTGTAGCTGACCTTCATTCCTTTCTCTTCAGAGACTTTATAAGCTCTGCCATATATCATGTGCTTATTTGTTTATAATCTATCTGCATCTACTAGGTTACTATTTCCATGGGAAAGCATATTGTTTTGATCACTAATGCACCCTCAGTGCTTGAAGGCATTGAATAAATATTTGTAAGTATTGAAAAATATTTGTTAAAAGAGTGCCTGGGGTTGTGTGAGAAAACAGCAGGGAGTACCATACTCTTCTTAGGAGACTCTTCTCCAGGGACAATAGTGTGGGAAATAGGAAAAGATGCCAGGCAACAAGTGAAGAACAATGGAGAGATCATTGTAGCAGGGCCAGCCAAGTGTTCAGAAACACAGACTGGATCCTGGAGAGAAAATTACAATCCTTAAGAAGTAGAACCTATGAGTGGGCTAAGTGGAGACTGAGGGTGGGTTTTCAGAGAGACCCAGGGTGTTATACCTTGTTAGAGTGTGTGACTAATCTTTTAAAGTTTGGCATTCTCATTTTATGAAAACTGCCATGCCAAAGATCTTTTTCTACATTTTCCTTATGCTTATTTTATTAAGTCTCAGAAAGAAAATTGAGCTACTCTATATTGCTCTGAATGAAATGGGGGCAGAACTAAAAATCCAATCTCCAAACTTAAGTCTTCCTTTCTGAGAAATAACTCAATGTTTCTAGCATTTTTCAGCTTCCACCAAGTTGTACAGCTTGTGTATCAAGTATGCCCACAAGCTGTGTCTATATGAAGTGAGAAATATGAGTTCAAACTGTTCTTTATTTAATAAGTAGTACTGACTTGTGCCATTCTGACTCAAAAATAAGAAAAATGATTGTCTGATCTTACCCAGTGATTTTTAATTTAGTGAGTCTCTAAGAAAGCTGTGCATGATCTACCAGAACAATCCATAGAAAAACATACATGCCACTTTGAACAGAGTTTTAGGTGTTAGAAGCCACCTCAACATCACACATACTTCCCTCATGTGTGTTCTTTAGCTGGGTTAGTGTTGGTGTCTCTTTCTGTCTGTCTCCATCTCTCTTTCTCCCTCCCTCCCTCCTTCCTCCTCTTCCTCCCTTCTTTTCTACTGTATGTGTAAATATAAACGCATGCACATGCACTTTTGTATGTGAATGTACCTTCAGGGCATGTGTGGAGGTCAGAGGACTATCCTGGGTGTCAGGCCTTGCTTTCTAACTTGCTTGAGATAGAGTCTTTTTGTTGTTTCTCTGTTGTGTACAGCAGCTCTTTGGACAATGAGTTTCTAGAATTCTCCTTGTGTCTGCTTCCCATCTCCTCATTCTTTGTGTTCAGCTTTATTTGGGTTTGGCGGCTTAAACTCAGATCCTCAAACTTGTGTTACAAGTTGCCCACACATGGTTTCTCCTAGACAAAATACTCTAAAAGGGAAGTGTTATCTTTAAAATTAAATACTCATGAAAATTTTAACATGCAAAATTTAAATATACATGATAACAGCTATCTAATGTTTCAAATTTCTTAATCAAAATATTGGATTCTCGAAGGAAATAAAAAGTTTTGCAAATAGTACCTCAATGAAAAATTGTCATGAAAATTGTAAAATGAACTAATTTTTTTTAATACTTTTTATATTGTTGATTCTTTGAGGATTTCACATTATGCACGCTGATTCCATTCCTCTCCTGGTCCCTTCATATCTGACTTCTGCCCTTGCAACCTCCCCCAAAATTAAAAAAAAAAATATTGATGTGGAAGCTGTAGTGTAACATAGTGAGTCACACTGTATACTCTTTAGTCCATACATCTTTATTTGTAAGTGTTCATTGCAATGAGTCATTGGACTGGATCAAGGCCTCTGGTTTTTTGCTGCCTCCTCCATATTGGGCCATCATCCACTGGGGCTCATCTTAGATATTCTGTTATTGTCTTGTGCCATGGAGATCCTACAGCTTTGGATCTGCAGATATGGCCCCTTCATATGGTTCAGCAGACAATAAACTAAATTTTTAAAAAGCAAAGTTCATATTAGGATGCTTCTAAATTACTACAAAATGGTATAAAAAAAAAAAAGAGGGGAGGCAGTTAAGAGAAGTTTTAAATTACTTAGTATCAAAACTTCTATCACACGCTAAATGTTGTAGACATTTTGAATTGATTAGAATATAATTGACTATAATTATCAAAATAGACAACTTAAAATGCTTATATTAAAAAGTTCCTGTGTTACATATGAAGTTAAAATGATATTAGATGCACAAATATCCTCATCAATCATGATCCTTTCCACCTTTAAATGTAACAATTTAGGGAATTCTCTAGGTCTTCAGGGCATAGTGTAACTGAGTGTCGACCACAGCTCCATAGTCCATATCTAGAGAAATACAACAGTGAGGTATTGTTGTGTTTCTTTTACTAAAGTCCCTTCCTGTAGCCAGGGTATACCCTGTTTTAGAACTCATTGACTGGAATGGAACATATTCCACCTATAAACCAGTTATTTATAAGGAGAATGGTATAAACTGATATGATCAAATTAGTCAGGAAATATTTTTGAGTAAAGAACCCAATTGTATTCTTTATGGTATAAATGTGTGGGCAGCATGATGTTCCTTTGGCAAAGAAAAAAGATAAGTAATGGTCAGAAACTATCCCTCTCTCCTTCAGGGGTTGAATAAAAACACATTGAAAAAAATTATATATATATCTATACCTATATCATCTATGTATGTATGTATGTATCTCTCTCTCTCTCTCTCTCTCTCTCTCTATATATATATATATATATATATATATATATATATATATATATGTAATATTGGGCTCAGAGATGATGGTTATAAGAAAATGTCATGAAATTATTGGCTTTATAGAAATTGATTAGTATGCTTATTAATCACCAACTGAAATGATCAAAATTTTATGAGAAATGCCTATTATTGTAGAGGAATCATCTTACTTTAGTTTGAATAGATTGTTTTATCTTTCTAAAGTTAGTAATCTCATTTGAGAAATGCAGATATGGCAAAGCAACCTGTCAACCTGTTTCAGATACTTGCCTTGGGAAAAATATTATATGTGCAAAGCTTCAACACAAAGAATCAAGCATGGTTCAAAAGTTATTTCTTTAAAAACTATGCAGTGAGAATCTTAAACTTTATTTGTAACTAATACTTGATATTTTTTGCAAATTTAAATAAGGCCAAGTGATATTCTTGGTTATATTCTCTTTCTTACTTATTTTAAAGCATTTTCCATAGTGATCTTACTGAATTGTTGGAAATGATGTTGTTTATAGGTGTTAGAAAACAATAACATATAGGTAATGATTCTTAACATAGAATGATTCTTTTTAAAATCTTGCTAAATGATTCTTCAGAGGATTCAATCTACTTAATGTTAAGCACTGTGTCTAACATTTTTGTCTAAAAATTACTTTGTTCATCTATAGCAATGAGTTGAAAAAGTTTGGATATGAAAGAAAAGTTTAATTTTCTATTACAAACAGGCACATACATAGTGCAAAAATTTCTCTGTATATAAATTTAACATACATGAAAGTATCAGAAAACTATATATTCTGTAGTACTAACTATGACATTTTCTATATTGCTTAGTTTCATAAGAAACCCTGATTATAATTTTTTAAATTGATAAATAGGTGAACTAATGGTTTGTGACTCAATTTATAAAACACTAGTTTGCAAAATAGTGAAAAAGAAGTGAGCTAGAGATGCATTGGCTCTCTCTGCCCATCAGGGCTTTGGCAGATCTATTTAATTGGGCTTGAATAATTTTTTGTTTATTTGTGATTTATTAAAAATACTCACTTAAAGTTCTTATCCAAACCACTAAGTCAATATTTATGCTAACGCACAAATATACATTTTGTGAAAAATTCTCATTTTGCACTGTTCTTGAAAAATCTCACACAGTGCCACATTCTTCCCATATCAATACTCAGCTAGATTAATGCTTTATTCAGTCCAACATGCCCCATATTGGTTTATCTCCAAATCAGTCTTGACATCTGTAGTGGTTTGAGTGAGAATTGGTCTCCATAGTCTCATATAATTTAATATTTGGTCCTCAGTTAGTGGAACTGTTGGGGAGGGATCAAGATATGTGACCTTCTTAGAGGAGATATGTCACTAGAGGTGGGTTTTGAAATTTCAAAAGCCCATGACATTCCTAGTGTGCTTTCTTTGCTTCCTGCCTGTGGATCAAGATGTAGGCTCTCAGCTACTGCTCCATCTCCATTCCTGTCTGCCTGCTACCATGTTCTCTGCCATGATGGTCGTGGACTCTAACTCTGAAACTGTAAGCCCAAAATAAACTTTCTTCTATAAGTTGCCTTGGTCATTATGTCTTATCAGGGCAGTAGAAAAGTGTGCACTAAGACACTGCCCATCCTTCTTTCTTCTGTATATTATTTTCTGTAACTGTTATCAGGCTCTATGGCACAGCCATATCTGAATGGAATGGCAGAAGTCATAAAGCCAGCACAGCTGCTTGACAAAGATCCAGAAAAGCTGAGCCACATGATGGCTGCCATGCCACCTTTGGTTTTCATTTCCACCTATTACATACTTGGGGCACTTTTAATATTTGTACAGTTTGAGGATATTGGATCGATGGAAAATTCCTTATGAATCATTTATGCCTTCTCCCAGGAATGCTACTTCTAAGCTTATCCAAGAAAGTCCTGAACATACTATCTCCCCCCCTTTGAGTGAGATATCTTTATCTACTTGAAGGTCTTCCTTATGCCTTAGAGGTTGTGACACATAAAGAAGAAGCCAGAGGTCTCTTCATGATGCTATTAGACATTCTTGAAACATCTCTTCCTGCACTTACATTGGAACAAGATATTCAAAACAAAGCAAATTTAAAAAGGTCAACAAGGTTCAGTGGGCTAGAGGAATTGTCCACAGTTCAGATTACAAGCCTCTTCCCACTGTACACTCAGACAATTACGTGGCATACAACTCTGCCCTATATAGAGACACACTGATGAGCAAAGTATGGAGTGGAAAGATGATAAAAGTATGAGGTGTTAGGACCTCCCTCTCCCAGAAGTTAGCTCATGTAGAGCCACTATAATGTCATATGACCAAAGAACAACAGAATGCCAGGATTAGACATATAGACAAATCCTATAAACATTGATTGTATTATGTCAGAATTTGAATAATAACTGCAGCAGCATTAGCCTGAGGATTTTTCCTGGGCACTCTGACCACTAAGAGTTAATAATACATTGCTTGAGACATGGCAAAATGCCCAGGGTGGTTGAAGATTTTGTTTTGGTCTAGTGTCCTTGAAGCAACCAAAGCAACCAGCCTAATCCAGGCTGTCATATGCCTCTAGATTCTCAAAAAATGGGTTATGGGGTTAATGAGTAAGAATGATAACTCTGTTTATTAATGATGTCAAAACTTGAGGGAAAATGATTGGAAATAACAACTCATAGTTTATTAATAATGACTAAAAGTTGAGCAAAAGGAAGTGAAACACATGTCCAAAAACAAAAATGATATGATCTATGTTTTGGAACATCATGAATGTATTCCTGCTAACCAAATTCTGTATAAATAAAAACACACTCTAGCTGCTACTCAGTCAGGCTGCAAGATTCTCCCAACCACCATGGCCTGGCTCACTTCCTTCCCCACCAACTCTGTACATCCTCTGCAGGACCCATCCATTGCTGGGGATGGTTCCTGACAGCTCTACATTTTGACTTCCAGGCACAGTATTACTACAATATCACTGTATAGTAACTCCATATCCCTTTAACTCACCTCCCCATAATAAGCAAGATGTCTGCTCAATGCTGTGGGATGGTCTGTATGTCAAATTGCTCTGATTGGTGAATAAATAAAACAGTGATTGGCCAGTGGCCAGTCAGGAAGTAGGTGGAACAAGGAGAGAGGAGAATTCTGGGAAACGGAAGGCTGAGGTAGAGAGACACTGCCAGCTGCCGCCATGACCAGCAAGCAGCATGTGAAGACGCCGGTAAGCCATCAGCAACGTGGCAAGGTATAGATTTATGGAAATGGATTAATTTAAGCTATAAGAACAGTTAGCAAGAAGCCTGCCACGGCCATACAGTTTGTAAGCAATATAAGTGTCTGTGTTTACTTGTTTGGGTCTGAGCGGCTGTGGGACTGGCGGGTGACAAAGATTTGTCCTGACTGTGGGCAAGGCAGGAAAACTCTAGCTACAGCTCAACTCATTGTTTCTTCTCTCACAGATCATTCCTTAATTATTGAGTGATAAATCTTTACTTAGACTATTGCAGTATACCCTTAAACATTTATCTCTCCATGTTCACTTCAACTTGGTACTTAGTGCTACAAGATAGAGATATTCTGGGAGCCCAGTAACATAGAATTCTTCAATAAATATTTTTACAATAGAATTAAATCTAAATGATTTTAGCAACAAAGAACATGATCTTTATGATCTGATTTTGTGGAGCGCTCCTTTAAACCTATTTTCAGTAGCATATTTTCAGTCATTTTTCTTCTTCCTGCTTCTTTACTGTGATCCCTGCCTGTGCTACTGGTCAGCCCCCTCATTTGTCTCCTGCCTCTGTTTTGTCTTTGTTAAATTCAAATTCTTTGCAACCTTCCAGGCGCTGGGGAGCTACTCCTATATCCTTGTTCTGTCTTAGTTTCTATGACATCTAGTTTTGTATGCCACTTTGACTGGGCCGAAATCTGCCCTTAGAGCTAGAAAAACAGTATGTTTCTGGGTATAGGTTGTAAGTGTATGGGAGGAGATGAGTGTTTGAATTATTATAACCAGCAAAGAAGATTCACTTTCAAAGACGATTCACGTGGATAATTTTATTCCCTTTATTGAAGACCCAACAGAATATACAAGGCAGCAGAGGGCAAATTCTTTGTCTATTCTTGAAGGTATCTGTTTCTTGGCTCACACACTGGGGTTCCTTGTTCTCAGGATTTCAGACTCCAACTACATTATACAACTGACCTTGTTTATTCTCCACCTTTTAGAGGATACATTATGAGACTTCTTGTCCATCATAATTGCATGAGAAAATTTCTGCAAGATAAGACATTTCACATGAATAAATATGGTATTTGTAACATCTTGGTATTCTATTGTTATAATTTTTTTTACCATATATCACTAATACATGTATGTGTGTTTTAGCACGCGAGTGCACACGTGTGTGCGCGCAAGCACGCGCACACACACACACACACACACACACACACACACTCCATTTCTTTGCAGTACTTTGATCTCCCTTCTCTGAACCTGAACCTGTTGCTTTCACTTGTAGGGACCTTGTGAAATTTGGAATTTCTATGTGAGCATTGAACAGCATAACTCTAGGTATCTATACTGGCATTTCCTAGTCAGTGATCCTATGTTTCAGTGTTCAGCCTTGGCCCATTTATTGCACATACTTATTTGGCTCTGAACAAATGATGCATTATCTAGAATTCACATTGAATATTTGTCTTGTGCCAGATATGGGGATAACAAGTGAATGACCTTTGTACCATTCTGCATCATGTCACAAACTCCAGCACATTGCTAAAATTAAAGTTATATTGTTCTGATAGCAATAATGATTTCTGTAAAATATTTGGCTTGGAATTCACTTACCCATGGTAAGGAAGGGTCTCAGTGCTTTGAATTTTTGATGGGTTGATCAATTTGAAGAGGTTATGAACCATAGCCTAAGTATTATTCATGGTGGAAAACAAATCTCCAATGCTCTACATTAGAGTGCTTCAATAAAACTTGAAAACAGTGCTGATATTTCTAAGATGCACCAACTGTCACAAAAATGGATCACATTATTTCGGATCACAAACATGGCTTATAGCTTACTGAGATTTAAGAGTAAAGTGGGACAAATTAGTGAGAAGCATAGGTGCACAAGGGCATAAATGGCTGCTGGGATAAAGTGAGAGTTGTGGCCGTCTTGACTAGCTTGGAAAACAAGGATACCATATCACAGCTGAAGAAGCATTTCCACAGCTGACATTTTGAGGACACCGAGTTACATCAGTCATTCTCAGGGGGTTGTGGTAAACACAAAATAGTTTGCATAGGAAGGGCTGTCTGCATTCCCAAGAGATGTGTAGCCTTCCTACTAAAGAAAGAAAACCCATAATGAGATTCATTCTAGATGAGGAATAGGAAGCAGAGGATGATCCAGTTCATATTGGAACATTAAAACACCCACAAGAGGACACTTCCATACAGGGCCCAGGGGATCAGCAAAAGAAGGAAAAAGAGGGTGAAGGAATCAACAAAATAATATTTGAGATCTACTATTAAGGGAAGATGATGAGAATACATTCCCCTCTGCTTTTCAGAAATGAGCTGCTTAGAAAGTGGGTGAGAGTGACAGCACCACAGAGATGCTAATTTCCAGATGATACAACTTAAGATGTATTGCTCTAGACTGATCCTCTGTCAGAGCAAGATTGAACAGATAACCTATTGGGTCTTTCCTGGCTCTGACTCCATTTCATTTGTGCTCCATTATTCTGTGATTATACAAGAGAGGGACATATAATACTGTTACGGATCAGGTATGATTTATTGACTTGCTGTATCTATAAGATAACACATGTACTTTGTGTTAGACTTGATGGCACATTTTCTCATGAACAGTTTCGAACAGAGCAAACAGACTCACAAAGCCTGTGTAAAGTGTCAGCACATAGCTTCCAGCCGTGGTGGCTTGGGGCTGCATTAACTGGTTCATGTGATTTTTCTTCCTTCCTGTTCTCTCTCTCCTCCCCTTTGTAATTAATAGATTTTCACACTCTCGAGCATTTAGCATCGCCTTGTTTGTTTGATGTAGCCCCTTTCAGGGTTTCCCCTGTGGATGTGGTAGAAGGACATGGGGGAAACCATTTGATGAATCACAATTTGTTGAAGGCAGTTATGGTAGCAGCAATAGAGAAATGGAATATTTGCAAAATGCCAGAGGTGAAGGAATAGGACACACATGATTAAAGTTGCCATAAAATCAAAGCTGTCAAAGCAACAAAAGCCATAAAAAAGAAATATTCTGGCAACGTCAGTCTCCCACACATCCAAGGGTGCCATGAAGCATAATACTGAAGACAGTCCATTAGGAGTACGGGGAAATTTTTTTCCCATTGACTATGAAAACATGTGCGGAACTATAAATGTCCTTTGCCCCAGGAATTTTAGCAGAGACACCTGGGGATTGCAACAACAACAACACAACAACAACAAAACCCAGCATTGTGAGAGGGAGGACTCCTGGCTCTGCTGTGAACAGCTGGAGGAGGGGAGGAGGTTCAAAGGCAGAGGCTGATTTTGGGGATGAGTTTAGATGAGGGTCATGCATTGAAGAGCACCTCTCTGGTCCTTTCTGAATGGCAGCAGTTATGATCACATGAAGGTATGGACATGCCCCCAGATTAAAGTATAAGACATGCCCCTGTTGCTTTCTGGAGCCCACAGCTTTGGGGCAGATGGATTTGGAATGATGCACAATGAGTGCATTGAAAGAACAAAATGATTTCTTATCTGAGGAAGTCCAAGCTGTTCTGGCAGAGGAGATTGGTTACTAAAAACTATTTGGAGACTCCGTGAAGGATCTTAAATATCCAGCAAGGTAACGAGAATTGGCCACTGTGTTGACTTCTGCTATACTGATGGCATCTCAGCCAGATTGTGGGGAGACGCCTAGAACTCCATACAAGTTCTGAGGGAGTGGTCCAGGTCTGGGTAGGTCAGAGAAAACTAGAGCTTTGGAATATGGCTTAAGTGGAAAAAAATGGAATATTTCCCTGTTTGGATAAACAACAAAAACAAAATCTGTTGCTTCTATCTGACTATAAATGGAATAGTTTATAATGCTAGAATAAATAAACTTTTCAGTGGATACTCCTTGGATTTAATTGCTTTCAAATGCCCTTTGACTCATGAATCCAGGATGCTTTGTGAGTATGGGCTTGGCCCCCTTTCCCACAAACTGTTTTGGTGTTGCCTGTAAGAGTGGTAGCAAAGCTAAAGGAGTAAGACGAAAATGGGGAGACATTGAAAATTCTGCTTGCTGCTGAGTAGCCCCAGCCCACCCTGCGCCGACACCAGAAGCATCTCTGAAAGCACCAGAGAAGGAAACACAGGGTTGCAACTAAGTAGGAGGCACATCGGAGACCTCTATCCTCAAATCCGTACTAACATGTAAATTGTTCCAAGTTTTCCAGAAAGACTTCTTTTGGAACTATGGGAGCACTTGATTATTTTCAATTCTTCTTCTTTTTTTTTTTTTTAAAGTCTTAAAACAGTAAACAAGCCTTCCGGAGGCTTCATCCTTGGGATGGAGTGAGTGCATCAGAAGAATCCAGCTACCATGTCTCCTCTGCATAGTGGGTAAGCAGCAAGGTTTTGCTTTTCACTGGAGACTTGATCTTAGGAAAATCTCCTGTATGAGTCCTTCAATTCTAAGACAGGGGAGCTGGTACGAGAAACCTGAATGAGAAATCTCTGATGGAAAAGCTTTGCAATGCTCAGGAAATGGGAATATATAGTTAATCATCCTTCCTCCCATACATAGTTGCAAACTACTAGCTTTTTTTTGTTGTTGCCAATTTTACACTGTGATGTAGTTATAAAACATTGTTATGACCACCACCACCACCACCACTCACCATCATCATCATCTTTTTGATCTTAGCATTCTTCTCGAAACATAAAGAATTCAGCTTGGTAACTTGTTTAATTTCTTGAACAGATCTAAAGCAACACAATTCACTTCTGCACACATTTTCTAAGTACCCTCTTGAATCTTTTTCTTTGTAAATCTAGAAACTCATTTTGTAACAAAATGTATACTTTACTTGTGTGATCATTTCCATGGTAGCAAAGAGTGGTGAGGGCATCACACAAAACAGTCTGAGACTTGAATGTAGGTTCAAACAACAGGAGAAACTGGTTTGGGATCCAGTGAGCTCTTATTCAGGTTCAACTGTGGAGAAACGCTGCTGAGGGAATACAGGAAATAACTGGGGAGGAGATTGCTTTTGGAAATAATGTTCTGTCCCTTAGGTTTGCCCTGTGGAAAGTCCCTTTGAAGAGACTTAATTGAACCATTGCAAGGACAAAACATGAAATCTTAAAAGGTTTATTTTATAACCATTTCTTCTGAAGGTACATATGCTGGAAAGAGAAAAGGGGGGTGGAATTTTTACTCTTGATCACAAACCACAAGACAAAGTTAATAGAGAACTATTACTTGCATCTAAGTCTGTTCTGAAAACCTTTTCTGTTGCCTTCTCTGCCATGTGTGTGTGTGTGTGTGTGTCCTGGGCTATCCTAATTCCCAAACATTGAACCAAGGCACTTTGTGTTCCCGTGATATGCTTTTGTGCTAAATTGTGGCAGTTACTCCTAGTTCTTTAGTTGAAGTTTATTGGAATTCCCTCATGATTTTGTTGAAATCATTTTATGTAACTTGTCTTTTATTTGTCAGCTACTGACCATCTACTATGGATTGGGTACTATTAATTAGGTTTTTCAACTAACATAAGTTGATGACTGTGATGGGAATGAAAGCACATACAAGATGCTCTATGCCTCCATTCAGTTTGAGCAGAAAGGATTTAAATTTTAGACTATTCAAAGATAATGATAAGAGGCTATGGGGAGGGACAGGATAGTTAGATGCACTGAAAGTTTAGTAGAGAAGTCAAATATCATTAGGAATGTGTCCTTCATTTGGGGATGAGAAGGTGATTAAGAAAGCAGAGAGGAGCAGAGCTGGTAACCAAGGTAGAAAATGCTCCGGCCGAAGCTTTAGTGGCTCTTAGAGATGGCAGGGGCAGCTGCAGCAGGACCTGCAACATCCCAGCAGTTTTCCAGAGCTCCTCAGATGCTCTGATCGACAAGGACCCCCAGGCAGCCTTAGAGGAGCTGACTAAGGCTTTGGAACAGAATCCAGATGATGCACAGTATTACTGTCAGAGAGCTTATTGTCACATTCTTCTTGGGAAATATCATGATGGTATTGCTGATGTAAAGTCTCTTGAACTCATTCCAAATAATCCTACTGCTTTCCTGAAGAAATGGATGTGTGAATACCATGAAAAAGACTATGCTTCTGCTTTAGACACTTTTGCAGAAGGACAGAAATTAGATAGTGCAGATGAAAACCTGCCATTTGGATTAAAAGGTGCCAGGAGACTCAGAATATATCAGAATATGCAGTGTCTGCATCTCAGAGAACTAAGTCAAAAATCAAGTATGACTGGTATCAAACGGAATCTCAAGTAATCATTACACTTATGATTAAGAATATTCAGAAGAATGATGTAAATGTGGAATTTTCAGAAAAAGAGTTGTCTGCTTTGGTGAAACTCCCTTCTGGAGATGATTACAATTTGAAGCTGAGGTTTCTTTACCCTGTAGTACCGGAGCAGAGCATGTTTAAAATACTTTTGACAAAGATTGAAATTAAAATGAAAAATCCAGAGGCTGTGAGATGGGAAAAACTAGAGGGGCAAGGAGATGAGCCCACACCAAAACAGTTCACAGCAGATGTAAAGAACTTGTATCCATCATCATCTCACTATACCAGGAACTGGGATAAACTGGTTGGTGAGATCAAAGAGGAAGAGAAGAATGAGAAGCTGGATGGTGACGCAGCTTTAAATAAGTTATTTCAGCAGATCTACTCAGATGGTTCTGATGAAGTGAAGTGGGCCTTCAACAAATCATTTACGGAGTCTGGTGGCACAGTCTTGAGTAACAACTGGTCTGATGTAGATAAAAGAAAAGTTGAAATCAACTCTCCTGATGATATGGAATGGAAACAATACTAAATAAATCAATTTGCTATAACAAAAAAAGAAAGCAGAGAGAAGACCACCACTAGCCTTAGAATGGTAGGAGGATAAATGGCCGACTTAGGGATGCTTACGGACTGGGGCATAAACCAAACTTGTTTTCCTGCAGTTTTGGAAACTAGAAGTTCAAGATCAACTTGTGTTTCATTCTTTCCTTAAAAAGACGTTAGACCTACATTAATGGTCAACCTCATTTAACCCCAACTACCTCCTTAATGATTCTTTTTGCAACTACAGTCACATCAGGGATTAAAGCTACAATACATATATGTTGAAGGGCACAATTGAGTCCAGACGAGAGGGTAATGGCTTACTTCAGCTGTTTAATATTAAAAAAAATGAATGTTATATTACACATCCGTGATGAAATCTTAAGGTACTGGTGATCTATTGAGAATTCTGCATTTTAGGCTAAAGTAATCAAGCTTGTCCTTTGGTTGGATTATTTTAGTGAGAGGTTGGAGAAAGTATGGAGGTAAGGTCACCATGGATGCAAGATGACACACAGGCTGAGTGATGGAGGGATGGTGTAGGCCAGGCTAGAGACAAGGACGGCCAGTTCAGAGGAGCATGTACTAAGGAGAACTTTGGGAGGTAGAAGCAATAGGAATTGACTGTAGGTAAAGGAAACTTACTGATATGGCGTTGTACGATTTGGAAGGACTAATGAGGCAATGAAATAAGAAAGAAGGGAAAATCCCATGGGATTTAGGAGTGGGGTGGGGAAATATATCACTTACTTGAATGTGATGATCTCATGGGTTGTAGAGTATCCAATAGAGAAGCCTACACAAATTGGCAAACTTGATTCTTGGAAAGCAAAACTTAGATTAGCTCAGTTTGAAATATTTAGAACATGGACAAGATCAGTTTCAGACACAGGAATACATAAAATTTTGGAGATTAATGTAAATTGAAAAAATGAATAATACCTACAAATAGAAAGACAGTAACTATTGAAATCTTAGGTAGAAGTAGAGGAAAATATTTTAACTTTTTAATGGTAGATGTTTAAAATATAGTTCAAATATCATTCTAATTGTTCTTGAGCCAATGCTCAAATAAATAGCAAATTAAAATTATCATGCAATTTACAATGCTTTGTTTCTGCCTTTCTTAAATATTTTAATTTTCTCTAATTTAAACTTAACCTATAATTTGATTTTTCAACTTTATGTATTTTAATAGCTCATTTATATTTTGGCTATGCTAATTTTCCAAGTGTTCAGTTACTCTAAGATTAAAGCCTCAAATCTCTAATAACTAGTAATGAATTGTAAAATTTGAAATACCTCCATTAGGACACTGCAATTTGAGGAAAATTGGCTGTCCAAACATTACATTATCCTTGCCTTTAATCTCAAGTTGCATAGCTTCAGTCACTCTATTCCATTTATCATAGTCAACACATACAGGCACACACATGAGGAAATCACCTGAGGATATCCATTATGGCTGGTAAGGCTGTCAGAGGAAAGAAAGGACCACAACATAGTGTGATGGTCGATGTTAATTGTTAGTTCACTGGGATCTCGAATCACCTGAAGACCACCTCAGAGCATACATGTGAGGGATGATCAAGTTTGTATTAATGAATGGGTAAAGGTCTACCTTTGGGGTGTATGTAGGGATCATCTTCTGGGGTACACTGGACTGTGTGAGTGGAGAAGGAAATATGCAGCAGCATGAATGTGTTGCTCTCTGCTTCCAATTATGCATGAGATGTGGCCAGTTGCTTCAGGATCTCACTGTCTTTACCTTCCCACCCTGGTGAGCTATTACCTTGAACTGGGATCGAAAGAAGCCTACCCTTCCTTAAGTTGATTATGTCAGATAGTTTATCACAGCATCGGGAAAGAAATAAAAACACGGTGAGTCAGGAGTTCCGAGCACTTTCGTTCTCGGAATGTGTATTTGTTGTTTTGGGCACTGTGCTAAGAACAGTGAAGGCAGGGATGGGAAGTGAGCTATCATGACGTGGGCTCCAGCCTTCTAGAATTTGAAATTTGTCTATTTTGTCCCCACTGCTCACAAGCTCCATTGGAGCATGGTTGATTTTAAGACATGTTTCTTGGCAGTTTCATACAGTGTACATACACTGGAGAACCTTACCACAATTAATTTCTCTATCATCTCCCTTCTTCAAATTTTCCCTTCCCCTCACCCTGCCTTCCTCCTCCTCTGCCTTTTCTCTTGCCTTTCCCCTTCCTGCTGTGGGATGGTCTGTATGTCAAATCTGTTGCTCTGATTGGTCAATAAATAAAACACTGATTGGCCAGTGGCCAGGCAGGAAGTAGGTGGGACAAGGAGAGAGGAGAATTCTGGGAAGCAGAAGGCTGAGGCAGAAAGACACTGCAGCCGCCACCATGACCAGCAGCATGTGAAGACGCCGGTAAGCCACCAGCCACGTGGCAAGGTATAGATTTATGGAAATGGTTAATTTAAGATAAAAGAACAGTTAGCAAGAAGCCTGCCACGGCCATACAGTTTGTAAGCAATATAAGTGTCTGTGTTTACTTGTTTGGGTCTGAGCGGCTGTGGGACTGGCGGGTGACAAAGATTTGTCCTGACTGTGGGCAAGGCAGGAAAACTCTAGCTACACCTTCCCTTCCTTTTTCTTAACAATTTATTATATGTGTATAGTGTGTGTGTGTGTGAAAAGATTTGGGGAGTCGGTTCTCTCATAACCACCATGAGTTCAGGAGGTGGGACTTAGGAGTTAAGGGTTGTATAGCAAGCTCTTTTAGCCATTGGGCTGTCTCACCAGCCCACTTCTTCCCTTTCTATTCTATGGCAAGAACACTTGAATTCTTTTCTTAGTGAACTGTCACTCTACAGAGCATTGTCATTAACTATATATAGTTACCATGCTGTATATTGGAACTCTGACAATCACCCCTAACTGCTTAGTGTGTCCTTTACCCAGCTTCTCCTCTTTGTTGCCCTGGAAACCCATATGACACTTCCTGCCTTTATGTTTGCTTCTTTTAGAGTCGGCATACTCTCCTGTTGTAGAGATCAGTTACATTCATTTTGCTGTTTCTGGCTTTCTCCATTTAGCCTAATGTTCATTCATGCCACAAATAGCACTCTCTTTTTCTTTTTAATAGCTGAATAACAGTCCAGTGCATACAACATCGGTTTCTTTATCCACTTGTCTGTTGACTGGCATTTAGGTTGTTTCTGTACATTGCCTGTTGTGAATATCATTACTTCAGTGAATGTTGACTTGTGGAGACAGTTTGGGATACTTGCCCCTTTGGGAGACCTTATCAGCATAGCTTCTTTAGGACTGGGGCAGAACATTCATTTATATTTCTTCACTGTAATCTAAGGATAGATGGTCTAACCCTTTGACTAGAAAGTGCCAGTGTAACTTGATATTTTAATCCCTGTGTGAAGCTCACTGAAACTCCCTCTTCCTTGGTTCAAATCATATTTCAAAATGGCTGTGGGATCATTTGTTAATGAGCCTAGCAGAGTAGAAGCATTGGCCATCTTGGGTAGGTGGGGGTCCTGAATTGCTTTCAAACCTCTGCTCTTGGTTCTGCCTCTCTGGAACTGAATATTCCAGAATGGGCAGAAGCAAGAGGAAGGCAGATGTAAAGTGGTTCTAGCTAACTGGAGAATGACTGCCCTCTGAACCCTATAAACTGCACTAAGAATTCCCTGTCATCCACAGACCCTTGAATGTTGATTTCCACTGATGTTTCAAAGATTAGAATGAAGCCACAACATCGTGGCTCATTATCTACATTAAATACTTACATTCATGGAAACGTACAGAGTTCACAGAGAGAGTGAGAAAGAAAGGGTATTAAAAAAATCCTTATTTAACATTTTGGTTGCTCTATTAAATAATATTGATTGTGCCTCCCATTACATCACTGGAAGATTTTCATATCGGCTTTCCTTTGTTAAAACACACGCACACAGAAAACATTTGTGTAAACAAGCTATCATTTTAATCAGAAATATCACCAATTATCAAATGAATGAGTGTGCTGCTCATTATTCTTCATATTTTCAATGTAGTGGATCAGAAAAAACAACATAATAAGATTATTTTAAAATTCTCAAACTTGTAAATACACATTGTTCATTAAACTAACTAGTCTGGGAAAATCAGGGTGTTCCTTCAGGTTACATGTCAGTGTCTCCATAGATCACATACCTCAGGTTGTTTTCAAATGCTGACAGAAAAGTATGTTGATCTGAGAGCTTCCTTAAGAATCCTGTCTGTAATTTCTGTTCACATTTGACAAAACCTCATGACATTAGAACCACGAAATTCATTGAAATTCCATATCGGCAGAGATTCTTGCATGCACTTCTCATTCAGAGGTAACACTTTTGTTCCTGACACAGATTCAAAATGAGGATCTCAAGAATGAGAAAAAAATAAAACAGAAACAAACAAGTCCCCTCCCAAATCCCAAATAAACAACAAACAACTCCCACAAAATCTCATTTCCAAATAAAATTAAGCTCACCAGAGTAAGTATCACTTTTTAAGTGCGGAGAAAGGAACAGATCTAATTAACAGAAAACAGACTTTGTTTCTCAAGTTCAGACAACTCATCTTGTCTCTCTTGTCTGTCCTGTCAAGACAGTACCAGATAAATTTGAAAAGTAAATAGTAATAACTCAGATTGCTCTAGGGCAGCTTTGTCAACCTCTCATGTTCGAGGAAGTATGATTAATACTAGAGTTTTCTCACACATTCTTGACTTTCGAAAGCTTTTGCAACTCTTCTCTTCAGAAATGCATGCCCAAGAAATTTCCAATATACTGACTTTCTCCCAATTTACTCCACTGTGGTCTACTTGGGGGTAAAATGGGAGAATTGATTGAATTTAATGAGCATTTGATATAAGACAGAAAGCAACACAATCAGAAAGCCCTCTCTTACCCTCATCTGCTTTTCAGGGTGTGGGGCCAATACAGTGACACTGTAGTAGTGACTCTTCTCCATGGAGCCTGTGTTGAGAAGACAAGACACAAAGTAATTAGACCAAGATATGAAACAGACAATATATTTGCTGTGTTGTAGAAATTGCATTTTGCCAAACAAAGACAGGCAATATTTTCACCCAAACTAGGCAAACATTTTGAAGATTATGAGAAATGAAACATCGATGGACAGATGAAACTCTCCTTATGAAAGTCTACTTATTATACTTTCTCAGAAGATATGCCACATTTAAATTGGCAACATTATTTTCATATTCCCAAAAGATATTGGACTTTCTCTGTTGGGCAATATTAACCTTGATACAGTGGATGTGTATAGCATGCTTAGTATGTATTAGGCATTGTGCTATGCTTCCAAATAAAAATAAATGCAGGACTCAGGCTGACACCAAATAACGGCCCACTTGCCACAATCTTGCTTTTCCTTATGTCATGTGTGATCTCCAACAACACCAAAATGAATGACAAATTAAATTTTGACTTATAGCTCTATTGAGAATGGCAGACATGGAATTTCCAAAGCGGAATCATAGCTGATCTTTCGTGATCAAAAAGATAGAATATTCTTAGATATGATTATCTTCCTTGAGTAGACATTTATAGACCTCATTCCTACTCATTACCGGGAATGATGGCCTTCAGATGTGTATCATGTATGTGCCTATGTGTGTGTGTGCGTGCGTGCGTGCATGTGTGTGCGTGTGTGTGTGTGTGTGTGTGTGTGTGCAAGCACCTGCATTTGAATATACCTTTGCAAACATCAATGTTCAGATAAAAAGCCATATTGCACCTTTAAAGAATGTCCATACCAGAGAGCCTGGGTTTTGGTTTCTGTCTTACATGTCTGTTTTCTTTGTGATCAATGCCTGAACTGAAATCACTGTGCCACTGCTGCAGCTTAATTTGTGTCTTTCTTGTGATTTTATTTCTAAGTAGTTATTTTCCATTTGGAGTTGTAAGCCCTTTGTGCACCTTGAAAGTGAACTGTACTTAATAAAAAATATGCTGATTCAAGTTAAAGATGGTTTGTCACACGAGTGAGGGCAGGGAAGGTTAACCTTGACCTTCCTGGAGGAAAACCGCTGTTCTGTGTTTCAGTTAAGTGTGTGTATTGCCAAACTTCTTTCAGCTAAAACAGGCATATAATTTTGAGATGAAGGGAGCTGTTTTCTGGAAAGTTCTCTAAACCTGAGGTGATTACTAAGGCTGCAAAAATAACTCCTGAGCGGCAACATCAGTACTAGGACAGAATGTCATATGCTATTGAGAAGGACTCTGGTAACAGGGGATTTGTTCCCTGGTTTGCTTGTCTCTGGCTGAGAAAATGATGTCCCCTGTGGAAATAAAACATGTTTTCATAGAGTTGGAAACATTCTGTAGTGGGCACTGTGGTGTGCTGGCCATGTGCCACTCGAAGGAGTGTTTGTTGGCGCAGATACTGAGAGCACTGGAATGAGACTCGTCAGCTTGGACAGGCTTCCAAGCTTGTCTCTGCTACAAAGTGGTCCCACCCAAAGACCCGCTCTTCCTCAATCAGAGACAAGATAGGGAGGATGTGGGCATCAAGCCCTGGCTCTTCTTCCCTACTTGAAGCAATTTCAAGGTCTGTCTAATTTCAGGGTTGCCTGTGGCAGATGAAGGGAAAACTGCAAGGAGCCCTCTCTAGTCTTCTCTTAAGAACAACCATTTCTCACTTATGCATCTTCTCTGAATAATAGAAACTACTTGAGAATTTATAGGATTAGAAGTTTCAGGCATCTTGGAGAATCACCCAGACATACCTGGCTGTTTGCATCCTAAGCATGAGGATATTCTCCTGTAGAGGCCCCCAATACCACCACTTTCAAGAACAAACACTGATACATCATCTTACTCACAACCTGTCTTCTAATATTGCTAGCTTCTCCACGATTGCTTGCTTTAGCTGTTTCCTTCCACCGCAACCCACAGAGGGCCAAATATGACCTTTATATGCCTCCTTCATCTTCTTTATTCTCTTTAAAAACATTTATTTTATGTGTGTGGGTGTTTTGCTTGAATGTAAGTCTGTGTAGATGTATGTCTTTGAACACAGACATGTATGGTGTTTATTGTGTCCACTGGAGTTACAGATGATGTGAGCCACCATGTAGATGATGAGAATTGAAGCTAGGTCTTCTGAAAGAGCTGCAACTGTGACCTTTCCAGCCCTCATCATCTTTAATACTTTACTGTTAAACCGTTTCTCCACTTTTTTTCTTTTGAAGAGTGATATGATATTGGCATTTCCAAATATATTTCTATAAACTTGTATTCCATTAAAGTCACACAGTTTGGGTTTGTCTGATTGTTTCTTCCTGATGAAGTTCATAGTCCACATTTTTAGATAGACTTCCATGTCTGTGTGTTGCTGCTCTTAGATGTACTTAATGAGAGCATGAAAGGCTTTCTCTTTTGGTTCCTTGGGTTTTATGTCTTGTCTTTCCAACTTTAAAAAAGTCTGTGTGTGTTGAGAATAGGAAGAAGCAAAGTGCTAGAGTGGTCCACAGAAATCCACAAAGATGCCCCCACAATAGACTACTGGCAATGGTCGAGAGACAGCCTGGACTGACCTACTCTGGTGATGGGATGGCCAAACACCCTAATTGTCATGCTAGAAACCCCATCCAATGACTGAGGGAACCGGATGCAGAGATCCATGGCCAGGCCCCAGGTGGAGTCCAGGAGTCCAATTGGTGAGAAAGAGGATGGTTTGTATGAGTGAGAATTGTTGAGACCAAGATTGGATAAAGCACAGGTACAAATAGCCAAACGAATGGAAACACATGAACTATGAACCAATAGCTGAGGGGCTCCCAACTGGATCAGGCCCTCTGGATAAATGAGACAGTTGATTAGCTTGATCTGTTTGGGAGGCATCCAGGCAGTAGGACTAGGTCCTATACTCAGTGCATGAGTTGGCTGTTTGAAACCTGGGGCTTATACAGGGACACTTGGCTCAGCCTGGGAGAAGGGGACTGGACCTGCTGGATTGAATCTACAAGGTTGAACTCAGTCCTCAGGGGAGTCTTTTCCCTGGAGGAGATGGGAATGTGGGGAGGGCTCGGGGAAAGGCAGGGGGAGGGGGGGAACAAGGGAATCCGTGGCTGATATGTAAAATTAAATTAAATTATAAAATTAAAACAAACGAACAAAAGTGTGTGTGTGTGTGTGTGTGTGTGTGTGTGTGTGTGTGTGTGCAAACATGTATAGATACACATACCATAGTCCTTTGGTAGCAGTCAAGGACAGCTGTGGATGTTGGTTATCTTTTATCTTGCTTAAAACAGGGTCTCTTGTGGTTAAAGGTGTGTGCACCAGGGTAGCTTTCTAGTATCTGCCTGTCTCTGCCTCCATTCTCATAGTTGGAGTGATGGAATAAAAATGCATGCTACCACAACTGAATTTACATGGGTTCTGGGGCTCTGAACTCACATCATTCACATTTGCATTGCAAGAAGCATTTTATCCAGTAAGCCATCTCCCCAGCCATGTCTTCTCAGTGTTTATGAGTTCTCTACCAACCACATAGGTTATTACTTTTTTATCTTCTCTCTATAGAAAGTTATTCTTTGCTTATCATTTCCCTTCTAAAGTTGCATGTGACATCACTTTATTCATGTAAAAGATTGTGATCAGAATTATTAACATTTAACGTACATTTCATTTGGATCTTGAGTCTCAAGGAATACAATCCCATTTGCTTCCGCTATGCATGTGGTTTCAAGATTCTGATGCAGTCACACAGTGTAAGGTTGAACCTCCTCTGTAAGTTTGGCTGGATTGTACCTAGCGACGAGGTCAAGCTTATTTTTCTGATTGTTCAAAGGTAGTTTTGGCATGAGATTGATATTTAATTTACTGGGCTTTAAATAAAGATTGTCTTCCATAATGTTAGTTGGGTTGCATTTAATTATTCCAAAGCTTGAAGAGAACCAAAACTGACTTTCCTCTAGCAAGAAGGAACTCTGCTAGCATTCTGCCTTTTGACTCACGTGTTAACTCTCTGGAGGCTCCAACCTGCAAGCCCCTCTTAATAAATTTTGGAATTACTAAGTATCTACAGTTTCAGGATCCAATTCCTCTTTTTAAGAAAAATCATTCAATTAATCACCAATCAATTGTTCTCTCTCTCTTTTCCTCTTGATCTCCCCTGTGCATGTAGAGATCTATTTTCTCTTGGCTTTGCCTTTCTTGCCTTTCTGTAGCACCCCGATTGTGTCTAGTTATCCATTTTGAATTTATTATGATGTATATTATGAAGTATGGATCCCATTTACCTCCAATACAAGTGGACATCCAACATGTCAACGCCATTTATTAAATGTCTATCACTTGTCAGTGACTTGAGAAGTCACCTTTATCATATACAAATACGCTGAATGTGTCTCAATGCTTGAGTTCCTCCCTAGACATTCCATGCCACCATCCCTCCTGTCCATACAGTCTTTCAAAGAGCTACATGGTTTTTTTGTTCAGTTTTAGGGGTACAATAATATACTCTATGCCTATTTTCACATTCCTTTCCTTTCCCCAAATATTTTAACATGAAAAATTTCAAGTATTCAAAGATGACAAAATAATCCTGAAGTGACCAAACATGTGCTGTTCACCATCACATCATGAATTTTGTTATCAGCCTAATTGATTAACTATTTATCTACTCCTTTGCCAGTTCATCATATTTTTGATGTGTTTCACAGTGAACTGAAGCTCTCTTTCTCACCTCACTAAATATGATTTCCAACTAAAGGGAGCATTTCTGATGATCCTGATTTTATTCATTTTTATTGCATTTTTATGTCTTTAGGTTTTTGGAGGCAGGGTCTCATTTGGCTCAGGCTAGCTTCAAACTCACTATTTAGCTGACCTTGCACTCCTGATCTATCCTCCTCTACCTCCTAAATGTGGGTTTACAGACAGGAGCTGCTTGGCTTAGGGTCTTACTCTATCACATTTTAAATAAATGGACATATAATGAGATACACAGGTCATAAATGCACCATCAGTAAAACACAATAAGGTTCTCTCTTCTATTCCATTACCCTTCTCATACACTTTCCCCAAAGATACTTCCCATCTTTACTAATTGAACTTCTTCCAGGATTTCATGCACATGGTCTTAACCCAGGACACTTTTATATCAGTTTTCTTTCACTTTGCAATATGTTCTCTCAGTCATTCTTGCTGTGTATTTGATTTATTAATTTGTTGTAGCTAAGTGGCATTCTACTGTATAAATGCAGAAAAGTTTAAGCTAAACTATTAGACAAACCTTGGTAAATAGGTAATATAGCTGAAATGAAGAATTTCTGTTTTTTTTCTTTCATGAAAACACTGAACTTTAGAAATTTGTTTACAATTTTAAAGTGATAATTTGAAGTGAATGTTGTTAATATAAGAAAAATATTTCAGTAAAAATAAATATAGATGAAATTCAATTAAGATAAAATAAGATAAAACTGTCTAATTAATGGACTGTTTCTAGTTTGGGGTTATTTTGCTTTTAAATATACTACAAACACACTTCTGATATTTTGGAGACCTGTGTTTCTAGGTCTCTGTGGAGAATAAATAGGTGAGTGTTTAGTTGTTGAGGGGCTGGGATTCTTACCAGTGAGGTTTCCAGTGGCACTGTTAATCTTTCCAGTTGCAGAGAAGAACAATCACAGTAGGGGCCTTACTTAGGTTTTATTTATTTACTTAGTTGTTTTTCTTTTATTTTCCTCATATATGAACTTTATATTTTCTTTTCTTTTTTTTTTTTTTTTTTTTTTTTCTCGAGACAAGGTTTCTCTGTGTAGCTTTGCGCCTTTCCTGGAACTCACTTGGTAGCCCAGGCTGGCCTCGAACTCACAGAGATCCACCTGCCTCTGCCTCCCAAGTGCTGGGATTAAAGGTGTGCGCCACCACCGCCTGGCTGAACTTTATATTTTCTAGCACTAATAAAATACCTAAAAAATAGTTTGTGTCATCAAATTTATATTTTGTATTTGTTTGGGAATAAATGTGAAAATAAATTTTGTTCAATAATTTGTTCATGTCTACATCTGTGATTTAGGAATCATAAAATCTCTTATTTTCTACATTTTAAGTTTATTTCATTTTTGTGTTGTTATTACAACTGACTTTTCTCAATCATCACATTTCCTGTTGGTTATTTCATTGTCTATATGTATGTTTATATGTTAAGATAGTAATAGTTTTAGCTTTCTATTAATTGAATTTTGTATTATCTATTTTCAGTTTTATAGACATGTTTTTCTTGTATTAACAACACTCACTTCAGATTATCATTTTAAAAACTGTGACTGAATTCTAAAATTCAGTGCTTTCATTTAAAAAATAAAAGAAACTTCATTTCAGTTATATTATCCATTCATAAAGATTTGTTTAATATATTTCCTGGTACAAAGAATATTGTATTTTATAAAAGTTTTGTTATTTTCTAGTGATTAGAACTTTTGTAACTCAAAACTATTAGGCTTTCTTTGCATGCTCATGGCTGACAAAACTCTCTGTGTGTGTGTGTGTGTGTGTGTGTGTGTGTGTGTGTGAAAGATTTGAATTCAATCTATAATGTTATGTATCTTATATTATTAAAATTCACTGTTATATAATTAAGAGTATTCATTTGACTGTTATAATTACATAGACATTTTTAGTTTTAGCTTCATAAACTCTGTTTTGTTGCTTTTTAACTGTTTTTACCCCAAAATCATCTTATCCAGTAATTCCCAACCTACTCATATCTTTTTCTAAGTGTGAATCATTTACTTTGACCAGATTTTGAAGTATATTTACTGTGTATGTAGAACGCTCATTTCAAGGGAATCATGACTTCCTGAGTATTTCTGCTTACCTTTCCATTGGAAATCAGAGTCACTCTTCTCTGGTGTTCTTGGCTTACTCTCCCTTCCTTTGTTATTGTGATTGTTCTGTATGCATTTCTTTACCCTGTTATTTCCAATGTTTTTGAAATGCATTATTTTAAGCCTGAGCTCTTTCCCAGTGTGCAGGTGGCTTTTGCTTAACCTGCAACTGTTTTCTTTTAACAGGTGTATGCTACACCTGCCTGTATTTACTGGATTGACATATTTGCTTACCCTTAGTTCTTTCACTGAATTTTATGTTATGCTATCACCGTGTATGGTTTCTTTTGACTCTTTCCTAGAATTTCCTTTTTCCCATTTGTTTTGTCTTATCTATGGATTCTTTTTAGTAATTTAAGCATGTATGGGGGCATTGGTGTATGTATACATGCAATTCTACAGGTGCACAGACAGCTACATGTAGCAGCCAGATGAGACAGCTGGATATTCCTCTATCACTCTCTGTCTTATTCACTTGACAGGGTCTCTCTCTGAAGTTGGAGTGTGTTGGGTAGACTAGCGAACAGCAGGCCTCAGCAGCCCTCTTGTCGCCAGCCCTTACCCCTGGGGTTGCAGGCACACCAGGCTTTTTACGTATGAGCTGGGGATCCAAACTCATGCTCATGCTTGTGCAGCCAGGTCCTTCCACTGGGCCACCTCCCCATCTGCTACTTTTCTCATTTTTTTTTTTTTTTTTTAAATTTTGATCCACTAGCTTTGCCTTATAGCAGTGTGGGATCTTCTGGCTTTGTGTTCAATGGAGCAACAATAACTGTGTTTTTAAAAACTTGTTTATCTCTGAACTTTTTTCAACTTTTGTTTCTCTACATCTATCATGTGTTTTACCCACACCCGTGTTTGACATTGTGGTGGTTTTGATTGTCATTGTTTTCTAGCCTCCTTTTTTTTTTTTTTTTTTTTTTTGAAGATCTATATTGGTTAGTGAAATCTGATTGCTTATATAAGATGAGTTGTTCTAAGACTGGATTTGTGCAAGAGGTTTGAGTGAGACAAGCATAATCACAGACCTGAAGATTAGTAAGAACTCATTTTTGTGTGCAACACACTCAAGGTGCCACTCAATGTGAAACTGTGTTAAAAGTAACCACGACTTTCGGCACCTTCCACAGGTACAGAGGGCTTTACAACTCTGAGCTCCTGTCTCCCAGTCGATCTCTGTTCAAATCAAGTGTGTTTGTGTTTCCTGGGGAAGCCCTGATGTAACATGGCACCGTGAGACACCCAGGGAAGCTTTTCCGAACCAGTCAGGGCTTTCTATTTCCTCAGCCTCACAGCTGTAATCTCACACATGACCACTGTTACTTTACTCTTGAGATGGAAGCCCGTAGAAGGTTGACTGTGTTCCGTTAGCTTCGCTTCGGATCTGTAGGTTTTTCTCATTTTCTGCCTGCATCTGTCCACTCCCCACCATCTTCACTGATTCCTTCTCAAGCAGGAAGTCTGTAGTAAGAGTGATGTTATTTTGGACAAAAAGAAGTGATATTGCCATTTCTTCTGTTATCCTTATTTGGGAAAAGAAAGGTTTTTATAAGAGTAGAAAGTAGCAGGACTTGTACTATTTGCAACTTCTTTAACTTCTGGATTCCTTTTCCCTAAGGAAGCAAGCACCTCAGGGGATAACAATATTCAGTGTCAGCTAAAGAAATGCCTAATCCTTCTTGTTTCTTTCAATTTTAGCATGTTTGTTTCCTGCCAGTGACAAAATACCTGAGAGAATCTACTTAAAAGGAGAAACATTTCATTTGGCTCATGTTTTTAAAGCTTTTTGTCCATGGTCTTTTGAATGTATTGTTTCAATACAGGAGAACATGTGGGGACATGTGGCATATGAAGTCTGCTCACAGTATGGCCACTTGGTAGCAAGAAGAGAAGCAGGAAGAAGCTAGGCTGTCAATATTGCCTTCAAGGTTACGTTCCCAATGACCTAACTTCCTCCCATTCCCTAAGAGTCCCATTGCTTCCCACTAGTATAATTTAGTGACCCAGCCTTTAACACAGAGACATTTAAGGGACATTAAAGGCCTCACCATAGTGGTGGCCTTTCCCTGATGGAAACAGGTCAACCATCATTTTCTAAGTTGACTTACTAAGAAGGAGCGCGAGGCTACTATTATTAGTGTAGTCAAGAAACCTTCTGGGACTGACCCCAGTCTGCAGAGCTACTGAGACCAATTTGTGGCTGAAACTGGTGGACATCTACTTGCCCTGCCTGAGAAAGTGGCAGAACTGAGAATGACCATGTGCACATACATGTTTGACAAGGCCTTTTTTCCAGCAGAAACTCAGTCTTTTCCAGCTGATTTCCTATTCCATAGTTAAACTCTAAGTGTTAAATGCCACATTAACACTCCCTTGTTAATTAGAAGAACAATGATGTCTCAACTGATTCTGTCTGATTAACACATTCTGTTTTCCCTTTGATTTTTAGAAGAGTCAAATCCTGTGGTTTTAATGTTACAGTTGTGTAAGACATCTTCAATATTTGCCATAGTTTTGCCTTTTCTACTCCTGGAACAAATGGACATGTTTTATAAGCATATAATACATTCTGAAATAAATAAGAGAATGAGTGTCACCAGATTAAATTCTAAGTTGCTTTGATTTGTTGTTGCTTTGGAAACCATAATGTTACATTTGCTCACAGTTAATTTATAATGGTGTTTTCTCTATAGATAATTGTAGCCTGTTTGCTTTATGATAACAGGACTGAGAATTTTTGTGATGGAATTCAACATATGGCAAGTATATGTTAATTAAAAACTTGTCATAAAGAACTTTTTAAAAACTAATCTGTGTATATGTGTGTTTGCCTATGTGAGGTCAGTGCCTGTGGACTTCAGAAGGGGACAATAGACTCCCTGGAGTGGGAATTAGTTACAGCTGGTAGTGAGACATCCTACATGGGTGCTGGGAACTGAGCTCCGGTCCTCTTCAAGAGCAGTGTGCACTCCTAACCTTTGAGCCATCTGACTTTAACAATGTTGAAGTGAGCACATGCCCATGTAATTGTCGTTTGGATCAGTAAACCAACTGTTACATGCACCCTAAATTCCTCCTTCATACACCTTTTACAACACCTCTCCTCTCTTCACCAAAAATGGAACACAGACAAGATTTGTTAATATTTTAATAAAGCAATCACATACTAACAATTTTGGTCATGTTTCTTCCGTTTAGCTTTGTGTGTGAGGCAACCCTCATTTTTCAGGTTGCGACAATAGAATCATTTTGTATGATAAACATTTTATGAAAGTCCTGGTAGCTTCATACCATGGCAATGCTTAGAAATTTCTGATTTCCATTGGTTGATCTGTTGTACGCATGTGGAACTAATTTTGATTTTCATTTGTTTTTCTCTCTTGGTTGAGGCAGGGATTTTCATCTCATTTAGTTATTTTAATATGGGTAAGGCTATTCAGACTGCTAGTTTTTGTTCATGAGTTTTAATAAGTTGTACTTTTGTAATTATGTGGATTTTCTTCAAAATGTCATGCTTATGTATAAATTAAAACAATACTTCAGTTATCCCCTTGAGGTTTGTATTAGTCACTTGTCGTTGTGACAGGATACCTGACAGTGGCATTGTAAAGCAAGAAGGATTTGTATTGGTTCCTGGTCTCAGAGAGACTTTAGTTTATTATGACGAGGAGGTACAGCAGTGGCAGCCTCCGAGCTCTGTCCGTGGCAGCATGAGCGTGAAGTGCCTGCCCTTTCACACTGCACCAGGCAAGAAGCAGAGAGCTTGGGCTGAAGCTGGACGCAGGACACTCTCTGAAGTGCACTCATGGCTGCTTCTGCCAACCAGACTTTCCTTTCTAAAGACTCAGTGGACTTTAGCAAAGGACCTCAGCTAAGGTCCAAGTGTTGAGAATTTGAGCCTGTGGGAGACATTTTCAGTTCAAATGGTCACATGGGAAGGTGTATATTTGACTTTTTAAATTTGGGTCAAATTTTGCTTTGTGATCAATGAAAATTAATACTTTATCTCCCCTGTGTCACCTTTTGTTATTAAGAACCCCCATTATTGCATTTTCTGTAAGAATTTGTACTCTCTGTACCAAATAATTAGGTTATAAAAACCTTTCATGATATACAATTTGGGCAACATCGCACAATTTTCATGTATTATATTATAAATGAATTACTGTATTTCAGATTTCTAAATGAGACTTATTGTTTGCTGGCCCTTTTGATTACTGAGGAACATTTAAGTAAGTTAGTAAAAATTTTGTGTTGACTATTTACCTTTAAGACCTTAAATTTCTAATCACACCTGTTAGCCAAATAGCACCTGCTTTAGTCTTTTTGGGCTGCAATCATACAAAACTGTAGACAGCATGACTTATGTAAACAACCTCTCTTGTGCTTCTGAAAGTTGGAAGTGCAAGGTCAAGTGCTCATCTTGGTTCTCCTGAGGCTTCTGTCCTTGGTCTGTAGACAGCCACCTTCTCACTATGCCCTCCCAAGGTCTTTGTTTTTGTTTGTGGCTCCCTGGTCTCTCACTGAGTGTCCAGATTTGATTTTCTTGTAACAAGACACTTAGACTTGTTCTGTGTGTATGGTCTCAACCTACACACTCATTTGGTTTAGTCAAGCCTTTGAAGACCCTTTTTCCAAATAGTGATATCAGGAAGTGATTAATAGGCTGAAATGCACAAAGTTAAAGACGAGGTACAATTCATGCCATAGAACCATATCCACTACTGAAATTGTCAGAAAATAATTTTATTATATGTTTTCTTACATTTCCTTATAAATTAGTACACATAAATATTTTTGGTTCTTTTTTTACATTAAAATGATTCTCCTTTATTTTAATGCACTTAAATTTTATAATATCTTACGTATACATATCTCATAATACTTCATCTTTCAGATTTATCCACAAGTATTCTTTGGTAATAAATCTGGTATTCATAAGGTGAATATAGTCATTTAAAAAGGCTGAATATGAAGCATCCAAATATTGAGGTAATTGTATCAATATGTTCAGTCAGATCCAGATAAATTCAATATTTTTTCTTAAATTTTTAGATAGTTTATAACCCCCCAAAATTCACTCATCTTGATTTATGCATGCTTGATTAAAAAATGAAAACTAGTGTTTTATTATGAAGTTGACAAGTTAATTATAAATGTGAAAGGCACCATGATTAATAACAGAGCCAGCAGTTCTTACCTTTTCTTGTTCATAGGTTATTCATCAAAAACCAAGTGCTCTAAATTGTAGCTTGGACAGACATACATCTCAGATTGTCTCTAGCCTTTTCTTCAAGTCCATGAGGTTCATTTTACTAAGTTCTGAGCAATTAAATTCAGAGAAAAAATTATGAAAGCATCTTCAGGACTTGTACAATAACAATCTTCTACAAAACTTCTCTTGTTTTTCTTTGTCCAGCTTAGCACAGTGAGCTGTAGATTCAGAGGAAGCTGAAACTACCTTCTAGAAGGAGTCTAGATCCATGGCTGACACTGTAGAAGTTGTTCTCTGCTCATGAGTCTCTGGTTTCCTTGAATAAAAATCCCCTTTTATTATAATAAATGCAGAAAGCTAGGTTCCTACCTCTCACAGCCTTAAACAGTTCTTGAGATAAAAGATGGAAAAACACAGTGCATGTCAGGTAATGATCATTGATGAAAAGCTTCCTTTTTGATTATGTTATCACAAAGCGTCTCATTTTTTATTGAATTAAAATGTCACTCATGGTCTATATGATGCTCATTAAAAACTAGATGTTTCTTTATCTGTTATTTGCTTCTTTAATCTTAAAATTTTCTATTCCATGTTGGATCTAGATCGGCTAATTTCCTATGAATCATTCTTCAAATATTCAGATACTTTTCATCTCTCTGCATTTTTTCTTTGTTCTTTCTCCCACATCCTCACTAAAGTTCCACAAATATTGATGCATGTTTGCTTATTTCCCAGTGAGTTCTCATGATTCTTATTTTCAGAATCATTATTTTTATTTTTACTAAAATGATGTTTGATGTGAGGAGAAAGGAATGTGGACTTTGTCACGTTCTCCTCACATCCAATGATGCAACTTAACTGTATTTAGTGGAGACCATCTGAGGACTGAGCATGTGTTGGTCTCACCCATTCGATTCCTTGAGTTGTCTTACAAGGCAGATGATGTTTTAATCCTAGTTTGTGAAGGAAGAAGGCAACAGATTAAGAAATTGATTGAATTTACAGCTCCTGGGAACTTGACTTTGACTTTGAATACCAAGCATTCCACACTACATCAAGCATTCCTCACCTTTCTGGAATGGTTCTAGGATGTCCACCTTTGATTTCCAGAGTTAAAAGTCATGCCCTGCACTAAAAATGTTCACTGATATCTTGTAATTAATGTCCACACATGTGTTCCTTTTGAAGCAGGGCTTATTTCAAGAAAAGATACTTAAGCTTTAAAATTATGAGTTTTTGAACACCGACTTTTAAAAAGTCCACTGAAGTATTCACACTTGAACACTAATTTTTATGTTTTTGATTGGAAGGCTTGAAAATTCGAAAAGAAGGAAATATACTTTAATTGTAATCTTAATTCCATAGAAAAACACAGCTTCCTTGAGCTACTCTATTTTTCTTAAAGGACTGGTATGTACGTAAAGTAAGTTTCGACACAAACTGCTTTGCTAATATCTGTTGAAGTTCAAAGTTCATATGTTTATCTGCAAGAATCCCTTTGGTATATCTATAAAATAATAAGTACTTAAAATTTTTATGGTTCATAATTTATCCTCATTGCTAATATATGTTTCTCTGTGGTAGAGAATTAAGAGATGTTTAAAAGAGGACAAAAATGAGGAGGATGTAATTAGGGTTGTATTTGAGTGCAATCCTAATTCACTTATTTAATATTGTTTGAAAGTTCATCTTGTGTATTTAAAAAATACATGAAAAATAGCAATGTTTTTCAGGCTTTCATGAATTTTTGTGTATATTTATTATTTTATGACAATTTATATATTTTATGCATTCCCATTTTCAGCAGAAAAACAGGCAATAAATATGGTAGGATAATTGCTAATATATATTCCATGACTTTAATGGCCTTGTCTTCCCTGTGGACTATTATTAGTTTTCTCCTAAAACCCCTTTTAATTAATCAAAAGAAAATGGGAGATTTTCATTAATATCTGAGCATCTTTTCCCCTTAATTTGTTCTGAAGTATGTATGTGTCATGAATTGTGAGTCTCTGGACAGACAGAAGAAGAAAGAGGGACCGCTAGGGTTTTAACACAAGCAAAAAAGGCCATCTCCTAATCTGGTAAAGTATGATAACAATGGACACTTCTTGTGCTTGTACCCCTGAGAATCAGGCTACCTAGGTTCAGAGGCTGTTTGGTCTGGTAAGTCTTGGGAAAGGGATGCTCATTAATGTGAGGATATCAGATTCGCTGACAGATTTTTCAAACTATGTCAGTCAAATTTGTGTCACTTGGATCTGAGATATAGGTAAGTGCAAGGTATCAGGTATTGTACTCTACAGTGAGTGTCTACTTGACCAGTCAAATGAGCACTAAAAAAATGGGTTAAGTGCTACCAACCTATGGTTATTAAAAGAAAGAAAACAGTAAGTAGTTCTGGGGATTTGCTCTTAGGAAAGATGCTTTATTTAAAAATTAAATTCATTATCAATGTCAGATATCACTTAAAGGTGTATTGGACCTGTTGAGATAGCTGGAATATTGAAAACACAGTAATAAACACACACACACACACACACACACACACACACACACACACACACACACACTGAAGTTTTTTTAGAAGTTTTTCTGATTTTAATCTGTGGAGTTGATAAAATATGACAGAGAGCTTGTCACTTAAAAATATACGTGTACAGGTGGAACAGATCCCAAGTGTGGGGAGTTGTGGTAATACCAGGAGAACAGAATCCATTGTCATGGGCACTGTGCAACCCACAAATGAAATTACTTGGGACGTATCATATATCCCTAACCGAATTCACTGGAATAGCAGAAGACAAGTGATAGTCTTTGTGATTTCCTGCCTGGAAAGATGAGTGTGCGTCAGTACCTGGAATCTAATTACAGGCAAGCCACTAATAAAACCACCAGACACTTGACAATGTGAGAGGGGAAATTGTACAAACAAAATTTATGACAGAGATCCACAGCACTGCTGCAATAAAAGAATCTCGTTTGAGTGACACTTCCTGAATAGTAATAAAAAATTAGAAGCCCATTCACCCACCAGGGACATTACCAATATTTACTCCTCCTTTCTTTGTCAGTTGCATGTCATGACCCCAAACCTCCTTTACGGGAGAGAAGAGAAATGTAGTTTCCTCTCTCTAAGTAGATTTAAAGGGAAGTCTTTAGCCTTAAGGACCTTGTGTTTTTATCTAGGCAAAGGCAAGGCATTACCTTTTGTAATTGCAAAGGGGAAAGGTTGTTTGGTAAATTTGGAACACACACACACACACACACACACACACACACACACACACACACACGGGGTTTTCATTAAAGTCTCTGGTACTGCAGTCATTCTTCACACAGGCCAAGCCCCCACAAAAGATCAAGACTCTTTAGGGTAGAAGTAAAAAAGCAACCAAGAGCTTTTTCAAAAGTTCAACTTAATTACTTTTCCAGTGTAGAATTTTAATTTGCCACCGACTTGCATATTTTCAACCCCATTACTGAAGATTGACCTTTGCTTTTTATTATTTGATGAGTTTTCTAAGAAAGATCCCAACCACCCATGTAAAATGAAACAGTAAAATACATTAGATGGAATATCCAATAACTTTCTTATCCAACTAATATTTCAACAACTGCAGTTAATCACTGGTTGATTTTTTTTATATATATTTTTCAATTTCTTGGAATGATTTTTTTTTTCATAAGATGGTCTTATGGACTGTGTTTTTTTCATTCTTAGCCAATGACTGACTGAAAATCAAAGTGCCCCAAAATGTGCACTAGGTCAAAAACATGCTTATCATTTTAGGTTTTGTTAGAGTTCTGAATCCTTCAATGACGAGGTCTTCATTTCTTGGGGTGATGTCACTGTTGATTGATTTCAGAAGATGTTACTATGGGGCTAATTTTACAGGGTGGAGGAGAGCTCATTTAGACTACACTCAAAGTTAGTCTAATCCCTGCAACTGATAAAAAGACACTTCCTTGCATAACAAACAAAATTCATGTGCACTGGGTACCATGTTCCATGTAAAGATGAAAGCCATTCCTAAGAACTTTCATATGACAGGACAGGTAGATACAAACAGACCATCAAAAAATAAGCAGCCATGCTTTTTCTTCTTCTGTATTCATCATTTTGGCTATAGGGACAGAAGAGACTGTAGAGCCCTTAAAAAGAACAGCATCAAAAATTCATATCCACTCTTATCCTTTACCTTCCTTCCATTCTGTGCGTGGAGGATAGAGCCTTTGCAAGATCTAACATTCAGGAACTCCAGCCAAGCCTGCGTTAGTTCCCAGCTGTCAGTTATGAAACTTTGTCTCTGGAGCAGTGTGTTCCTCAGCAGGACCCTTCATCCTGCTTGTTGTTAGGAAACTTCCCAACAGCAGGAGAAAATACAAGCAGCAAGCCATGTTTCAGCTCTTGTGCCAACTGACTTGAAATTGTGTATCCTTCTGCTCTAGAAAAAGCAGGGCTGTTTACTAGAAAAGTAAGAATTTTCAAAATTCAGCATTCTTAAGCAAAGCACAACATGGAAGATGTTTGTGCAATATTCTTGCAAGAGTTATGGTCGTGACATGGCCCTCATAAGGCTATAAAGTCTCTGTCTTGTACATGTGTATAGAACTGCCAGCACCGGGGATAGATTCTTCAATATCTTGATTTTAATTATTATTTTCATCATTTTTTTCCCTGCAGTAATTGTATCAGAAGAATTATTACTATACTCATTTTTATTTTTTTTAATTCTTTTTATTTTCTGTATCAATTTGTTTTTAATTTTACTTTTCTGCAAATATTTATTTTCTGCAAATAACAAAAAAAATTGTTAGCAAAAGGAACTCCTATTTTCTCAAACTTCCAACATTTTGAACGGATATATGCAAGGAGTAGATTGAAAATACTGGTACAGATTTCATCTTCCTCTATTTATCTAAACTGCCATAATTAAATCCTTAATTAGAGAGATCTCTACCCACCCACTTAACCCTTAGTTAAACTTACTCAGGTCACATTGTCTTTCTCCAGATGATCTCAAGAGCCTTCTCTTGCCCCACTGGCCCCAGTTCATCAAAAAGGCAAGTTAGTCCAATCATATTTGATTGACAAGAAATTTGAAATTGGGGTTCAATGACAGTAGTTAGACTCTGATGTTTACTGAAAAGCTTCTTCTGATGCCTTCCTGTTAGATTTTAATGATCTTAAAGACTAATTGATACCAATGTGTCTTAAATTACTTGAAGTAAAAGAGAGGGCATCCTTCAAAATTCATTCCATTAGGCCAGCATTAACTGCTACTCAGATGCAGAAAATACACAATAATAGTAGACACTATAGGTAAACCTTCTCAGTGGATACAAATGCAAAATCCCTACTAGTAAAATGTTCCAAAATTAAATTCAGTTACATATTAAGACTTCATAAAATATGATCAAGTTAATTTTATTTCAGATATGCAAAAATAACTCAATAAACACTGATAAATATAACATGTCACCTAGTTGAAGTGAAAGATAAAAATCAAGGATCATTTCAATAGTTGTAGAAAGAGCATTTGATACAATTATGCATCTTCCATGTTAAAAGCCTTCAGTAAGATACATCCATGTGGACCATATTTATATGACTGTAAACGACAGGTCATTACTGAGGTCATCCTGGGTGGGGAAGAACTGAGGCAGCTCTCTAAGATCAGCAAGAAGAAAAGATGTCTGAGCTTATTATTATCATTCAATGTAGGCCTAGAAATTTAAGGTGGAATAACAAGGAAAAGGGAAAAGAAAAAGAAAGGAAAGGAAAGACATTCATTTGGTCAGGAAGTCGAACTATCCCACTGTGCAAATATGATTTTTATAGTAAAAGATATAACCAAATGCTTATTAGAGTAGAGAGATGAATTCGGTAAAATATTAGATTACAAAAACAGATAGACAGTATATACCAACAGAGAATCCACTGAACGCAAAATGATGAAAGCAATTCCAGGCACAGAAAATACAGGAAAACAAACAATAAAAACCCAACTGGGAATACACTGAATTAAGAAAGTGAAAACTTTCCCCATGGAAAGTATATAGTGCTGACAAAAACTGATGAACTTACTGAAAATGAGAAAGACTCTCATGGTCAGAGACTGGAAAATTCATCTTGGTGAAGCATCCATGCTGTCCAAAGCTACCTAAAGACTGAATTAAGCTTCATCAAACTCGCAAGGGCATTCTGCACAGAACTAGAAAGGACACTTCTCAGATTCCACTGAAGCACAAATGACACAGAATAACCAAAGCAAGCCAGCAAAAGTCAAAGCTGGAGACCTCATAATAACTAATTCAAGCTATACCACAGAGCCATAGCAGTCAAAGCTGACGGTATGAAAACAGTGAGACAAATAGAATTAGGAACCTGGAAACATACCCACCCACACATCAATAGCTAAATGATTTGAGCAGAGGTGACAAAAGCTTACATCAGAGAAGGGACAGAAGAGTTAACATGTACGGTGGGGAAAACTGGATACCATCAATCAGAAGACTGAAACTTGACGCTTCCCTATGGCCTTGTGGGAAGAAAAAAAAAGTTCAAAATAGATCAAGATGTAAATGAGAGACTTGAAACAATGATACTACTGGAGAAAAATGAAGAGTGAATATTTTAAGACATTGGTACAGGCAATGCTTTTCTGGCTAGAAGCTCTAAGTATACAGGAAATAAGAGCAATGGGATTATAGCAAGCTTCAGTAGAACAAAGGACACAGCCCAATAGGCAGGGGCAAGACAGTCTTGAAAAGAAGAGGAAAACTTTTCAGCTATTCATGTAAGGTGTGTGTGAGTGTGTGAGTGTATGTGTGTGTGTGTATGAGTGTGTGTGAGTGTGTGTGTATATGTGTGAGTATGTATGTGTGTGTGTGTTTTTATGTCCTATATATCCAGAACATATCCAGAACCTCCAAATAATGAAAAAAAAATCAAGTAAACTAGGCAGCTCACCTGGGATTTATTTACTTATTTATAGATATACCTTCCTAAACAGCCCAGACTGGCTTTAAGTTGCTTTATAGCACAGGCTGGCCTTGCATTTATGATCCTCAAGCCTCAGCTTTCTATGAAGTTGTGTTATAGATGTGTATCATTACTCGAAGAACAAGTAAACGATTTAAATATACACTTTTCTCAAAAGTAAATACAAATTCCCAATAAATGTACAAAAGGTGATCATTGACATTCACTAACAGAGAAATGCACACAAAGTAATAATGAGATTTCATCTCACCGCAGTTGGAGCTATTTAAAAAAAAAAAAAAACCTATAACCCTAAATGACATATGCTGGTAAGGATTTGGGGAAATGGAAAATTTATACACTATTGTGGGAATACAGTGTACCCAATACAGGAGCAGTATAGGAGTTTCACAAAAAGGACTGGGGAGAAAATACATCCACAAAGCACACACACACACACACACACACACACACACACACACACACACACACACAATCAAGAAATAACATACACATGATCCAGCTGTCATATATATATATATATATATATATATATATATTCAAAGGAAATGAAGTCAGTATACAAGCAAGAGTCCAGTACCAGGTTTGACTGTGGCACTATCACATTAACCTATCAGCAGATGGGCAAAGATGCATGGCTGGGATTCACAGTGGAGTGTGATTCACTTACAGAGATGAACAGAGGTCTGTCATTTGCAGCAAACCAGGATAGATTTCGAGGACATCATGTGCTACGGTTTGGTGGTGAACTATTCCCACAGGTTCATATATTTGACATATGACAGATGTGTACATGGTGTACATAAAACAAGCATGGAAGTTGGTAACATTTCAGATACATCCTAGAACATTTCCAATTGAACATGTAAGAACACCAGGATCTTTGGGTTTTTATTATTACCATCCATAAAGCAGTATTTAGAAGCTGCAGGAGATGGAAACAGCTCTTTCCCCTGGTTTAAGGTCAAGCAGGTTAGTGACTATAAGAAAAACTCTGTGCCACAGCAAGAGTCAGACTGATTCAAGCAAACTGAGTCAGACAATGAGCGATGTGCAGTGATGGAAGGCGAGGTGCCTAGTGTGTCAGAGGTTAAAAAACAAGTAAAGCCTATAGTCTGCCCCCCTCCCAGCACCTTTCAAAAACTTGGTCTTTGAAGGGTACAAGCTGCTTAGTTGAGGGTTTCTACATGTCACTGTGAAAAGTGGTGTCTTGAGAAAAAAGAGGGAAGAAATGGACTCAGCACTGGGGATTCTCCTGGGGATACTGCCTTGTTGAAGCCCTGCGCAGGACCTGGGGGATCTCAGAGTGTGGGGCTGATGAATGCAATCCACTCAATCACACCTTAATCCTCCACTGCTGGGCTGGACCTAAAGCAGCATAGATTTTTCTGTACCCCCTGCCAAGAGTCTAATAATCTACATCCTTCCTTCTGAAGGGGAGATGTCTCCACGGGATTGGAAACAAGTCCTGGAAAGCAGTCCTGCACAGTTTCATTATACTAACAAACCAGCCCGCTCATAGGAATCCCACCCCTCTCTGCCCTGCTGATTCTTCTTTTTATCCTAAATATTTACCTTAATCCCTTTAAAACAGGGCCCCCCCAAGGAATCATTGTGTGTCTTCCCTATCTGGAGTCTCCTCCCTCTTTGGAAACCCTTCGGTCTCTGCTTTAAGTTGTTCTCCTGAAGGTTTTTGTTTTCTCCTTCTTTCCTGTGTCTCCATCATAATTTCATTTTAAGCTGCCAGCCAGAACTCACTTTTCTCTTCTATGAGGTAGGCAAAATGGATGTGTGCCTGGTCCAGTGACTGAAGGATGAAGAGTGTGGTTAGACTCAGAGAGATAAAAATAATTATACCGGGTTTTCTACTTAAAGTAGTCTTAATTGAGAGTCAGAGACGGAGCTACTTCCATCCCATTGTCAATCAAGTAGAACGGATTCTAGAATGTCCCACTTTAGAATGATCCTTGGGGAACTCTGCCAAGACCAGGCTGCCCGTCTCTGCAGATGGAATGGATTATGGCATTGACCTACCAGACCATTGATCTGGGTGGATGCTTGGCCCATGCTGGATGACAAGACTTGACTGAGAAGACACTGGTAGCTAGAATTCAGATGCTTGTTAGGCTCTGGTATTGTTTGAATTGAAGTAAAGACAGCCTCTGTCGTTAACCATGTTCTGCAGCCACTATAGTACAAAAAAACACTGAGAAGAGAAACATAAGGCTGATATTCTGAGAGTAGACGCACAAGTGTCTGGGACCCTGTGAGAGAAGTAGAGGTAAATTACAGCTTCCTTGTGGTGTTGGCTTATATTCCTAGTTCTCAGTGAGCATCCTCTGAGCAGCACCTTGTGATCTGTGGCACACCCTGTTTTCCTCTAATAAATCTACATTTTCATTTGAGGTTCTATGTGAAACTGAAAAGTTCACAAATGAGTTGATTTCACAATCTTCAGAGAAACATATTGTCTATTAGCTTGACTGGATGGTTGATTTCTGATCCAAGCCACTTGTTTTATACATGGCAAAATTAGTGATGTGTTCATCACCCAAAAAAGATGTTTGACAATCAGACCAAGGCTAGATCAGTAGTAAGAAGGACTGGTCATCTCCATGTGGGAAAGCAGTAGGGCAGATGCCTGGGTCTGGACTCAGGGATTAAGAAGGAATCCTTTCTTAGAATAGCTGTATGATTTGAGGATGCTTTTGGAGCTGTGGAGCTTTCTGTCATATGCTCTCTGTTCTCTTTCTCTAAAGATCATGATTCTAAGCAACATTTCTCTGGTAACACAGTGAACTGGGAATCAGAAATATCTAGAAATGTGGACCACCACTCACATATGCAATTAACAAGAGTGTTGTTTCTTCTAGAATTCTGGGGTCTGCCAGCCAGATAACAAAATGGCTGTGACCTCAAACAGAGGTTGAAGGTTCCTTTTATAGGCAGCCTGGAGAGGATGAAGTCACCCTGAACACGGTTGTCTGGGGCTCCTTGGACATGTCAGGGCAAGTCCATACAAGCCTGGGCATGTCTTAGGAGGGGGTGGGGTTGCAGGATCTGCCCTTTCTTAGTTGGCAAGCCCCAGCCTATAGCCCCTCCTGGCCCGTGGGCAGGTCCCTCCAAGGCTGGTCATGGAGTCTATCAAGTCATTCCTGGGACGGTCCCCCAGCTGTCCCAGAGTCAGAACCTGGTAGGCTGCAGGGCTTGGGAGTGGGCTAGCAAGCCAGGGCTGAGGTGAGTGGGAACAGCCAGCCAGGGTTGGGCCCCTCACCCACACTCGCCTAGGGTACCTCACTTCACCAAAGCCTGGCACCAGCTCCATGCTGCTTCTTCACTGCTGTTTGCACTGCTGACAGGTACTGTTTCAAGGGCACCAGGGGCTAGAGTGGCCTAAGACTGCCTGGGAACACAAGCCAGTGTTAGGGTCCTAGAGAAGTCCCACAAAACACCACCATCATGTATGCAATCAGCAAGAACATTGTTTATTCCAGCATGCTGAGGCTGCCCATCCCACACAAAGGCAAAATAGTGATGACCACTAGAGCCGGTAGGTCATTTTATATATGATTGGGTTAAGCAAGTGGCAATCATATGAGTGTGTTCTAATTGGCTAGGGCTAGTTAGGGGTTGGTCAGAGATACAGTTTTCTATATTGGGGCAGGTCTGGACAAGTCCCAGGCTCTGTCCTTATTTGGTTATTACCTTGAGCTTGCTGAATGTGACTCAGGCTCGGATGCACCAAGCCTCCTTGTCCTTGCTATCTGGGGTGGTGGAGATTGATTGTCTTTTATTCGTGGCTCTTTCAGAAACTGTTTGCTCAGTCTCGGGAAACTGAAATTGAGTCCTGATCTCTGAGAGAAGACTGAGCAGCCTGTTATAGTATTTGCCTGGCCCTGTCACCAGGAAGGGCACAGTTGGGCTGCACCAGCTTGACAGGGGTGGGGGTGAGGGGTGGGCAAGGCAGTTGAGGGTCAGCCACCAGGAGGGTGGTCACTCAGCCCTACAAGGGGAGGGGGCAGTGGTTCTGTACTGCAAAGCCTGCACTGGGCTGTGACCCTGGCCCAGCAGAGGTGGCTGTCTGCCTCAGACATTGCTGTTTGGCAAGGAATCAAGCAGCTCACACAGAGTGTAAATCCATGGGTTAATGTGGAAATATTATTTACAGCTCTGGTTTTCCTCCTGAGGTCAACCAGAGGGCCCTCAACCTGGCAGGTTTACTTGGGTATGGTTCAGGTTTAGTAAAGTAGTAAACTGACTATGTGTGTAAAAGTGAGCTTGCTCTGGGGCTCTGTACAGAAGCTATAGAGGATTGTACCTACATTTCCTCCATAGGAGAGGATGTGAAAGGTTCATAGTAAAATTGTTTTGGTTTCTTGGAGATTTGAAGAAATAGAATGAATTGAATGTAATTGTTTCTTTTTTCACAAACTCAGTCTCTTTTTCCTTTCAATCACTTGTTTCTTTTTTTCCTGGCTAATAATATTTTAGTAGGATGAGTAGAGGTGAATAAGAGAACTTTCTCATTTTTACTCACAAAGGACAGAGAACAAAGAGCTTGTTGGCAGAGTATGCCCTTGCATGTGCAGACTTACATGTCTCACCACACATCCATTATGTGCTCCTAAGCATACACACAGCTTAGGACCCCTCCCAGCATGCCCCAGATACCCTCTCATTGACTATGCTGACATCTAAAGAGAAAACCTACCCGAGGACCATCTAGTCTGCTTCCTTCTGGTGCCTGTTTCCAGAGGCCCTTCCTATCTGTCCTATTCTGTGGCTGTCTTTGCCAATAAGTAACAACTGACAAATTCAGTAACTTTCTACTTCTCATCTCCAGAGTCACTTGATGATATTTGCCACATTTGTTTTCAGGCTGGAACACTTGGCCTCAATTTTCTCCTCATTGACATTCTGTGCTTCTGTTAATCCTGACTACCCTTCCTTTCTGTCCCCACCAGTTTTGCTTGCCTCCTAGATGGGACTGTTTCTAGAAATTTTTCCTTGTTGCATTCCTGTACCTAAGAAGCTCTTTGGGCATACATCTAAATCTAATATATATCTGTATCTATATAATGTAGCTGGAGTTTTCTCCAGTCCTCCCTGGGCCGCAGCCACTCAGACCCAAATAAACACACAGAGGCTCATATTAATTAAAACTGTTTGGCCTAATGGCTCAGGCTTCTTGCTAGCTAGATCTTACATCTTAAATTAACCCATCTCTATAAATCTATACCTTGCCATGTGGCTTGTGGCTTACTGGTATCTTTACATCTTGCTTCCTCTGTGTCTGGCTGACAGCTCCTGACTCAGCCTTCTTGTTCTCAGAATTCTCCTCTCTGCTTGTCCCACATATACTTCCTGCCTGGCTACTGGCCAATCAGCATTTTATTTATTAGCCAATCTGAGCAACACATTTACAGCATACAGAGCAATATTGACAGCAATATAATGCCTGTATCTATATCTAATATACATCTATATCATCAACTATCTAAAATTTATATTGAATGATCATTCAGTAAAGGAAGAGACCACAATTGTAGAGCACTGGGAAGCTGAGAAATTCCATTGTTTATAAATTGTTTGATATAGAGTAATTTATAGGTATGATTTTAACATTCCCTGTTCTATCTTGAATAAAATATTTGCTGAATTGCCTGTATGTGTGTGTATATGTCTATGTATGTATATATACATATCTATGTTATACATTTCTATGTATGTATATCTTTATCCATCTATCTATAGATACAGATATATAAAAACATATGTGCATTGTATATATCACACACTGTATAATTTTTTTTTAGAAATAGCAAAGGTTCCACAGTTTAACATGTGGGTAAATAATGTATAGTTCTGATCAAAAGTGGAAATCAAACTCTGGAGGAGGACACTAACCCTTCTCCATTTCTCAAATGTGTCCTGTGTTTTTATATATGTTCTGCTGATCAGCAGTGACCCTTTCTGCCATCTCTAGTTGTAGAGAACCTGACCATGCTTGAAGATTTCAACAAAACAGAGACTGTATTTATTCTATAAATAAAAAATGTTAACAGTGTTATAGAATATGTTGTATTCTGAAAAAATCATGTACAACATCATCTCTACTAAAAAGTAGCCTAGAAAAGACTAGTAATAAAATGCACATAGCATGTGTGTAATACAGCTGAACAGGACCACCACTCACATAACTGAAACATGCTACTTTAGATAATATATTCATCACTAATATACAATAGGCTTTTATATCACATGTGAGAAGTCACTCTGCAAGTCCACATCTTATCCCAGCCTGATTCAGGCTCCAAAGAAGGAGTTATTGTTAACTAGGACATGATGATGCCTAACTGTGGTTTGTTATTGGATGGACTCTATAATCAACCAGGAGACAGGCCTATAGTCTGGTGCATGATGGCATTTCTAAGCAAGATTAACTAAGGGGGAAGACTTTCCCTCAAAGTAAGAAACAGCCTCTGGCAGCAGCAGGGTATAAAGACAGCCCAGGCAAGATCAATGAGGCCGGTTTGCCTACAGTGGCTTCTTACCGACAACTGGATTTATCACAGTGGAGCTGCTGCTAACACAGGGGTTGGACCACAGTTTTCTCAGCCTTCCAAAAGGGGCTAAAGACCAACAACTCTTGAGGAAGGCCTTTAGAGCCATGTTATGACTGCTGAGGCATATAGCCTGGAGGGCTGAGCATCTCTGGATTCTAAGTCTATCCTGCTTGTACAAGGCCAGTGTTAAGTTCTCTAGACCATATTGTGTAAACAAATCTAATAAATCCCTCTTGGTTATGTATAGTCACTCGATTCCTCTAGACAGCTCTAAGATAGAAACTAATGGAAAAAGGGAGGTTAACCAGCATAGGAAAAACAGCAAGAGGTTGGGGGATTTTCATTATGGCATATTACACGGGGACCCTGAGGATATCCCACTCATGCAGGGAAACATGCTGGCATGCTGGGCAGATGCAGCTGGAGGACTGGCGGGAGAGCCACTCCATGCAGGCATGGGGGGCGGGGAGGTGGACATTCACAACCCAGACTCTATATCCATGTGGAAATGGTTTATTATAATAGAGAGATGGAGAGAAGATAGTTAAGAGGGAGAGAAGAAAGCAAGAGAGAGAGGGAAAGAGAGAGAGGTTGAGGAGTGCACACCTTGTGGGAGTGGAGAGAGAGAGAGAGAGAGAGAGAGAGAGAGAGAGAGAGAGAGAGAGAGAGAGAGAGAGAGAGAGAGAAAGAGAGAGGAGTAGAGTTTTTCCTTTAAAAAAAAAGGCTTTGACATCAGGACACAGGTGGCACCAAGGGGCGGGTCAGAATATTAAGAATTTTCCCACTCACAAGGACGGGGTTTAGAGAGAGCCTAGAATTATAAGGAGGGCACTGAGCCATGTTCTCTGCTTAGGCTGTGTTTTTCCTTCCTGCAGTGTTATCCACAGGCAGGTTTAGAGAGGTCTGTGTGCTTGGTTTCGGTGTTTGTGTCTCATTCTTAGGAAGAGCAGGGAACATTTTCTTGTCTTTGTATGAGTTTCCGTTTTAAGCACTGTGTACATTGTGTTTAGTCAGTGTGTCTGAGTCAAGCAAAATCAACAAAACAAAAACACTCTCCCCACTTCTCCCGGGGTCATGCCTCTCAGACAGAAGTGTGGAACTACAGATAAACTCCAAAAAAGGGGAGGTGGAGGTCTTGTTGGTTTCTTTGTTTTTTGTTTGTTTGTTTGTTTTTCTTAAACAAAAGGGCAGACCAGAATCATACTCTCTGTGGATTTTTGTACAGAATTTTGTTTTTCCAGACATGAAATAGAAAAGTTACACACAATGTATTTTCTCATCAGAATGATAATGAAGCAGTCAGGTTTTTCTGAAATGTGGAGAATTTCAACAAATGTCTATTGCAGGAATGCTGTAACCTAATGATTCTGAAGTTGTAAAGGTGAGGAAATTCATCAAAAAGCTACTTATTCTTCTCAGTGTTGGGCCATTTGTTACTAAGCTACATGCATCCAACCTTTGGAGAACTCAGAGCCTAGAGAGCCTGTTTTGCATGTGTGGAGCTGAGCTGAAGCCCTGTAGATACATCGCTCTGCTGAGTATCTGAGGGTTTTTTTCCCCAGAATGGTAGAATTTGGTGAATATACACGAAAGTAGACTATAGGTTTTGTTCACGGTTTCCTCGGCTCTGCCAGCCACCTTCCTCACCACCACATCTTGCTGCTGTGAACCTGCTGTCATCTTACACCGTCTCTGTGATGTCAGTCAACACTTGCAGAGTCAGGACAATGTCATCTCCATAGTTTCACTTTGCCCCAGCAATTAATCAAATTATCCTCTCAATTTGTCTCAACTTCTTTGCAAAAGGGACTCTCCAAACCAGCTTCTAATTTATTCCTAAATCCATTTCAATATCTTTGTCCACCAAATCTTGTTTTTCAATAGGCTATTCTTAAACACTCTTCCTGCAATCAAAGATAGAATACAAAGACTATGTCCTGGACAACAGAGGTAATCTCCACCTTCAGTGATGTGCAGGTTTGTCTTACATTTTCATGTCTGTTTACCACATCTTGGTTGAACTATCTGGCTTCTGCTCATCAGTGTCTCTGTATGCCTCCCCAGTTTCTTCTTCCTCTTCTGCAATTTACCACATGTTGTAGACAAAATTCTAAACAGTCTTATTAAATAAGAATCACAGAGCCAAATACAGAGTTAAAAGCCCAAGAGATCAGAACAATAGCGAAGAGCCACGACTCTCTTTAGCTTACCACTCACTGCCATCCTTCCCCTGAGAGAGAGACCTTCTTCCTGTGTGTCTTGTGTTTTATTGCTTTCCTGTTCTGCCTTCTCATTGGCTCTAAGCCCAGCCACATGACTTCCTCTTCTCTGCCTGTCTATACAGACCTCCTTGTCTCTATGGTTGGTACTGGGGTTATAGACTCGGGTCACCACACTTGGCTGTGTCCTTGACCACACAGAGACTCTCCCTGCCATGTGATTGGATTAAGGGCATGTGTTACCACTGCTAGACTTCTGCTTAATGGCTTGTTTTTACATCTGATCTCCAGGCAACTTTATTTATTAACATACAAATAAAATCGCATTTCAGCACAAATAAAATATCACCATAACATGTGTTTTCTTTTCTTGATGATTTATTTTGATGATTTAATTATGTATAAATGTATATGTCTTCATGTGGTATGTGTATATGAGTTCACATATCTTTGGAGGCGTTGGAACCCCTGAAGTTGGACTGAAAGATGGTTTAAGTCACCAGACATAGTTGTTGGAAACTAAGCCAGGGTCCTCTGGAAGAGTGTCAAATGCTTTTAACCACTGGGTCATGTCTCTATCCTCTGCCTTTTCTTTTCATACTGTTCTCTCAATTGCTCATTGACTGTAACATCCTCTACTACTACTCTACATTCCTCAATTGTGGTGATATTTTATTTGTATGTTAATAAATAAAGTTTGCCTGGAGATCAGAGGACATAGCCAGCCATAACAAAAGTCAGGCAGTGGTAGCATACATTCTTAATCCAATCACATGGTAAGCAGAGTCTCTGTGTGTTCAAGGGAATAGCCATGCATGCTGGCACACGCCTTTAATCCCAGTACCAACCATAGAGATCTGTACAGACAGGCAGTGACAAGGAAGTGAGGTAGCTGGCCTAAGAGCCAATTAGAAGGCAGAACAGCAAGGCAATAAAGGCACAGGTTAGACAGGAAGAAGCACTCTCTCTTGGGAAGTTATGGCAGCATTGTAAGCTAAGGTTAGCTGGTGGCTCTCACTATTTCTCTGATCTCTATGGCTTTCACCCCTGTATTTGGCTCTGTTTCTTATTTAATAAGCTTGTTTAGAAATTTGTCTACACTCATTGGCAATACATTTTTCTGAAGTCTGGACTCTTCTTCCAAGCATGCAAATGCCAAATGTTGCTGTTTTTTGAAGGTTTTCCTGATACAGATTTCCTTGAATCCAGGTTATTTTGTCTTTTCCCAGTAGCTAGGGATGACCTTAAACTCCTGATCTTCTTGCCTTCCTCTCTCCCTGCACTGGGATTACAGATGTGTGTCACCATCCTGGTTTGAGAGGTCAAGCATACTATGACTTTAGCTCTGCTTCCAGGGTGTTGTAAATACTGAGGGGTGGCCTCAGTAGGGAAGTATGGGCTCCATCAATGTCTTTTTCTCTTAATGGGTGAGAAATCCAAATAAATTGTTCCATCTGCTCTTCCTCTAATTTCTTCAACTTGACAATGAGGCCAGCCATACATGGCAAGGTATCTTGAGATGACTCGGTAGCTAATGTGAAAAGTATTGAGCACAGCCTTGTAGCTTAAGTGCTCATGTAGCTGAATAACTTCTTCAAGGCCATGTCATAACTTAAATAGAATGTTAGAACCAAGGTTCTGTCTGCTATTCACTGTTTTTAAAGTTTTAAAGGTCTTAAGGACCCCCATTATTAGAAAGTTAGTGTTCATTTTCTTTAAATCAGTGATTTATTTCACTGTGGAAATGCCAACCACAAATCCATGAACCCATTTATTGGACTAAAGAGTAGGAGAAAGATAAAAACAAAATCTAAATTCCATGCATCATAATCTAAGGCCAGTTCCTTACCTAAAAATGGGATCTGAGTCACTGAAAATATGGCTAACAGTGGCTTCAAGTCTTGGAGCTGAGCATGGATTTCAAAATGTGTGTGCTGCCTTGTGAGAGAGTGTTGAGTCTTCAACTCCATGCAGCATCTTTTGTAACTGTTTGTTTTTTTGAGATAACATCCACGTATTTTATGTTCTGTATTTACAGTTAATCAGGAGTTCACTCTATTGGATTTTTGATTGTTCATTAAAAATCGCTCTTCTGAGGCATAATTAGAAGCTGTGTGCACAAGTTTGTCAGGTTGACTTGCATCCAAATTGTACTGTGTCTGAACACACTCTGATTTGCCACCATTACTGTTTACCTCCTGCACCAGGATAGGTTGTCAAGTCACCACCATCTGTTGTATTCCTGTTGCTATTCTCCCAAACTCTCAACTGATCCAAGACTGAAGTGTAAAGTACAGTGAACCTCTGTGGATCCTCCCTCTCCACTGCAGGGTGATAGACCATTCATATTCTAACTCTTCAAGTCAACTTCCCTACATGCTCGATTCGAAAGAAAATTTCCTTTGTATTCTGTTACAGAAGTCAATATTATTGATAATATTGGCATATTTGTGTCAATAATACCCACAATTGTGGTTGGAATGCAAAATAATTCAGAATCTTATTTTTTCTGTGTGTGTGTGTGTGTGTGTGTGTGTGTGTGTGTGTGTGTGTGTTTTAATAGTAATCTATTCAAAAGGCAGAAAAGCAAACAAAGCCCCAAGGGGCCTGTAAAGTAAAATTATGAAAGGGGAAGGAAAACAGCCTTCGTTATCTATGCAGTAGCAATGATACTCTTAATAATCAGACAGTTACAAGTGTTCACACAAGTCACCTTAATCCCCACATCCTTGCAACAATCCCGCAAAGTGAATAGTCACTCCCCCTATTCTGGAAACATCTTAGCCTGCAGGGTTAGTGATTGCAATGTCACATTGCTGATATATGCCAAGGTTTCAGCTGACTTTAAAGTTCCTCTGATTTCATATTTCTCCCTATCTTATAGTCTGTCAAAAAGATAAAACAAAACCCAAAAAAGAAAACTCAGAAATAAGGCTTGGTGCCACCAAAGTAAGCTGTGGGTGAGGGACATGTCGACTATGAACATTTTTTCCCAGTTTTTTGAGACAGGGTTTCATGTAACTAGGCTAGACTTGAACTTATTATGTAGCAAAAGATAACTGATTTTCCTGTCCCTGCTTCCTGATGTTGGAACTATAGGCTTGCTCCACTCCACATTGTTAACAAATGGACAGGTACTTTTAAAAATGCCTTTCCTGTTTACTTATTTTTCTTTCCTCTCTGTTTAGAATACTCAGTAGTTCCAGATACACAAAGAAAAGCAAACAGTCCCCAAAGTAGAGCCTCACAAACATGAAACTCAGAAACTGAAGTGATTTGGTGAACATATGGCAGGATAAACTCTCTCCCCAGGCTGTGAACTGGCATTACAAAAAGGAACAAGTAATTTTTGTAAAATCATGATCATAAAAGCATGCCCCTGGACGTAGTATAAAATATTGCATTAAATAGATTTTGCAGTATGAGGAAGCTGAAAAAAATAGATATCCATGTACTCCATGGGAGATTAAAACATCCGTGCTAAAAGTTGCATAATGAGATAATAATGTTTCTATTTTGAGTTAAGGTGTTCAAATCATATGTCTATGTAGTCATCATGAATAAGGTTCTGCAAAATGTGAAATAAATATTCTTTAAAAAATAAGTTAAAAGCCAATTTTTGTTTGTTTGTTTGCTTTCAAGACAGGTTTTCTTGGTATAATAGACCTCACTGTCTTGGAACTCACTCTGTAGACCAGGCTGGCCTCAAACTCACAGAGATTCACCTGCTTCTGCCTCCCAAGTACTGGGACTAAAGGTGTGTGCCACCAGTGCCAGGTTAAAAGCCAGTTTTTAGTTCTAATTCTGTCATGAATTTCTTTGGGAGAGGGAGTTGTTGGTGGATAAGTGCATAAAATAAAATCAATCATGAAAGTGTAAGATTAATTGTAAAGTTCCACAACTTCTGTTCCAAATGCCTACTCTGACTGTATAGAGGTTTATTGAGTTGTACAGACTGTGTTTGGTTAATTTTGGTGTATAGTGTTTTTATTTATGTTTAACTTTTTATTAATAATTTTTATAACATATTTTAATTAAATTAAATTTCATTAATAAAAAACCAATGGCACCAGAAAAAATAAGAAGGGGATTGATACTTTTCCTCATGACTTAGAGCAGAATTTAGGGGAAAATAATCCAAAAACCTGCATCACTACACCAGGTCCTTCAAGGTCAGGGTCAAGACTTTGAAAGCATAAACATATGAGGTCACAACTTAACTTGTCTAGATCAAATTGATTTCAAAAGCAGAATTTTTAATCCGCCCTTTTGGAGCCAGAAAGAAGAGCTTCTTGGCATACTCAGAAAATGGCATCAGCTGTATTCACTGGCAATAGTCTTGAGAAAAAGGCAGGTCCAGAATCTCTAAAAGAATAGCTAATGGAGAGTGAGGAATTCAAAAAGGAGGAGAGAATGAAGAAAATGTTCACTTTCGAGAGCAAATCTGTAAGAGAGGAAAACAGTGGTCAGTCTCACGTAAGAACATTTTGTTTAGCTAAAATTTTCCAAATTGAACTTAAAAGTATTCCAGCAATTTATAGTATAACATAAAAAAATAGCAACCATAAGCTCCTTCATTCTGAAAGCTTCTGGTGGTTCTTGTGAATATCTGTGTGGGAAATCATTTTTCCAGCTCTGTCTTTTTTCTTCTATGAGGACATAGAAAATTCAATCACTTCATATTTTATTATCCTTCCACAGTGTAGTATAGTAGTTTGCCCTGAATCCTATTCCACATTCCTACTCTGGCTTCTGTCCAGAATCTAGCACAATGCCCGGTGAAAGTATGTGCTCTAGGAACACAGACTGTATGAGTCAAAAAATAACAGATACTTACAATATGCCTCCCTGTTCCAGTCAATGAGATGAATAAGAAAGGCAGTCATTGGCCTCAAACAGCTAATTGTCCACTGTGGGATATAGAAAGAAAAGCCACAGAACTATATAATAAGAAATGTGAGCTGTTCACAGGTCAATGGTTGGAGGAGATGGTATGAACACTCCTGGGAGAAGCCATCTGATTTTGTGTTTGATGGAATCTCAAAGGATATACAAAGGAGACCCCAAAGGAAGAAATAAAAAAGCCTGCTAGGTGTAAACGAAATAGAAGAAGAAGAAGAAGAAGAGAAGAAGAAGAAGAAGAAGAAGAAGAAGAAGAAGAAGAAGAAGAAGAAGAAGAAGAAGAAGAAGAAGAAGAAAGAGAGAGAGAGAGAGAGAGAGAGAGAGAGAGAGAGAGAGAGAGAGAGAGAGAGAGAGAGAGAGTGTCAGAGGCCTAAGTTTAACCGATAAATGTCCAGGCATGCATTAGAAAGGTAGTCAGTGGTTAGATCATGAAAAAGCTTTTGTCCTCTGTTTAATTGACAAAAGTTAAAGCTCATAACCACATTTGTGTTGTATATAGTTCATTCCCACAACAATACACTCTAAAACATGAGTTAAAGACTAGAGAGAGGGAGATGCTTGACATGATCTTAAGAGGAAAAAAAATCACTTAGGTTGTCTAAATTATATTATGGCCAGTGAGAAATGGGGAATGGTAGTTTGTATCCCTGAGAGGAAAGTGAACATCTTCCTATTATCAGTTACTGAGATTTCAGCTCATTTGTTTCTCAGTTTAAATCAGTATGTCCTGAATGATGCAGAAATCCCTATGAGGACCTAGTGCAATGAAAGTTGTGATATGCAGGAGTAGCTAGACCTGGAAATGATTTTTATGTATGATAGAAATGGATATTGCAGGCTAGAAGATGCAATCCCTGAGATGCAGTGACAGAAACTTAAAAGTAGGCTAAATTGTTGCTTGGGAGAAGAAAGAAGAAATTTTACCCTGAGTTTGTAGCTTTAAGGGAAGCAATTGGTTATGGGAGTGCAGCCTGATATATGGACAGCTTTTGGTGCTTGGAAACTTAGTACCAAAAAAGGTAGGCACCTAGAGAAGAAAAGAAATTAGTTTGCAAGCAGCAGGGAAAGTATTTAGGAAGAATCCTGAAATTAGAGAGAGAGCTCTTCTAGAACTCCAAACAGTAGAAGCTAAAACAGATACATTTTTTTGTCTTAAAAATAAATCCATGATAAAACTAAGGACACACCTGTGGTATTGATTATCAAGGTACCCAGTAGATGAATAGATAACCTGCAGTTATCTTGATCACTTGTCTTGATCACCGAAGCCAGATCTCCTCCACATATGTGTGGGAGAGGCAAACCACAGACAACATCTTCAAGGGGTTTTGTTAAGCTTTGAAAACACAGATGTATTGAAGAAAGCACACAAAATCACAAACCAAGCAGAAACTTGAATTTGGCAGATTGTGTGACTGTTTGATGTCCAAGGTCAGACAAGGACCCCCATTGTAGCTAGAGTTCTTTCTCTCCGGGTCCTGCCAAGCTACAGCAGTGTGACAGCCACTTATAAAATAAACACACAGACACTTATATTATTTTAAACTGTTTGGCCTAATGGCTCAGGCTTCTAACTATCTAGTTCTTACATCTTAAATTAATCCATTTCTATAAATACTTAGCCATATGGCTCGTGGCTTACTGGCATCTTCACATGCTGCTTGTCATGTGGCGGCTGGCAGTGTCTCCCTTCGCCTTCCTGTTCTCTCAGTTCTCCTGTTAGTCCCGCCTATACTTCCTGCCTGGCCACTGGCCAAACAGCGTTTTATTTATTGACCAATCAGAGCAATTTGACATACAGACCATCTGACAGCACCCCATCCTCTCTCTGCAGTGAGCAGACTGAAGAAGCTGGACAGCTCACCAGAGGGACCACCTTGAGTGTACTCACTTTAAAATAGATGTGATGGAATATTCAGACATTAAGACACAGAGAACACTGACCAGAGAAACCTTCCCAGGGATGGAATTGGAGCATCATAGAGAAACAATTGCTACCCTGGGAAAGAGAAATGCTGTGTACCTTTCCAACTTTCTATTTCTGAATGACTATTGGTTGTTTTCCTCCTATTCTAACATTTATTGATGTTTTAGGAAGGAGCAGATGACTTACTTTAAATTCATTATTCTCTTGATAAAGACACCACTCCCAAATGGGACACTTAAGTTGCTGCAAGTAACCAGGATGTAAAACTTACCACAAGCACAATGCTTGATGTCAAGACCACATGAGGTTTGGAGGTTTTTCGGTACACATAAGGATGGTCACATACTTTAATGCAGAAATGAGGGTGAGACAAACTTTTGGTAGTGTCGAAGGACAGAATCGGAAGGTGTGTCAACTGCCAAGTGCTTAAGGTACATTTTCCTTTCGCATATGTCTTGTCTTCCTCATCTTTCCATCAAGCCCCATGGCTAGCCCCAGTCAATCAGCTGCGGATGAATGCTTTATCATAAAAATGAGACCTTGTCAGTGAACAAGGCTGTTCAAGGTGCCACTTACTTATCCAGGATCCTGGTGTAGAGAGATGGAAATGAGCCCATCACAGGTGAACTTTAGTACAACTGGGAAACAAAGCATAGCACTTGCTAACAGTGCTGATGGATGCCAGATTATCAATACAACCCCCCATGACTTCTTACTTTGTTTGTAGAAGGAAGCCATCCCACCAACATCTACTCAAACTAATGAATGACCACAGATGGTTATTCTAGAGTTTGCATTAATTAAAGGGCTCAGTTCTTTCCACTGAATTAAATTTAGAATCACAGTTGGTTTTTGTTTTTGTTTTTGTTTTTGATGAAAGGTACTATTTGTCTATAGAGCACTTCTGATTCTATAAGCAATTAATGAATAAATAGAAAGATATACACTATTAAGGAGTACATTAAATATAAAAATAAACAACAGTTTCTCACAATGAGATGATTTACAACAATTTAAAAATGAAAATTAATACTATATCTAAATTCAATTTTTATTAAAATGAAAAAGATAAGAATTGTTTATCACATTATTGATTAGAAAGAAAAAACAGGTGCTCTTGTATAATAGATTGTAGAATAAAATCTAATACTATTATTATTCTGCTGAATAGACATATTGTTAAAATGACTCCTAATGACTTACTGGTATACTCATAAATCAGTATGTCTCTCAACTCTCATCAGAAAAGATGTTACTTGCATTAGATATAAATTAACACAAGGATTTTCTATTGGTCAGCATGCAGAGAAAAAAAGACTGTGGAGTTCTCAGCCCTAACTGTGATATGTGTACCACACTCCTCCTTGCAAAAGAGGAGGTGGGGGGATTGTAAGAGTTAGAGGCTTTGGATGATTTCAAGAAAACTGTATTTTTCAGACACAACAGGGAAGATACACATATAAACCCACAACATGACAGTGTGCGCAAGACATGGGAAAGGCAAGCCAGAGAAAATTCCAACCTGGATGGGGGTAGGCATAAAATCCCACCACTAGCTGAGGAGCTACTGACGTTTGGTAGCTGGTAGGAGAAGGAAGCTGAATATTCTTTGATGATTTAACTACTGATAGGTCAATCACCCTACAAGACAACCCTAACTCCCAAGAGTAGTTAGGCAACAGAAATTGGATTTGATTGGGTGGGGGAGGGACTCAAAATGGGGTGGATGGGTAGGTAGGTGAGAATGGATATGGGAGGAGTTGGAGGAAGAAGATTGAATATGGTCAAAATAGATTATATGAAATTCTCAGAGAATTCATCAAACTGTTACTAAAATACTGTTATATCAGGGAAGGATTTGTAAAACTATAATTAAAATGGTAATTACTAATACAAAAGCAAAATGTACTATAAGAAGTGGAATGCAAGCCTCAAATGTATGCATTTGAAGGACAGTAAATTTACGGTACGAATTTTATCAATCAAAAGGTTAAATCGAAGATGCTTTCATTTAAAGAACTTTTACAGTTTGCTTTCTTTTAAAGCTAATGTTAATTTAGTTTGGGTAATTCCTCTTTAGACAAAGAAGCATTTAAGACATGTAATCAGGACTATGTGACATGAGGTCGTCTGTATGAATAAATGACTAGCTTTACTTTTCTTTTTTTTCATTTCCCAGGACATCTGATTGATGGAGCCCAAGCCTCTCATAGAGCCAAGGAAGCTGTGCAAAACGGGAAATGCAATTTTTGTCTCTGTGAGTACACCTAAGTGAGGTTACAGCAGAGCCCAGGATGACAAACAGTTGCATCCAGAACTCTAAAAAGACATAATGTGGTCTGAAAACAGGATGGCTCCAGATAAGACCAAAGAGAACTCATGAGGGAAGACAGTAAGCACCACAGTGAGGCTGAGGATTTTTCTAGTTCTTAGAAAAATCAGTGCAGGTAGAAATGTGGTTTGCTTCAGATTTTAAAGAAAGGTCATGTTTACGAAGTTTGCATATTTATTACCACCTCTACCTTCCATGCCCTGCCTCCCAATGTCTATTTCACAATGTTGTATAAGAAGTCTAATTAGCGAGAAAGAGGAGGGTTTATATGAGCGAGAATTGTTGAAACCAAGGTTGGATAAAGCACAGGGACAAATAGCCAAACGAATGGAAACACATGAACTATGATCCAATGGCTGAGGGGCCCCCAACTGGATCAGGCCCTCTGAATGGGTGAGACAGTTGATTGGCTTGATCTGTTTGGGAGGCATCCAGGCAGTGGGACTAGGTCCTGTGCTCATTGCATGAGTTGGCTGTTTGAAACCTGGGGCTTATGCAGGGTCCCAAGGCCCGGCCTGGGAGGAGGGGACTGGACCTGCCTGGACTGAGTCTACCAGGTTGATCTCAGTCCTCTGGGGAGGCTTTGCCCTGGAGGAGGTGGGAATGGGGGGTGTGCTGAGGGGAAGGGGAGGGGGGCAGGAGGGGAGAGAACAAGTCCGTGGCTGATATGTAGAACTGAATTGTATTGTAAAATAAAATAAAAAATAAATTAAAAAAAGAAGTAACTCCAAAGGAAGTAGGAGGAGTGCCCCGAATCCTCCTCAGATGCAATATCAATTAACAAGTCCTACTGCAATCTCTGTCTGTGTGCTACCAACAAACAATTCATTCTGATTCCAAATCGTAGTTCAGAAACTTGAGATTAATTATTTTCTCTAATTTGTTGAAAGCAAAACTTCTCAGCTCTCCACAGCTCACTTTTACAAGTAAATTTATTTTTATTTTGTACAGCTGTGTCACTGATTCTAACATGCAAGTACTGATTTACCCCTAAGACCCTAAGACCCTAAGAGTGACAAGTGAAACACGCCCAACAATGGTTAGCTTCTTTAGTATTCTCTAATGCAGAGAATTGCCTACTCACTTCAAATCTTACCATTTTGGAATGATGTTAGTGTGGGTCATCCAGGTGTTCAAAATTCAAGTTTATACTTCACTTTCTACAAAAGTATAAGATTTGCAAGAGACCTAGTCTCATGCCAAACCAATTTGACAATACATTTAGAAAGCTGTTGGTAGAATGCAGACTAAAGCATCGAAAGACTTGTTCACAGACATGAAATAGACTCAGAATGCCATCAGTCAGTCTTGGTTCTTGGCATATGGAAATGTTGGCTTAGTGTCTTTTCCTAAATCCAAATGAAAATAAAATAGGCTTCTCATTCTAACCAATGGATAATTCAGTACCTTCAAAGTCCACTTTTCCTTGAATCACTTCACTGTGGACAAAATGTAAAAGCCCAGTTTAGTTTCTTAAATACAATAGTGTGAAGAAATAAAGAAGGAAGCACAAATGAATTCTCTGCATTTATGAAATCAGATAATATAAGGATGCATATTCTTTGTGCTGGAACAAAGGTGAGTTTGAAGTTGGCTGGAAGAATGGAGGAGTCTGAGGGTCTGAACTTAATTGGGTTGGAGAATATTGTGTGTGATCTGCTGATAAGGGCATCTGTTCAGTAAAGACAGGACTCAGTCCCTAATGTCCAGTTCAAGGTTTAGACCTGCGCTTGGGCACCTTTTCATAATGACCTTGGACTAAGACAATGGGTTTATGTCTAATTCTCATCTCTGCTAGTCACATGAACATAAACAAGCCAACACTTCAAGATATGTTTTTGAAACTTTCTCCCTTTTTATATTCCTTTTACCTAACTTTTTTTCCTAATTCCTATTTTGAGTAGGACCTATGAAAGATGCCCAGTTGTTTGAGGCTAACATGAGAAAGATAAGAAAATTATCTTGTCTTTTCATGATTAAAGATGCGGCCTTAGGTACATTCCCTGGATATATCTTCTTCCATAAACTGGCAGGTGCTCAGTGGACACCAGGGTAGCTTACGACACTGTATTCTCTCCTTGTTCACTTTGCATTGTTGGTACAGCACTTCAGGCTTCACAGACCCTTGCACAGTTGCTGGCCGGATCAGCTCAGAGTAGTGCAAAGCTCACCAGGCCTTGCTCTGTCCAAGTGCCCAGGCCTCCATTAGCTCCTTGGGGTAATATGGAAACAGACAGCCAATGGTGATGCTGAGGGCACACACACTGAGTTCTTCTCATAAAAATGGTTTCCTTTGGAAAGAGACTCCTCAATTACCCATGTCTACTAGGCCAGCTTTCTCTTGACAGATGACATTTACTTCATTCTATTTCCATATCTGAGTCAGTCTGTCTTTCTCTTCCTTTTTGCTGTGACCCTTCATCACCTGCTGTGGCCTTTCCTTCTGTCTGTTCCCAGGTGTTTCAACTTTCTTTTGCTCCAGTTTTTTTTTTTTTAATTGACTAGATTTTTCTCTTATACAATACATCCTGACCAGTTTTCCCTCCCTCCACTCTTCCCAGGTACTCCCACTTCCCCTCTCCCCAAGATCCACTCCTCCTCTGTTTCCTCATCAGAAAAGACCAAGCCTCCAAGAGATGACAGTCAAACAGGACAAAACAGGCCCTCGGTTTTGAGAGATATCACTATAATCTACTAATTTCTCTTAATAGCCTGAAAGCAGAAAAATAGACAAGATCAATGAAATAATTTCTTCAAAAAGCTTCAAACCACATAAATGCTGATATTCTACTGTGGTCCAATGTATAAAATAAGATAAAAAATAAAGTTCAGAGGCAAGCAGTTGGGTAGTGAATGAGTAATTTCATATCCATCGCTTGTAGAAAGGAGTGCTTTTGAAATTTCTTTTTATGAATAACATTGAGGGGCAGATTGATATCTCTCTTTTTTCCCTCTACCTCATTTCTATGTCCCCTTATTAGTATTACTTGTAGAGGACAAAGCAACTTCATTACATGTTGTGCTCTGTCCAAAGTACTTAGAGCAGTCACTTAATCTTTTGGGGCCTCAGTTTCCTAATTTGTAAAATGAGAAAGTAGGGATCAGTCATTTCAGATTTGTCACTCAGTAGGAACACTTTATGATTCTATGGAATCTTGGGAAGTAAAACAATGTTTTGATCACACACTTGATTTATCTTGGAAAGCCCCCCATGGGATATGACATGGGAAATTTGAGAGCTGCAGTGTGATGTCAAAGCCATTCTCCTGCAGCAGAACAGTGGCTGGGCTTGCGAGGTCTCAGCATTGGTTAGAATTCTCTAGCTCACTGAACTGTGTGCTAAACAGCCATCCAATTGTTTTGTCTTTCTTTCCCCTGCACACAGCAGCAGGCTCGTAGTAAATTTCACATTATTTGACTTGCTCTCACAGTAATTCATCACACTGGGGGAAAATACATCTAGCCTCAACAAATTAAAGCCATATTTGATTTAATCATTTTCCCTTTAACAGGAAGCCATTAGCATGGCAAGATTAAGAATAAATTCTTGGTTTTGATTATTTGTGTTGATAAAATTTATTGGACTCCTCACCAAATTACTCTTTACACTCTCTTGCTGCTCTGTCCTGATTTGTTTATTAATGATTGAGGTCAAAGCCTGATTTATGAGCAAAAGAGTCTGTCCTACTTACAATGCCCTCATGAAAATTCCTGGTATTTACTGCCGTGCATTGAAAGCATTGATGGTGATTAGTGTCAAGCAAGGCTCTAAATATTTATAGATTTGATTCATAAAATTATCCAAAGTATAGATTTTTGTGAAATTTGATCTGGGTAGGGGTATGAACACTATTTTCCATAACTATTTTCTGTTACCTCTAATACACTTTGGGCATATTGGATGCTAGACTATGTCTAGAGTGGGTAGCATGAATTAACCTTTATTGAACATATGTGTTCCAGGAATTTTTCTAACCCTCACAGGTAATCCTATGAGGTGTGAATTTTTATCTCACCCTCTCTATTCTACTGCCTCTCAGCTGGATAATAATGTTTGCAATATCTTTGTAATTCTTGCCATCTTCCACGCAGGCTTCAAAGGGTGTCAGAGATACCACAGCACCCTGATGATAGATTCCCAATGATGCTCTTACCATTGTGCAGACAAGAAGCTGAGGCACAATAAGGTTCATTAGCTTGGCAAGGAGGAGCTAGACTTAGAGGCAGGTAGTTCTTCTAAACCAGTGGTTCTCAACCTGTGGGTCACAAGCATTGACTTAGGCTATCGCAAAGCACAGTTATTTACATTATGATTCCTAACAGTAGCAAAATCACAGTTATAAAGTAGCAATGAGAATAATTTTATGGTTGGGGTCACCACAACATGAGGAACTAGATTAAAGGGTCACAGTGTCAGGAAGGTTGAGAACCACTGTCCTAAAAACCCTTGTCCTTAAAACCTGATTTCTTCAATTTTTCTTAGCATTGAAGTGTTTTTGTACTTTATGAGCTGTCTATAATCTTTAAAAAATATTCCTCACATTTAAATGGCTATAAAATATTTATTGAACATATATGTTCCAGGAATTTTTCTAACCCTCACAGGTAATATGTATATGTTAAAGGATTTGGGGAAGTCTGATAGAATCCCAACCTAATCTTTGAATTTCTTTGAATGCAGGAACTTATGCTCATCCTCAGTTAGTCAATATTCACAATAACTGTTGCACAAATAATTAAACATAATCATTGTACAGCTTGATCCATGAATGAATCAATGTGAGTCCTGAAGGTCACTAGTTAGTAAGAGGAGCCACTCTGGATCAGCTCCAGCAGATTTTCATCACTGCAATAAGTCCTTTTTTTTTTTGGTTTTTCGAGACAGGGTTTCTCTGTGTAGCTTTGCGCCTTTCCTGGAGTTCACTTGGTAGCCCAGGCTGGCCTCGAACTCATAGAGATCCGCCTGGCTCTGCCTCCCGAGTGCTGGGATTAAAGGCGTGCGCCACCAACGCCCGGCTTGCAATAAGTCCTTTTAAAGTTGGTTTCTTTCCTGACAGTGTATTTAATTCTTGTGATATGAAACACTGAAGTATTGTGGCATTTAATAAAATATGGTATAAGGACATGGGTAACTGTCTATATTGCTGGTCCTCTCAATTTCTTTTGTTTACCGTCATTCTAATCTCAGCAGCTAAATTTGGTGTTGCTGAGAGGCTCAGGCATCAGACTTCCTTCTAAGTATCCCCCCAAGTCTTCTCTAGTTTCTACAACTTTTAATACCATAAGTCCACTAACATCTTTTATTGTCTAGCTTTTTCCTGGGTCTCTCTTTTTAATTCCAAAGCTATCCTCACCCATAATTCAACATCTCTGCTTGGTTACCTGATAATCATTTTAAATGTAATATTTCTAATGTTGAAGTCAAAAGCAGAGCAGTGTCCAGATCATCTGAGAAAAGAAGGTGCTTCAAGTGTGTGTGAGAAAGTGACTTCTCTGGGTGATAATCCCCAAAGTCAGTATTTGCAGCAGAAAGTCCGGCTGAATGTATAGAGTGCAAGACTACAGTGCTCAGGCGTAGGGAGTTAACACTGGAGAGGAGGGTCTGAGGGTTTAGTGTGTATGCTGAAAGTGTATGGGAGAGAAAAGGTCCACAGAACCCAGAGGTACTAGGAAAGGAGGAGCCAAGAGTGGCTTGAACAACTAAATATGCAGAAGTGTCTTCTAAATGGAAAAAGAGGCAATATTAGATGCTGGTATGGATGGGTATTGAGCAATGTAATAAGACAACACTTGCCAGGATTATCTTGTGTAATATCCTCATAGTGAGTGCAGAAACTGCCTGTAAGCTATCGAGGAAAAATTTCGTGCAGACCTCTCACCTGCCAGCTTCTGTGCTTTCTTCACCAGATTTCACACAGTCTCCATTCTCCATTCTGATTGGTAATTCTTATTCCAGTCCCTGCATTGGCTGTTTTCTTCATTTCAAAATCCTGGCTTTGTTTTCTGGTTTTCACTCTCATTTGTCTACTCATGCATGGTACCTGTGCGACTGAGGGAAATTCCCTCCTGAATACGGCCTCAGATCCTACCTGGGCTATTGATGGCCTTGAAAGGCAGCTGTTGCCAAGGACTGCTAAACCTCTGAATGCTGATATAGGCAGTGATCACTCACCTCTTACTTCCAATATGATAGCTGATATTCAATCCTATCCTATGCTATTGTGAACACTGGATAAGAAGGTCCATGCATGAACACCAAGAAATGAACACCAATCCTTATCCTTAACTACCTCTATCTATTACTATTTTTACTTATCATTTAAGCCCACTGGCAAACAGGATTAGAACATTTGCTACATCCATTGCCATCCATCTCTCCTTGCTAGGTACTTAAACCTAGCTTATGTATCTTTGTCTAGTTATTTAGGTCTTTTACACATTCAGCTCTCCTGGACTACCTCATAACTTTTCAAGAATTTTCTTTGCCCTTTGACCCTTTCTTTTGACTGCTTTTCACATGCTAAACTTACATGACATTTTTCAGTTGGGTCATTCTTATGGTAGCTAAACTTTGAAATTGTTGTTTTTGAATATTTTCCTCCTCCACTGGTCTCTCCATAGCCACAGAAAATGATGGTACATCAAGTTCTTTTTGCTGCTGTTGAAGACCAGCATGCCACAGGATATCCAAATCCAGATAGCCAGAAGCACACATAGCTATGACAATTTTACATTTTAATTAACTTATTACTTCCTTTGTCATATGATTATTTGTTTCCATACTTCACACCATTTTTAAATGTTCACAATGATCTGGGAATCAATTTTGTCCTGGAAACTTAAAAGAAACCCATACTATAGTATTCACATTGAGTAAAACACTCAAGACAATTACTTGAGTAGTTCACACATTATTAAATTCCTTTCTCTTAGTAATCTAAGGCTGCATTAATTATACACTTTCTTTACTGGAGCAGAACTGAGGGGCTGAACCCAAGTCCAGGCTGCCTGCTTTCTGTTTTGTTTTGCTTCCCAGATTACTACTGCTATATATCTTTAAGTTTTGAACTATATAAAAGAATGTGTCACCCTGAGTTCCATACAAACCTTCCTGTAGTCAGCCTGTAGAAACAGAGCTCATGGCTACAAAACTGTAGTAGTTCCACACAAGCCAAAGGTAGTGCTCCTCCCTCAAGCTTCCATTGTCGGGGAAAGGGCCATAGATTTGGCCTCTTTGGGGTAGAGTATAGAAACAGGTTAAAACATAAAACAAAACAACAACAACAACAACAAAACCTAAGCTTTTCCCATTTATTTGTTTTTTTCTCTCATCCTCTCTGCTTCTCTTCCAGGTCCATCACTACTGCCCTTTTCTGTTCCTCTGATTTCAGTTAGCTGGCACACCATACTGTTGAAGACATAGCCCTATAAATCACTCAAAAGAAACTATATGTCTCCCCCTAAAAAGTAATGTTCATTGTATTGTATTTCTGAATTTTAATACTCAATTGTTTATCATTTACTCTAAGAGACTGTAACAACTGAGAGACCAACCCACCCCTGGCACAGTGGGGGCTTCCTCCTAGACCCCAGATTAGGCATAAATCACACCCATACACCTGTTTTCACAGAGAGATATATTATTAAGTGGGAAAGAAAAGTTAAAGTGGCTGCTTTCTGACTCAGGCAGGAAAACAGCAGCAACTGACCTTGAAGCTGTAATTTTTAAGAAGAGGAAAGGGGAGGTCTGTGTCAGAACGGGCTCAGATGTGGTGGTAAAGGAGACAGGGGATGAGGGAGAAGGGGCAGGGGACAAGGGAAAGGGGGAGTTGTAATTGTCCCCAGAGGGGCAAAGGACTGTCTCTGGATAGAGAGAAGAGAGATGTGGCACATAGGCAGTTTATAAAGGTAGAATGGGAAACCCTGTGTTAGGATGAGGTGTTTAGTTTTAATTGGGCAGGTTAATTAGGTAAATTAAATTAGGGGGGCTTTTGATTGCTAGACTTCAATACTTGGATAGCTGGACCTTGGTAGTCAGCCTCAGGAGAAGAAAGTATCCAAATAAGGGACTAGACCTTGGTGGCCAGCTTTAGGAATGTAATCTTATGTTTTCTTAGCAACACAGAGGGAACTGGGAAGAAGGGTAAGGCCTGCCAGAGCCATATGCTCAAGTGGGCTAGTGTCCCTTCAACAACAGGACCTATTTTTGTGGTGTCATCTGGAAAAACAAACTTGGCAAATCACTTGTAGGAAATTCCTTAAAATAGTATGAACATTTCCAAGGTTTGATGACCTTGAAACACTAGTCTCTTTGGTACTATTTACAAAGGACAAGTACACACATTTTGTATAGAATGTCACTGCAAACTCTGATTTGGTAAATTCAGAAACTAAACTGCTTAAAAAACCCAAACCAAAATCCTTGCTATACACATTCTGTCACAGCTAATCACAAACAATAGCAAAACACTGTAACAAAAGAAATTATTTTTTTGAGAAGAGCATTATAAACACTTAAAATATATTATTTAATTCTGCTTTTAAGAGTCTCATGAGAAATATGAATCATATAGTTAGAGTTCTTCCAAGACAGTGTTATCGCTGCCTCGTGAAGGAGATGATGTACAGATGAAGACGCAGGGCAGTCTAATGACTAATTAGCTTCCTGTAATTATAAGAATCTCCCTAAATGTCTCTTTCCTTTGACCATGGTTTTTCTAACCACTCACTCTCATGAGTAGATTAGGGTTTGTCTTTCTAATGATCAGCAGATTATTTTATTCTTACATCATTTCCTTCATCTGAACATCTTTAGAGCCTGTTTAATTATCTCACTTGAGATACGAAGTGTCGCAATTCTGAAACTTTAAATGACTTAGCTCATCTCCCAGTGACAGTCTCTAGGATGGCTGGGAGTTCCTAGCATTGTTCAGACAGAAGATATCCCCATCATTCCCCATAAGTTTGAATCCCATGCACTGTACTTAATGGACAAGAGGACCCATTGTGTGTGGCGAACTGCAGTATGTGTACGATCTGAATTCATTTGCAAGAATTATTTGGTTGTCAATGGAATTCTACTCTGTTTACTTCTGCCAAAGCCACAGCTGTAACATATGTGTGCCGTAATTAAACTTGAATCAAGCTCTATGTCCAAATATTACAGAGCCCTATCATTTAGATGGGCAAAGAAGCAGAAAAATGAATACACTTTCCTGGGCTGAAAGGCCCCCATTTTGTATTCTGGAAATTTACTGAAATCTTGAATAAGTTCAAAGTGGAGTCTTGGGCAAATTGGCAACTCTATTTCCTTTTCTTCTCTAAGGAGAATTTCTTATCTGTTCATATTATCTTAGATCAATCACTCTTTGGTGGCATTTTTTAAAGGCTTTGAACTGAATTTGTTGAAAAGACAAAAATTATGATTGTATATATTTTATGATCTTTTAATATGAATCTTAAATGATAAAAGATTGTGATGATGGAAATACATCCAATATATCTGACATATAAAAACCTGATCTCTATTCAAGATTGTTTAAATGACACAATTATAAAATCTGAATTGGTTCTCATAACAAAGTCCTAGGCCACATTTTAGGTGTACAGTGTGTGTGTGTGTGTGTGTGTGTGTGTGTGTGTGTGTCCCTGCCACCTCCATAGTGGGTTTCACAGTGGTATGCATTGTTAGCACTCCTGTCTTTTATGTCTCACCCACCCTTTAAAAAATGCTATGTGATGCTGAGGCTGTGTTGGTTGGAGCTGTTTTTACCATAATTCTTTGCTTCTTCATTAACAAAGGGCTGTGATAAACTGAAAGAAGACAAAAGAAGTTAATGTCCTTCTTTCCACTCCTTTTTCTCTTCTTTTGTTCTGTCCTCTTCCCTCTCCTCTCCTCCCCTCCCTCCCTTTTGTTTTTGAAAATGCCTGAATTCTTTTGAGGCAGTAGCTTCTTCCTCTTCTCTGCTCACTTGCTTCAGCATCTCTTGTAGAAAATGACCTTAATGATGTGAATCACAGGTATCTGCAAAGTTGAAGACTTGGACTTCACTGCTGCTGATGCAGTCACTGGTTCTGCTGAGGGACAAAACCACACAATATTAAGGACAAAGGCACTCTGTATAGTCCTGGTTCCAGGAATCGGTTTTCCTTATGGAGGCTAAGTCAGCCTGTGTCTTTATGAGCGTGGTAGCTCTTTCACGTGACTTAAATGGAATCAGATTCTGGATATATCTTATATTGACTGCCTGCATCTCTGCTGCCATTGCCAGCATCCATGGACTGGTGGGATCTTAGCACACTGTCATGGATCCCACTTGACAGTAATCACACTGAGGAATTCACTTCATTTCTTAGAAATAGCAGTAAGTTATTTATTAATGAAAACATAATGGACAGGGTAGTAAAAATATTTTTGTCAAAGTACGAAAGAAATACTCACAAATGGTATAGCCTCATTTCTGAAATTTAAGTCAGTGATTCTGAGATATGAAAGCAAGAGGATTACTGTTTGGTTATTGATTCAGGGTATCTGCAGCACGCTCGAGGGCATTGCCCTCACTCTGCAAGGTGGTGTCATCCATTTGGTGCTGTGACTAATACTCCAAGTGGCCAATCCATCATTCTGTCAGGCTAGCTGCTCCAGGGTGATGGGAAACATGACAAGACCAGTAACTTCCATGAACACAAGCCCATTTCCACACTTCATTTGCTGTAAAATGAGTTTCCTGTTGAGAAGCAATGCTGGGTAGAATACCCAGATGGTGAATAAAGAAGCCTGTGAGTCCACAGTGAGTCCATTTGGCTTTGGCAAAAGCATCATAGGCAAGGGAGACAAATCTACACCCAGAGTAAGGACTGACTCCAGTGCGAACAAAGAGCTGCCCCTTCCATGATTGACTTGGTCAGAAGTGATTGCCTTGCCTCTAGGTAAGAAACACTGAGTCTCTACCAGGTGAGAAATCTACCATATGGGGCTCCAGTGTTGGTCTCTGCTGTTGGCTGGGTAGGTACTTGGCAGTGGCCGTTCCTTGGTTGGCCTTGAGAAGTGAAAGTTCATGCTTGTGTAGCATGGGGGCATTGTTGCCACTGAGGTGCTTTGCTCATGATCCTATTGGGCAAGAACAAAGATGGATAAATAGCTACAATCCTTGCACAAATAGTTAATTTTGCTTTGTTGAATATTAGCATTCAGTTTTCACATAAAATTAAGTATTTTTTTTTTGTGCTTTTAAACCAAGATGCACACCTTTCCCACAGATTTTCTTGCCACCAAGCTTTCAGTAGTGTCTCTTCCCAATTCCTGATCACCTGCCCACTGTTCATGAATCAGTGACATCCATCTGCAGCTCTTGCTGTCTATGCTTTCAAGCAAAATTAGGGACCAGGCATGCTCCTTGGCATTCTGAGAGCCCGCAGAGGCTTCATTATGTTCCTTCCGAGTTACTTTTGAGTAGGGTTTTGACTCTGCTAGTTTGCTTAAAAGAAGTGCCAGCACCATGTGAAGCCTTCTGCAAGCCAGGAGTTGCCTTTCTTTTGTTACTTTGTGATTAGAAACTCTCAGTGAAGTCATAGGCATGGCTTGAGAGTAAGGAATCAATGTTTCTATGAATCATCAAAGTCAGAGCCATTTGGGAATTTTCTCATGCTCATAGGATGTCCAAAAGCATTGGTGATGGGGTGCTCACTCTAATGGCTCATTGAGAAAGGTTACATTGAGGTCAATAGGGAATGAGGATTATATCGTAGATTGAAATTCAATTAAAACCCAAGTTTCTCCTATAATTTGGTAGGAAAGTAAAAGCTGTTTCTCAGTAGAGAATAAATATCTTATAGAACCTAATATTGCTTTAAAACATTACATTTGTAAATTGTAATCCCCATATAGAGACATGGGAAAGATTGACATGGTATTGCTGTCTGCTACAGACACTTCAGGTACCAGTAAGTCTGCTATATCCCATGTGAAAATCAGAGGATATTCAAGACCCCAAGGAGCTTCATGGAGATTGACATGCTAGACAAGAGACAGGTGTAGCAGGAAGATTCTCTGGTCCCATCCAGCCCCAAGGTCCCATGTTTCTCAGGTCCTGCCCCACCCCAAGGTCCTATAGCTACTTATAAAATAATCATTCAGAGGCTTATATTAATTGCAAATTATATGGCCTATTGGCTCAGGCTTCTTGTTAGCTATCTCTTATAACTTAATTCAACTCATTTCTATTAATCTATATGTTGCCATGTGGCAATGGTATTACCAATCTGCTGGCATCATATTGCTCCTTGGGCGGTGGGCTTGAGTCTCCTCCCACTCCCCTTTCTCCTATCATTATCTCTCTTGGATTTTCCCACCTGGCTCCACCCTGCCCTGCCATAGGCCAATGCAGCTTTATTTACTAACCAATGGGAACAGCATATATTCACAGTGTACAGAAAGATATCCCACAGCAGACAGGGCAGGAGAAGGCGTCTTTGATCCATGCTTATAAAGGCATGCACTTACAATAAGGCATATTAGATGTGTTATCCCAATTTTAACTGTAACCTCATGACTGGCTCCAGCTAGCTCACTAGGAAGCTTAAAAGCCATATAGAAGGAGTTCTGACTAAATTCAGCCCACAAAATTGTGACAAAATTAAGAATTGCTGTTTAAAGCTACTAAATAATAGTGGGGTGATAGAAAAGATTTTAATGAAGTTGCTTTATGTCATGTTATGTGGACATAGGGCCATATCACAAACTCTTCATTTGTAACCTGCTAGGAATATAGTTGTAATATAATCCTGGCTTTTTTCTATTTAGATTTTCTTTCAATTATTCTCTATCATTGTGAAAATAAGTCAACCCATTCTAGTATTTATTTCAGAGCACATGCTACATATTGTATCTAATTGGGATCTCTAAGTAAGATAGTACAATGAGTTAAAACAGAAGGAATTAGTAGGAAAAGTCTCTAAAGTTGATATTGCTTTAAAATGACAAGTATGAAATCACATCATTTAAAGTTTGACATGGAAGAAATTGCTCAAATTCCTTCTCTTTAAGATAAGTTTACCTCAGAAAGTTCAAAGGAATTGTTTTTCTTCTCAGTTCTGCACAAATATTGACTGGTCTCTATCTAGTCAGCCTTTCTAGGCACTCTAAATGGGCATTACTGTTTGTAGGAAGGTAACTTAAGGACATTTGCACCTGAGCAGGCTGCATGTCAGTAAGATTATCCTCACCCAAAACACAAATCAGAAAGGATGGTCAAAGGATGGACTATCCTTGAGTCCAGTGACTGAGGTGGGATATCATCTCATTTGGGCTCAAGGAAACCACCTACTTCATGGTATTTTGTTAGAGTCTGTTAATTTAAAACAATCAAACAAGAGAATTATATGAGATGTTTCTTGTACAAAACTGTATGTGCTTATGATGACTAATAAATATTGAACAAGGAATTAAAATCATTGGTTCTAGCAATAGAGAGCTCATTCCTGTGAGTATCTTTGTGGACTTTCTTCACATCTCTCTTCATGTTTTACTTAGAAAGTTTTCAAAATTTACTCATAAATTCTACTCCTGTGAACACTGAGATGAGCAAAAATAAATACATGTAAATATATTGAGGCAATACTATATTTGTTCACTGATCATTTTAATATGTATTTAAGGAAAGAATGTTGTTGGTTCTATATACTTAAACATTAATCCAAGTTAAATATATATAATAAATGATAATATCCCTGTGAAAAAGTTATGTCAGTATATTTCCAATGAGAATATTGTTCTTTTCAATGAAAGATATTATTTTAGTTACATGTTTATTAAAATGGAAACCTTAAAAACCCCTTAAAAACTTGAATTTTTCAGCTTTTTTCTGTTATTAAGATATTTTTATGTGTGAAAATATTAGTTATATCTTAAATGACCCTGAAAAGTGGCAAAGGCTGAGACTCAGTAGGTTTAAGATGCTCTCTAGTTTCTATTTTTTGGCACCCTATAAGGGATTAACAAAACTTTTTTTATATACAATTGCCAAGTTTCTTTTCTTGGAGAAAGAATTATACTCTGATTTTCTGGTAAATATCTGAGGCTTATCCATCTAGTCCACATCATTCAGTAATGCTCAGAGGCACTCTTATCCACAGATATGATGGAATTGGATTTCTAAGTCAGCAATAGTCAACTTTTGAGATAAACTTCTTCTTCTAGGGAAGAAACCTGAAAAAATGCCCTCAATTGTAAAGGTCTATATAGACTATGGAGGGAAACACACACACACACACACACACACACACACACACACACACACACGTTTGTGTATGTGTGCGTGCATAGATAGAGGGGGCTGGGTATAAGGAAACAAAATCCCCATTAAGAACAAGGAACAGGGAAAGCCTGAGCAAAAGTCCTTTTTCAAACTAATTTACACTGTTTCCCCAGTAACACGGGGTCAAAGGTAATGGCTGTATGCTTTCAAAATTCTCATCAAATTCTTTCATGGCTTGGTTGTCAAAAACACTTGAATAACTCCTATTTTAACAATGCCCATGATGTTTTTTTCCTCTGTTTTAAAATTTTACAGAATAAAATTACTATTGCCCAAACCACCTGGCATTTAAGCCAGAGAATATTGCATGTAGCTTAAAAGATCTCTGTTTTGACAAGACTATTTATATTGGCAAACGTGGTCCCAGTTCAGTGGTCTTGACAGACTGTCAAAGTCTTAATTCCACTGGCTTCTTCTGGTCTACGTGCTATATTTTGAGAGCACAGATTTCTCTCTACGCTCACAAAAGAGAACCCTGAGGCTGGGCTTTTATGGTGAGATAAAATGTGCTTCTATAATCTCTGTCTTAGACAATCGGGTCTTATATTTTCTGTAAGGATGTCATAGCAAATGATATACATTTTAAGATGCTTAAATCCAAGGAGAGAAAGGATGCTGAGAAACAGGAAGCAAGGCAGAACTGTCTGGGTTGCCTGGATTCTTAGGTCTGCTTTTCTGTATCATTCTTGGCATTCTCTATATGGTAGCTTGGCCTCCTGGTCTGTTCTGTTATCTACATCCTCCCTTCCCAGATTTCATTTGCTTCTCCAGTTCTGACTCGATTTGACCTTTTGGTTGCAAAGTTTACAGCAGCAAGTTGCATACAGTCATTATCCTCAGCCCCACACTCATTTTTCTCAAGAGAATCTGATTGGGCCAAATTCCAAAGTGGAATCTTCGTTGTCTCTGAAAGAATTCAAGCAGAGACAGGTTAGTCATCAGTCAACGTGGAGAGAGAGTTCTAGTTTTGGCATGAAGATATGACCTCCTGGTTCCTTTCAGCTTTGTGGTTCAAGTAATCTGTCTTTGTTCAAACCCCTCTTCCTAGAAAGTATCTTCCAAAACAAACATCGACATCATTACTCTTTCTTCAATCTCTGTCAGAATATCTGTTACTGTCATCACTGAAAAATGATGTAGAACATTCCAGCAATTTTAATTCTTTAAAATGCCAGATGTTGTGTTATTAATCATAGTACATATATACATAAATGGATGTATATTTACATTTTTGTATTATGAGATATGCATACTCTATAGTAGTAGCTTGTTTCAAAGAATGAGGACCATTCTTTGAAAATGATATAATTTATAATTCTTGATAAATTAGTGCAATCCTACATGTAGTCCAGGAATTCTAATCCCCCAGGTTCACCAACCAGTCCAGATATGACTTCTATCACACACTTGAATACTTAACACCCACAGATGATTTGGCACGTTAAGATTGTATTTATTAAAGAGGATTAACAAGAAACATTATTTTAAAAACTCAAATGGAAACAAACCTTAAAAGTTATTGCATTCCCAAACAGCTCCCCTTTAAGTTGTTGTGGATCAACGCAAATGTTTAAACGAAAACTCAAGGAGCCTGCATGTCCTGGCAAGCTTCTGTTCTTTCAGCTACAATCAGCACAAAGGAATCAGACTGTATCTGTTTTGTTTCAGAGCAAAGCAATTCCACCATTTTCCCTCTGTTCTCAGTGTCTGGGGGTGAAGAGATGATATCAAGGCCCCAGCTCTTATCTCTAGGGGGGAAAGCCTTTCTCAGTTTCAATCTCTCTCTCTGTTTCTAATTCAAGACTCTGAAACCCACTTCTCAACATTTCTTTAAGAAGCTGTTTGTCTTTTAATTTTTCATTGAGCAATAATTCAAAAACAATAAAATGTAAAATCTATAGAAAAGTTCAGGGTTGGGTTGATACATTTTGACAACTGTGTATTTCTTGGAAACTGAAACCCCAAACAAAACATAGAACATTGCAGACCTGTGCCTTGTAACTGAAGATTATTTGCATGTGACTTGGGCTTCAATACATTTCAATATGTTTTCTTTCCCTGTATTTGCTCACCATATTTTCGAGGTTCACACTGCACCTATGGTTCATTGTTTTATGTTGCACAGGCATTTCTTTTATATTGTAACATATAGCCCCAATTATTTTTCATTCTCTGTAGATGGTTATTTTGAGTTTTTCTAGTTGTTGGTTATTCTAAGTAAGGTGACATGGTTATCTATACACAAATCTTTTGTGGGTCTAATATTTTAAATTCTTCTGGAAATAGAGTTGCTAGTTCCTAGGCTTTATAGCTCTTCCGAGTGACTTTAGCACTCTTCACTACCATCAGTCACGCAAGAAGTTCAGTCATTCACATTCTTATTAACTTTTGATTTTACCTTCTTTTTGATGCCACACTTTTATCATATCATACTACGGGTTCAATTTGTTTTCTTCTAGAATCAAATGATGTGGAACATCATTTTATTCAAAAGCTTATTGATGATCACCATATGTCTTTGTGTTACTAGGATACTTCAGGGCATTTTATGTTACATATTGATTAACTTGGGATATTTAGGTTATACAACACCTCAAATCATTATCATTTCTTTGTGACAAGAATATTCAGAATCTTTCTTTCTAGCTATTTTGAATTGTGTGATCTATTATTAACTATTATGCCTTTCTGTATAATAAAATGCCAAAATCATTGATCCCGATGTCTATTATTGTTTTGCACCCAATAGCCAATCTCTCTTCATTTTCTTCACTCTGGAATCTACTTGATTTGCTTATGGAGCTTTAAAAATAAATCTCTGATGATTTTGTCTCTTCTTCCCCACTGTATTTTTTCAGAGAAATAGTGCATGGAGTATGATGTAGCCCAAACCAACTTTGAGCTTGTTGTGTGGTTTAGGATGACTTAAAACTTCTGACTTGCCTGCATCTGCCTCCAAAGTGTTGGATTTATAATCCTGAACCACCATGTCCAACTTTTTTTAATTTAAAGGAATTATTTATATATTCTTTTTTTTCTCTTTGTATATTCTTAATAAACTCTGTATCAGAGGTGGAGGTCTAGGGGAACTGTCGTGAACTGTTCCTTTATCTCCCCTAATAGTGGATAATTTTCTGAGGCTATAGAATTCAGTTACTTAATCAAATAATAACCTAGCTGCTTGTATTTTTTAAATGCAAATACACATATTTGTTTATATTTTTACTGTACTTTTGCAGATATGGTTAATATCTAGAGTAAGTTGATTTTTAAATAAAAGCGTTACTCTTTCAACCAGCTGAAGATGGAAAATGCACAGCTCAGAGTTCCCAGGGGTGGGGAACAGACTTCTTTTGTAATATGACATCATAGAGGCCATGCCTTCTTTTTCAGTTTGCCAGTGTTCCTTGAAAAACTCTCTAGCTTTTAAAGTTTGAAACTTTATGGTTAGTGCTTTTTTGACTTGTCTAATAAATCTTTGTCTACCCTGTGGTTACAAAATCATTCCCCTTTTTTTCCTAAAACTTATCCTTCTAACTTGGAGATGCCTTGCTGTACCAAATTGTTCACATAATCTCTAGGTTTATTTCTAAGAATTGATATTTTCGTATGTTCTTTTCATTTAAATATTTTAACAGTGTTATTTATTTTGTGGTATGCCAGGGAACCCTTGCAGAGGTCTGAGAACGACTTCAAGGAGTTACTTCTCTCCTTCTATCCTGTGGGGACTGGGGATGGGACTCAGGCCTCCAAGCTTGGTGGCAAACACCTTTATCCACTGAGTCACAAAGTCAACTCTCTTTTTCAGTTATTTAGAAGACACTCTCTAATTGTTCAGTACCAGTATGTGGAAATACCATTTATTTATGGTATATGAACCTACCGTGTATTCAGAGACTTTGATGAATTTGCTTCCTATTGATTTTTTCCTTTTAATTTTGAGATCAACAATTCAAAAATGGGGTTTCAATCCCCTGTGAAAGCTCTGGGAGAAGATATCTTTAAAAAAGTCTTCTCAAACTTCTAGAGACCATCTTTTTTCCTTGGCCTTTATTCTTTGGAAGCCACAGTCTTCATCTATAAATGCAGAAACAGACTATTCCAGGCTTTCTGTGATGCTGGCTCCTTTGCCTTAGCAATTCCTAAGTGGCTTTACCCTCGGTTCACTATTCACTCCTGTAATTATCTCCTATTGTTTTTTTATTCTTTTCATTTTAAGATTCTGTCATCTATCTGCACAGTCACAGGTTTGATGGATTAATCTGTGGACAGTTTGTGTGGTAAGACACTATATTGTCTACCATATTTACTGAGTTTTAGGAAGATTTATTTTAATATCATTGCAGCATCCCTAGCATTACTTCACGATTCAGGTGCATACATGGGACACCTATCCTCAATTTTCATTGACCTATTTTTATATTTAATATGTACCTATTTTCCCCTTTTTAAAGGAAGACTTAATCTAAGTCTCTGCTATTTAATTAAACTATCAATTATCTTCATATTTATTGTATTTACGGCCATAGTTGGGCTTAAGTCAAAACTATTAACTTTTATTTTCTCTTACTTTCACCTGTTATTTGTCCTTTAATTCGTCTAGATTCCAACTGATTCATAGTTAGACAATTTAGCATTTTAGTGTTGTATCCAGAGATTATACCATCAGTTCTGATATTTTCATTTATTTCTTTTTTCTCTTTTTATTCTACTTTAGATAATTCTTATTGATTCATTCAAGTTTACTGACTATCTTCACAGCTTATTTCTTGTATATTTATCCCAGTATGTGCATAATACATACTTATGTATTATTGTTCAGAGTGTCCTGATGGAATGTTCCACCCTCTTCTGCATCTTTACTAGTGATTATGTAATATGAGGGCTTTAAAGTCTTCAGATTTCCCATATAATTTTACCATTTATCTAGGAGAAGGCCCTATGAAATACTGTGGGAAACAGTATTAGAATTCCTACCCTGCCTTAGCTTTTGGCATATTATGTGTATGTGTATGCTGAAGTATCATGGACTAGAAAATAGCCAAAAAGGTGCACATTCATTTTGTGCTTTCTTTTTAAAAAAATTATTATTTTTTCCATTTTATATACCAACCACAGTTCCCCTCCCTCCCCTCCTCCCATCACTTCCTACTTTCCCCCCACTCCACTCCCTATCTACTCTTTAGAGAGGGTAAGTCCTCTCTCCCATGGGGAGTCAACAAAGTCTAGCATATCAAGTTGAGGCCGGACCGGCCCCGCTCCCCATGTATGGAGGATGAGGAAAGTGTCCCTCCACAGGGAATGGGCTCCAAAAAGCCAGTTCATGCACTAGCGATAAATCCTGTCCCCACTGACAATGGCCCCACAAACTACCCAAGCCACACAACTGTCACCCACATTCAGAGAGCCTAGAGGTGTGACAGGGAGGGGGAGGAGATAAGGGGGGGTGGCAAGAGAACATGAGGGAACATGAGGGATGCTCTGGTTGGGGGAGGGACAGAGAGGGACAGCAAAGAAAGAGTTATCTTGATAGAGGGAGACATTATGGGGTTAGGGAGAAATCTGGTACAAGGGAAATTCCCAGGAACCCACAAGGATGACTCCAGCTAAGACTCCAAACAATAGTGGAAAGAGTCCCTGAACTGGCCTTCCCATGTAATCAATGACTACCCTAATTGTCATCATAGACATAAACTTCACCCAGTAACTGATGGAAGCAGATGCAGAGATCCACAGCTAAGCACTGAGTAGAGCTCCCTGATGCCAGTTAAAGGGAAGGAGGAGGGATTATATGAGCAAAGGGGTCAAGACCATAAAGGGGAAATCTACAGAGATAGCTAACCGAGGTCGAGGTCGTTGGAACTCATGAGCTCTGAACTGACAGCTGGGGAACCTGCATGGGACCGTTCTCTCCTTTCTGTGATTGTATTTCATCATCTTGGCTCTCAATGCACTGACAGCAGGGACCTGCATGGGACCATTCTATCCTTTCTTGTGATTATATTTAATCATCTTGGCTCTCAAGTTTGCTCATTGAAAACTAAAATTTTGTTTCACCCTTCCAACTTCTTCTTTAAATTATTTTCTGAATCATAATTTAATCACATCTTTTCTTTCCCTTTTCTCCCTCTAAACCTTCCCATATGTCCTTCCCTGATCTCCTTCAAATTCATGACTTTTTTTTCACTAATTGTTATTGCATTCACATATGTGTTAATAAATATAACCTGTTCAATCTGTATGCATGTTTTTATGGCTGACGATTTGTTACTGAACAACCAGTTTCTCTTCCCTGGGGAAGACCATTTCTCCAATTCCCAGCTTTTCTTGGTTGCCTGGAATTAGTTCTTTGTGTAGGGTTGAGGTCTCATGGGCTTCTCCCCATCTAGTTGGCATTTTCAGTGGTGTTGTCCTTGTTTAGCACACATTTGGGTAGTCACATTGATAAGATTTTATGGACAGAAGCCTAGCCAACTATTCAAGGTTAGTGAAGTAGTGGTTATTGGAGGAGAATCTACAACCACTAATTTACTAAACCAGCATAATACTAAGCAACAATCTATAAATATTTGTCCTTAGACACACAAGTGACAGTAGTCTTCACCCCTCATCAAGGAAACTTCTCTTTTCAACAAATGGAGACCTCTACAGAAACACACAACCAATCAAAATATAGAGTTGTGGATTCTAAGCCTAATGGAGACATCTACAAAACACTCCCACACCTAAGGCTGAGAGAGCATTGAGGAAGAGAGGGCAGGAAGATTGTGAGAGCCAGAGGATCAAAGAATTCTCTTTGAGACTGTGACACCTAGAAATATCAGAAGCTATACCTATGAAGTCTCACCAACTTCCTTCCCAGTCTACACTAAAAACGTTTCTACTTCTCATTGAGAAATTTGTCAGTTTCTGTAATTTGTTAATTTTTTTTTCTTTTCTTCTTTTCTTGGGTTAACAGCTATGAACTTTTAGTTTAACTGGCTCATTGTTGGAGTAGGAAAATTTCTACCTTGAAAGTAGAACCCAAATTGAGAGTATCTATTGGTTCTTTTTAAGTGTCACTTAAAAAGAATGGTTATGCCAGGCCATACATAACCATGATATTTTCTAAGTAACTGTGTTTACTTCCTTCATTCCTTAGCTGTAGGTATTTGTACACAAAATGCTAAATGGTCTTATTAATGCAAAAACCAGAGCTAGAAATTGGGGTTAAAACCTAAGAGATCAGAGGAGTAGGAAAAGCCAAGCCAACCTCACATTATAGACCCCTCAGTCTCCAAAGAGACCTACTTCCTGTATACCCATGTCTATATGCCTTTCTGTTCTGCTAACTCATTTCCTCTCTCTGCCCAACTACATCACTTTCTCTTCCTGTCCAGCTCTGTCACTTCCTGTCTATCTGTACAGACCTCCAGACCTGTGTAGTTAGTGCTGGGATTAAAGGTATGTACCAGGACACCTGGCTCTATTCCCAATGTGGTCTTGAACTCACAGAGATCTAGACAGATCTGTGCCTCCCGAGTGATAGGATTAAAGGCATGTGCTACTACTGCCTGACCTCTATGTTTACTATAGTGGCTGGCTTTGTCCTCTGATCCTCAGATAAACTTTATTGGGGGGACACAGATAAAATATCACCACAGGTATTAAGAGTGATCTAAAGCAAAACTGACACACAGTCAGGTGATTGGACAATATCAGTGGTTTATGGACTTCTGGTAAATGATTACTATGTCAACATCTGTTTCTACATACAGTCCAAAAAAAAAACCTACCCCAAACAATAACTTTGCCTAATTAGCATGGAACAGTTCCTAGACAAAAAAAAAAAAGACGTGGATGTAAAGTTCTCATCCTCAGTGATCCTTGTAAGTGGTCAGACATTGCCAGCTGCACTGTAATCCACATAACAAGATGTGAGCTGTTCTTGCTTGAATGGTAGAGGCTGCTTTCCCAGCAATAATCCTGCTGTGCACTAAGATGTCATGACAACTCCAGAATGGAGGAACAGCTTTATTTTATGTGAAACAAAAGAAAAAGAAAACTGAAGTGAACTGTGTGAGTTTTGTTGTATATCTTTTCTGTTGGTTATAGCTCAGGAAAAAGAAGGCATTGAAATTTCAGTGTACACATCATGGCCACTTACATTTTAAGTACCCACTATCTGTGTATGTATGAGGGTGCATTTGCATTCATTTATTGAGGTCAAAGAATGATCTCAACTTCTCAGGTACCACACATTTTATTTTATTTTGGTGGGGAGAGGGCTGGGTCTTGCTGATTAGACTATGATGTCTGACCAGTAAGTCCCAAGGATCTGTCAGTCTCCACCTCTCTGTGCTGGGATTATAAGCAGAAGCCACCAGATCAGTATTTTTATGAGGGTTCTGGAGACTGAACCCTTGTTTTCATAGTAAGAACTTAACCAACTATGCTGTTCCCCCATATCCTGCTCCATTTAAAAAAAATTATTCTCCTTTCATATATTACACCCTGACTGCAGTTTTCCCTCCCTCCTGTCCTCCTGGTCCCTCATACCCCCTTCTCTGCTGGTTCCACTCTTTGGTTTCCCTTCAGAAAAGAGCAGGCCTCCCAGGGAGAACTGTTAGGAGCAGATGCAGAGACCCACAGACAACTATTAGAGCTCAGGGAATCCCATTGAAGAGAGGAAGAAGAATTGTAGGAGCCAGAGGGGTCAAGCACACCACAAAACAACTACTCCACTTTTTAAATGACATTCAAAAGAGGCCAATAGAGCCTTCCAATTTCTGTTAGGATATAGAAAGCCGGAGAAATCAGAAAACCAAGAACTTGTGTTTCAGTCTTAAAAGCTAAGGAAGAAGAAGCAAAGTCAGCCCCCAAGCACTCATTGTGCTGGCATGAATAACACAAGGACAGGGATGTCTATTAAGCTCCGACGAGACCACAGAGTTTGGCACATGTAGAACAGTGCACAAAGCTTGGATGCTTTCAGAGTGATCAGTATTGACCTATTTATGGAGTTAAAACCTCTAGCATCTTGAGGCTGAAAGCAGAAAGCAGAAGCTGTGTAAGGAACCTGTGGCAGTACAACGTGACTCAAGCCAGAACCAAATGAGATGCTTGTGTACTTTTAACTAGAGCAGTGTTAGGCAGCCTCTCTAATACTTAACACATAAAAAAGATTATAACAATATCCTTACGATTACCACACAAGTAATAGTGCTGTATAAGACTCATAAAATCAAAATCCATGTCTACAATCACCATATTAAAACAACTACAGTTTCCCCCTAAGTAACTGTATAACCCATGCTTAGAGGATATTATTGCATTTAGTGATTAAGTTTAGGAAGTGATGCTTTGTACCCATTTGAGGCTGGAGAATGAAAGGCCAGTTTGTTCTTTGCCATGGGTACAGGTGACAATGATCTCCAACTGGGGAATGCCAGGAGCTGAGAGGAGAGTTGAGTATAGGGCAGGATAAAGAAGTCTTTTCTTATGGAAATGTGGCAGTTCCTGTGCATGGAGACCATTAATATTCATAACAATCTTATGAATGAGAAAATGTACCCTAAATTATACAGGAAGAACCTGCAGCCAAAATGTTAGTGATTTACCAAGATTAAAAGAGTCGTATGAAGAACTTAGGCTTTGGCAAAAGTCAGCTTACATACTTGAAAAGCAGTTGTTTTCAACTTGACCACAGAGAAATCTGTGTGTCCTTGTCTTCACTTCAGTTTCCAGAAAACTCTTCATTCTTAACACTAAAGGGTCCCTTTATCCCACTTTTACATGGTGTCTTTTAGCCTTATGGAAAACCATTGGTTGCATATACTAAGGCTAGTTGAAATGAAACGTGACAGCTACATTTGTGGTTAGCTAATGCCAATGAGTGAAATAGCTCTGTTTATCTTGATGACTTTGCCAAGAGAGATCATGGCATACAGGATTAAAATAATGCACACTAAGCTTGCCAGCTTTTCTAGGTGGGACCAGTCCATCTAGAAAACCATTGAGGGGGAGAAGAGAAGGAGAGAGGGTAGACTTCTCTTCACGCACAGCTTCAGAGTGCACTAAAGGGGAGTGTGGCTAGGCTTCCCTGCTGGATTATTTTCTCTAACTTCACCAAAAAAGCAAGTTCCATCTCCTCCCTTAGGTAAAGTGAGAGGGGGAGTGAGGGGTCCACCAGTTTCACAGGAGAGGACTTCTCACCAAAGAAGGAGACATTACCCTAACATAGCATCTTGACAGTAAAGTTTGGTGACTTTGCAAACTATGTGTCTTATCTTCTGTAACCCAGATTTGTTCTCTCATAACTTTCCTTATTTATGTTCTATGAATTCATGTGTAGGCTTAAGCTCATGGATCTCAGCACCCACCACACGCTCCCTGGGGCGTCTCACATTACAACTGTGCTTTAGTTAACAAAGAAGTTATATACCTAGGTTGTTATATACCTAGACACTCATGACTAGTAGAGCAAAAACACCCTTGTCGATGTGGATTTTACATTCCACTGGCAGGTAGAAAATAAAGTATATGAAATATATGTATTTTAAGGAAAGGATTTAACAAAGTGATGTGCACTTTAAAATAAGAATAAAACCACAAATCCAAAACCACCAGGGAAAATAAGAACAAAGAGGAAGAAACATTTGAGAAAGAAGTCAAAGTTAGGGGTTATACAGACTTAACATATATGTCAGCTTCCTGGGGATACTGTGAAATAATGGAAACATACCAGGATCCAGACTTAACATATATGGTAGCTTCCTGGGGACGGTGTATGAGAATGGCAACATACCAGGTAACTTGCAAGTACTGCAATCTATTCCTTCTCAGCCCTGAGCAGATGTTTTTGATGGTGATCCACAGCAGGTTAGCATTGCCTCCAGAGCTCAACGGAAAAGCCATGCTTCCCTCTGTTAGTTTCTGCTGTCCCCACACATCCTTTGGCTTAATTCCACATAGCTTCAATGTCTCTATCCCCATTCATATGGCTTGGTCTCTATGTGTATTCATCTTCTGTGTGTGTTTCATAAAGATAGTACCAGGAGCTGATGAGTGTATTCAGACTATCAAGGATATTCTTGTTTAAATATCCTTGAACATTTTCAAAGGTACTTTGCCAGATATGCACATTTTGACAGGTTCTAGTTAAGAATGGAGACATTCCTTTTGGAGGACCATTATTGAACCCAGTACAACATGTGAAAAGATTACTGGAACAGGCAAAAGCTACAAAGTGGTTATTTAGGAAAAGAATGAACCACATTGAAGGATGACCATATTTAAGAAACAAGTGTGCCTGATGTGGCCAAAGAGTGGCTAGCAGACAGGTATGGTTGGGGCACAGGAAGATTGAGAAAATGAAGGATGGGGACAGAAACGTGGCTGCCACAGCCTGAACATCGAGTGAAGAAAAAGTGAGAAGGAATCATCGTCAGAATGATCCAAGAAACATGGAGTCTGCTAAATTTGTGGGTCATGTGGAAGTTGAAAGGAAATGGAGTCCCCCGTGTAACTCTAATAAAAGCAAATGAATGAGTAAATAAAGTGTGGAAGTACAGAGGAAATTGTTTTCTGTTCCTGCTTGTTATATGAACTATTCAAAAAGACTTGGTTAGAGGTCGTCTTCCACAGAGGCCTCCCTCAAATCTCCATAGGGAGATCTAATTTAGCAATTGTCAATTCAAAGTGACACTGGTGGCATTTTTAGATGTGTGTGTGTGTGTGTGTGTGTGTGTGTGTGTGTGTGTGTGTGTGCTCACGTGTGTGTGAGGGTGCGTGTGCGTGCAATGTGGGCACACATGTGCCATACACACTTGTGGACTCAGAGGACAATCTCTGATGTTGCTGACTTGTCTTCTACCTTATTTGAATCAGTACCTCTTTGTTGTTTTTCCACTGTGTACACAGGTCAGCTGGCTTGTGAGTTTCCTGGGACTTCCCTATTTCTCCTTTCCATCTCTCTTTAGGAGGGCTAGGATTACAGGCGCATGTTCTACATGTCCAATTTCTATGCAGCTTTCAGGAATTTGAACTGGAGTCCTTGTGTGTGGCTCACATATTACCCTTCCTCCCAGACTCAGGTCCAAATTTCTCCTGGATGTCATTCTGCCTTTTCACCCTTGAAATCTTCCCAATGCTTAAATCTACTCATGGGTTACACGACACACATATTCCCAGTCCAACTACCAAATATGTTTTCACCCTGAGAGACTCCTTAATTTTGTTTTTATGGCAAATATGTATGACTTAGATGAAAATCAGTTTTCTGAGCTAGAGGAATTTCAAATCATACCCATTCTACAAGGCAAAATTCAACGTACACCCCTGGGAGCTTCCCTGATTTAATACTTTCTCACTAATGAATTTAAACATTTTAGTATTTACCTTTCAATTCCCTATTAAAGACATCTGTGAGCTTATTCTACTTTTTGTACCATGTTGCAAACTGATTAAGGTTAATTCTTGCTTTTGAATTATCTTTGTGGCCCCTTGGGATTTAAAACACACTGACTGCTGATTGTTAAATATCCCTTTGAAAATGAGTGGGCACTGATTATGGTCACATTATCATGTTTCCACCCAAAGGAATACTGTCTTTTAGGAACTGGACTAGTCTTCACACTCTAATTCTCCCATTGTGAAAAAGTGTTGAGGAATGTACTTGGACAGTGTATTCAAAAGAGAACTTTAGAAAAAATTAAGCAGTTATTTAGATTGCATAAAAAAAAGAGATCATTCTTTTTCTTTTGTTTCTAGCTCTTGAATTTTTATCTTACGAAAGTCAAAGCCACAAGTCCATTTTTACCATGTTTTGTTCCCATCTGAAAGGATGGCATAGAGCCTGGAATGTCAAGGTTGCCTTAAAGAATAAAATTGCAGTAGTTTAACTCATATTGTGCCTTCTCTGTAACAAGAAACATTTGCTTATTGTGCCATTATTTATGGTTTCTTCTTGAAGGAAGGCAGATGAAGTCATCAGAAGGGTGTGTTACATGGGACATATCTGAACCTACAACAATGCAATCACTGTCTGCTGAGCCAAGAAGGGCAAGATTATTTCTGGCAGATCCAATGGCGTGGTGTCTGGAATGCTCTAAGCAAGAGAGCAAGCTGGCATAATTCCCATACTACTCAGTTGTTATATCATAAAGTATAAATTATTTGGGGGCTGTGTTCTCAATCATTTTCAATATCTGAATCTTATTTATTGTGTTAATTTTTCTGTACTATCAGAATAGAAACATTTATTGGCAGAGGCAGGTCTTTTTATTCCTGTGCCCATGTATTATCTCAAAACTCAACTTGAAAGATAATACCAACAAGTTGGCACTTTACCTTTGCTCTTATGTTGACATTAGCTGATGTCTAAATAGTGTCATGAGTCAAAGCCGCCTTCTGTGTTAGGCAACAGCTGAAGAATAAGTGTCTCTTTGTATTTCTGTTGCCTGTACTTTGTTTATATATCATGTTGGGTCAGTAGCTCTCAGACATCAAACTTGTAGAGGGGAAGCTAGGCTCATACTCTTTAGACCCCTATTTTTAAAATTGTGTCTAGTTATAGTTTTGCAAAAAGATGGCCAAGAGGAAGGGAAGCTGTGGCTCTCCAAAGACTGGTCTCCTAGGCATGGTGACATCTCAGTGGCTTCAGCTCAGCATGACTTATTCTTAGACTGCCTCACAAGCTCTACTTATTCTAAGATGGCTGTGTTTACTCAGACTCCTCAAAGAGATACAGTCTCTATCACTGTTCTGTGGTCCTCAGGCAGAAGCCGTGAGTGATAGTGTCTTCCTCCAGGTGCAACCTTCCAGACTTCTTCCTTCCCACAGACCTTCATTCATCTTGTTTTCACCTTTTACACCCATCTCCTTCCTCTGACTCCCTTCTCTCCTCTTCTTGTACCATAGACAGATGTATCCATCCCATAAACATTTGGTTCTGGGTTTGTACCCTCTGTGTGAGGATTGATCAGATAGCTCAAAGTACAGTGAGAAGTCAAGGCAAACCTCCCATGTGCAAACAAACCCAGGAGGTGCACAAATATTGCTAAAGAAGAAACAAAATGTAGCTAGAACTGAGTAGGCTCCTTCTCTACTCATGACTCCACAGCAGAAACTTGTCTAAAGTTTCAGAATTAAAGCATTCTGAGTTATCTCTTGAATATGATGCTTTATATGCCTTTATATGTAAATACATTTGCCAAGACAAAGATGTCACCATCCATAGAAGCATTTCTGATCACAGGGATATCTAGATATTTCATTTTTTTTTTAAATCTTGGTGTGCACAGTTTTGAAAAATACCTACATAGAATGCATAAACATTTGTCTTTGACGTATTTCAAGCAACCCAACCTGGAGCCAAGGAAAGCCTGTACAAGGCAGCTTCCAAGTTCATTCGGTGACAGAGCACTCCCGCCCAGGCGTGTTACCATCAGCATAAAGATCCTCACTAAGCTCTGAACACTGCCCTGTCAGCTCATTTACAATGAGCATAAATAACAATGGTCCACGGATTGATCCCCAAGGAACCCCCATAATGACATCCATTAAATCTGACATGGCACTGTTTAATAACACGAGTGGTGTGTGCCCTCTTAAGTAGCTAGCACACCAATTAATTAAGGATGATGCCATACCTAGTCTGTTCCATTTATCCTGCAAAGAAGTATGTGCTACCAATTAGGAAATAAAATGATGTTTGAAGCAACAGTGCATTATTTATCTAAGGAAAGATCTCTTAACTCGAGCTGTAACCCCTGCTGTGTTTGCACACCCTTTCCTTCCAGGAGCTGCTGCTATGCGGACATTTTCTTTTACAAATGGAAAGAGGAGCATGGTCTGCACTTGGACATGCCTCTTAGCTATCATAACCAGGATCTTTTCAGTGAAGGCATACTTAGCAATAATTATAGTAGGCGGGCCTTTGAAGGGATAATCTTCCATGTGCACTTAAATAGTTAATAAGACAATCTAGTGCACGGGTATTTGACAGGAAGCAATTTCTGCACATTTATGCCATTGAGTTAAAAGTAAAACATTGTCCAATGCCAGGTTTCCTTGCCAACTAATTTTTAACTGAGGAGCTGTAACCAATCACTGGTAAAGGAATATAGGGAAGAAGCAAGAGAAGGAACTTTGGGGACACATAGTGCTAGGGGACAGGGGAGCAGAAAGAGAATATAAACTTTTATATTTACAAATAGGTAAGGGGATAATGAGAGGCAGACATTCTCTTACCTTGGGAAGTGTGGGAAAAGGAGGGAGAGAGCAAGCAAGGGAGGAACATTAGCATCTGGGCCACCCAAGATAATGAAGATAATCCAGCATGATTGCACTTAATGGTGCTGAATCAATTTATGATGAGGAGGATGGCAGGTCTAAACTTGAACTGTGTGGTGCCCCTTTGGTAGGAGGAGTGCATCAAAAGAGTCAAGGGTGGGAAAGGAAAATGGAGGGAGAGAAAAAGAATGTGTGAGGAGGTCAGGAAGGAGGGGAAGAAAGCAGGGGGCAGTTGCCTTGTCCATGTTAGTTAACAACCACTTTACTGTGCTAATCTGAGTCTACCTGAAGCACCTACCAAAGAAGATCATTTCTTCAGGGCCCTCTGCAACCTAACTGCACCTATTCAGGAGAAGAAAAGCAAAGCAAGTAACTAATCTTTATCCATTTGTTTTTTGTTTTTGTTTTTTAATAGGCAGAAAACAGGTCAGATTGGAGACCAAAAAGCCTCCGGCATATACATGGTCCAAATGTTTTTCCTTCTACAGGAAAGGCCAACTGAACAAATGACTCCTAGCCCCACAGGTCAATTCAAGTCTGGTCAGACAAAATCCCTTTTCTAATACCAGAGCGCTGGCATCCTCAGCCACAGCTGCAGCATCCTCTTTCGTGGAGGAGGAGGCTCTGGTGAGTGCTTGACATTTGAAGCTGCTTATTTCCTCAAAAACTTCAGCCTTTACAAATAGAAAAGTCATAAGTTTTCTATAATTACTATCTGGGGCAAGTGTGAATTGAGTATAGATTGCGGAGCAGCTTCTGCCGGATTTGGTCGGTATCACAAGGGTTTTAAAAAGCGCAAGGACACTGGTGTGAGGCTCTTTATGAATTAGGACTTCAAAGGTTTTAAATTTAATTGTGTAATTAGGGGGCCTCACCCACAGTGATGAGTGTGCATCATTATAAAACCACGCTGGAAAATTAAGGCTACATTAAAACCACTTGAAGAGAAACTGAGATCGGAGGGGGCGATCGAGATTGGTGAAAGATAGCTCAGCAAACTGTTTTGTTTGTGACAAACCCAAACTTGAAGGAAGACTAAATGATATGACTACATACTTTCAATGGGTGCCATGCAAAGAGTGGTCCATGGATCAGCAGTGTCAACAGAACCTGACATATCGGTAGCAGAAGAGGGTTCATGCTCTACTTGAGACCAACTGAATGGGATCCCCTGGGACTAGAGCCCAGAGGTCTGTGTCTACAGAGCTAGCCTCTGCATGGCTTCCATGATCACTCAATGGCTCTAGGCAGATATACTACTTATTCACATACCTTTTCCCCTCTGCATTGCTCTCAGTGTGGTAGGCATGTTCTGGCAGTTCTTGGATCTCTGGGTGGGCATTTCTCATTCTATCTAGTTTCCTCTGTATTTGGATATTTTATAAAATTATCTTCAGTGCAGGCCCATCAAGGAAAGAGTGTGTGTTTCTGATATGATTCCTGGGTTTGCTTAGTTACTCTAATTTTGTGGTATTAATTGTATGTGGCTGCTTGGCTGCCTCAGTGGTCCTGATTACGATTATGGAACAGATCTACTCTCTTGACTCTACCTGTTACTGCCTTTCTTACCCCACCCTGTATTACATATCCCTTAGCTATGCTTTTCCACTCTCTATCTTCAAAAGTGAGCTTGGACCCGCCTCCTTGCCACCCGAGACATCTATGGATAAGCTGCATCTGTGTACTTAGCAATCTTCCATGTCCCAGTATCTTCACCATTTCTCTCTTTGATTTTGAGGAAGAGGACAAGATCATGTCAGTGATGGCCGTTTCTCCCCCAGACCTCTCTGACACCATATCCATAAACAATTACCTGGCTCCCATATCATTCGGAACTCAGGAATCTAACTTTTTTGACCCATTACAACACCTCACTAACAACCTCTTCTTTTTTTCTTTCCCCGCCCCTGATAGACTAGTGTCTTTCTGATGTTTATATAATTGTTTCGTGCCTTAGCTTTCCAGAGGCACTCTGCTTGAAGGAGTGAAAAAAAAAAAAAAAAAAAACCAGCTGAAGCTTTGGTCCTGGGTGACCCTTCTGTGGGAAGCCTGTGACCTTCCTTTGCGTTGTCAGGGCCGTGGGGCCGCAGTCTGTCTCTCTGTAGAGATTTTCTTTAGTAGGTTTCAAAGATTCACATGGCAGCCTGGAATTGTCCCTGCTCAATAGAGATTGATTGTGAACACTGATTCTCAGAGGCCGGTACAGGAGCTGGACCCCCTACTGGGTAAGCACCCTCCTGCTGCGTGGAGGCGTGTCTCCTGCTATGATATCTGATCGGTGTGCTTTTCCGTTTTTTTTTTTTTTTTTTTTTTTTTTTTTTTTTTTTTTGATTTCACAGAGGCAAATCCCTAGGCTTGTACAGCTGCTTTTAAATTTCTCGGTTCCTGGGACTTTTATCAGTCGGCTCACCTTTGCCAGCTTTACATGTATCAGAGTTAACACTCCTCACTCCCATTTTCCATTTGCTTTTTATGCAGCCTCTAGATTTTCCTTTTATCCCTTGGATTTTTAAGGGGTGAACCGAATGGCAAATATTTACAGTCGCTTTCTCTTTCACTCTTTAAGGAAATTGGTTCTGGAGGAAGGGCCAATGATCTGTTGAGCAGGTGGGTGAAACATTTTGGAAACTGTCCACAGAAAGTTTCTAGAGGGGGAAATAAGGGTGCAAATGAACAGGGAGGCAGCCCAGAGGGACAGGACCAGAGAGAAGGGGTGTGAAGTGGTCTGGAAGGAGCACAGGGCAAAGAAGTGTGTTGAAAAAAGATTTTGGGGGTTGGTGAGCAGGATAAAAAGGAAGGTGGACTTTCAAGAAAAATGTATAAGAAATATCGAAATTATCTTGCAATTCAGTATAAGACGGATGCTCTCTACTCTGTTGTACAGGGAACTTTAAGAAACTAAGTTGTTTTTCCATGCTTGGGAAGTAAAGTAAGCCCAATTATGTTAGGGACTATTGAGAATTTCATACAGCTACATTTGAGTTAAATTTTTACTTTACACAGGAGGAAAAAAAGCACATGCAATTAAAAACACACATTGTACAGTTGAATGAAATATATAAAGACAGATCTTAGATGTTTAAATGGGCTACTTATACTGAATTATTTCTTGTTTATCATCCTGAGTCTTTCTCAGGAGACTGATTGGTCCTCAGGGAAAGTTTAGATTGAGAAACCTGTGATACGTACACACATATAAAAACCAAAACCCTGGGAGGCAGGGGAGAGGGCTTTGCCAGCAAGGTGCCTGCCATGTAGAGGAAACAGAGTTGAGAGTTCCAAGCACCCACATGAAAAGCCGGGCACAGCAGCAGAGTCAGCAGTTCCAGTGCTGGGCCAGAGACAGACAGAATCTTAGAATGTGGTGGTCATCTAGCCTGGCCAAACTGGCAAACCTGAGCTTCAGTGAAGGACACTGCCTCAGAAAAAGAGTCAGGAGATAGAGAAGAACCCCCAACATGCAGTTCACATGCACACCACATGAACACATACTTTTACCCTCCCACACAGGAATTTAATATGAGAACACTCTGCACAAGCCAAATAAACATAATCTTGACTCCTGGGCCATAGTATGTCCTTGGTGCCTATTTGAATGTTGAGACACGGGACACTGCAGTTGTGAAATATTAGTCCCACAGAATTCAATATGCACACGGAAAGCCTGTGAGTATCTGTTAATATTGATAAGTTGTGATTTCACAACCTTTATGAAAAGTTGGCTATAATTGAAATAATTCTAGTAGTGCATCAACACATTACAATTTGGAAGTAGGATGGGTGAAGTGGAGAGGAAACCTAACTTTGAGGGGGCTTTTTTGTTTTGTTTTGCTTCATTTTGACAGTTTCACTTTTTGAGTATAATCATTGATTTCAAAATATCCTAATATGAACTCTATATTAAACTTGTATTTCACCTTAAAGCTAGTTCCGAACAAATGAGTTTGAAGTATACAGAATCCACCAGCCTTTTGGTGACTTTTATCAAATAGTTGTCTATAATATTTTGGGAATGTAATTGATTTTATCTCCATGGTAAAATTCATCTCAATTTGTTTCAAAATATTTGATGTTTGCCTTGGTTGAACTTCCAGCTCTTAAAAGTTATTTACCTTATATAAGGCTATAAAAATCATTTCTATTCTAATTGAAAGGGAGTTTTTATGGTAGTTCTTAATCCTCTTACATACTCCCTTGCCAGTTCAGCTATGGTGACAGCCAATAGCAACATATATTGCCATCAGTCACTAACCATCACTAATTGGTGATTCAGTGGCCAGGGTGTAAGGGTCTAAGTCATCTAGATAAAAAGGAAAACAATTACATCATCTGGATTGTTTCAACATTATGGGGATTATACTGGCTACGTGCTGAAGGCAAGGCCTGTCTGTTTCTCCAGGTCTGCAAGTTGTCTGTATTTTGGCTCTGCCTCCGCAGCTCACTAAATAACCTTGTCAAAGTCACTTAACCTCTGAGTGTTTGTTTTCTCATCTGTAAAATGAGGGTGATTATCCTTACCTATCTCATAGGGATGGCTCTCAGATTAACTAATTAAAGATTAGAAACTGGTACAAAACCGCTCAGTATTATTAAGGAAAACTGAAGCTTTTTCAGCGCCTTTGGGTAAGAGAGCTAGTTAGCAACAATGATTCCCTACAAGAGCTTGATAGTCTGAGAAGCTGCCAGGTTTTCCCTGAGGAGCGATGCTTGCCCGGGGACCTTGCCCTTCCTTGCCATTTTGTTAGTGAGCACGGAGGCCGCCTATATCACAGACAGTGCTATGATCAATGCTACATCTCCTACCTCTGACAATTTTAAGAGCTCACGAGTGATAGCAAGACATGCCACTTCAAATTGAAGGAGCTGTCTCTACCTATTCAGAATGCAGAAATCCCTAGGGGATATGGTCCCTATAATTGCAGCCTGTAATGTAGCTCTCCACAAAAGGAAGGAAGCTGCAGATTTTCTTTGCAGGCTAAGAAGCATCTGTTTATACCACCGGCTTTCCCCCTTTCCCTGGCACACTCGCTGAGGCTCCCTTAGACCTTGTGTGTGCACTCTCAGTGTGGTGACCCAGTCTGGCCCTCCTGGATCACCCCCACTGCTGAGTCTCTTGGCAGCAGACAGTAAGAAACATCCTTTTGGGGTTCACGAGAGTTCTTCTCTTGATGTAATGAAGATCCCGAATTCTATGCACTCCTTTCTTCACCCATTTCCATTCTGCTTTCTCCTGGCCTCCATTCTCTTTCTTTGACTTACTGCCCTAAGCCAAGGTCACTAGACAGCTTTCTATGTGGGCACCTGAGTTGTCTTACAATCTAAGTCCTTTTTTTCTTTGTGTAGTGATAAGCATTAAACACAAGGCCCCAAACACTAGGCAACTAACTGCCCTACCCCTGAACTGTATCTCAACCCCTGTTTAATTTTTTTTTTCATTTTGAAATAAGATTGTTATAATACTCAGGCTAGTCTTGATTTCATCTGTAGCCTAAGCAGTACTTAACCAGTAATTCTCCTGCCTCAGATCCACCAGTAGCTGTGATTCCAGGATCTACACCACTAAGACTGGCTTATTTCTTTTTTGAAGAGTAAAATAAAATCTTTTTGGAGCCCATTACCTGTGGTGAGACAGCTCACACAGCCTTGATGCAGGGGGAGGGGCTTGGACCTGCCTCAACTGAATGCACCAGGCTCTGCTGACTCCCCACGGGAGGCCTTACTTTTTTGGAGGAGTATGGGGTGGAGAGGGAGGCTGGGGGGCTGGGGGGAGGGGAAGAGAAGGGGATCTGTGATTGGTACATAAAGTGAATAAAAAAATGTTAATAAAGAAAAAATAATGAAAGTATTTGAAAATAAAGTATGTCTTAAATAGTTTCCCTGAAGTTGTGAGATGAGGTGGGTCCACAACGATGACAGGTGCTCAGGCTCCTGAGAGCCTGCAATCATTCTTCCAGCATCTTTGCCTACCATCCCAGAGTTACAGCACCCTCCTGTATCTCTACTTATCACTATCTTAATGGATGGGGTCAGCGATAATAACATACCCACTAAATAGTTTTGTTATCAGAATTAAATGAAATTAAGCAACACATCTGCAAACACCTGCAGCAAGTTAAATGCCCCTCAAGCTTAGGTTGGTGTTAATGGTGTTTACCACGTTGTGTTATAGTTGGTCGTATAAATGGCTCCTTCCTTTTCAGTTTAGGCTATGTATTGTCTTTTTTCTTTTGTTTTTAAACATCAAGAACATTGTATTAATATTTAAACAAGTACAGAAGAATATCCAAAGTGAAGAATAAAAACAGAAAAGATCCAAAGCATGGCCTAGTAATGAATTTCGTGCACACTAATGAGTAGCAATCTGAAAAACACAGTGCGAGGTGGCCTTGGTACTCACTCTTTGTGGTATCTATTTTAAACATGCACACTACTACAACCTTTGCAATGGATCTTGGAGTTCTTTGAAGTCAGCCCTATTCCTTAATGTCTTTATAGCTAATTCTATGTCTTTTCCTCTTCCCAAGACTCTATCTATGGCTGAATGATGAGCACAAAGATGGGAGGCAAATAAGAGTGTTTACAGTGTGGCACTTTGCAGCAGATAGAGTGTGAGGCATGAGCATCTTTATTGTATTTTCTCTTTCTTTCTTTTTATTTTTTGAGTCTTTTGTCTATTCTATCTTTTCAATGTGTTAGTGTTTGGTGTGTGTTTGCATGTACTGGGCATGCACATGTGTGTGTAGGGATGCCTGCATAAGGTGGAGGCCCAAGATTGAGATCAAAGCCGTGGAGTGCCTTCCTGGATCACTCTTCACAAGGTGTCTCATCTTAAACCAGAATTTGCCAATATAGCTAATATAGCTCACCAGCTTTGTGTGGAGACCACTGTCTCTGTCTCCTTACATGCTCCGATTTCAGGCAGTCTGCCACCTCTATCTATTCAGCATTAATATGGATGCTCAGGATTTGAACTGCTATCTTTACTCTTTACCGACCCAGCTCTATAGATTACATCTTTCCATTATTGCCACATACACCCACAATGGGGGATGCAGCCACTTTGCATTTGAATTCTTCACTACCCAGATTCTGCACAACTCAGATAAAATACTTCCTTAGTAAGTATTAGCTAATTGCAAGAGAAGAATGTAAACTAAAACTCTCATAAAAACAAAGTAAGCTGCAGCTGTACTGTTGGTTGTGGAAAGCTGAATTAAAACTCCATAATCGTGGAGAGTTACAATGTTATGAATCCAAAATCAAATTATCTTGGGCTATTTTTAAATTCCTTTGAAAGTCATTTGTTGGCCACCGCCAAGTCTGATATAATTTCCTTGTACTACAGTAGGAAAGCATTGATCTTTGAATACAATGATGGGGGCATGCTCACTTGAGTGAACAATTACTTTAGGAGCCAGGGTGTCGACCATCAGTGACCACCAAAGCCACTCTGGACCGGTGGCTTCTGGATCCTCTGTGTCCTGAACTAAAATAATGAATTTCACAGATGACAGGAGGGTTACGTTCAGAAACGAGTGTTATTGTGAGAGCTTAGCAGAAAGAAAACAGCTGAGCACCAGACAGCTGAGAATATCCGAGAAAAAGTCGTCACCTAGGAGCCGACTAGGCGGTAATTCGGCTTCATTGGTTGGAGAATGGAGAGGTGAGTGAGGTGGTTGGTGTAGCTTTCCCACCCATAGTGTATTCAGGGCCCTCTCCATCCTGGCATCTGGACAGACATTTTGGTCCCTTCCTCATGTATACCTCCCAAGCAGCTCTGCTCATTAAAGTTGCTATGCAAAAGGAGAAGGATAAGTGCAGAAAATGAGAAGAAGCAATGCCCGGAAGCATCCCTGGCACTTCTGGCCTCTGGATGGGACAAAGCTGTAGGCACAGCCAGGGACATTTGGACATTCCAAATCTGTGTCAAGTTGAATGAAGGTTCCTTCCTTTCCACCCAGTTTTCTTTTCTCGCCCATATCCATTCACGGATGTGCTAGGAGCTGTCATTTAGAAACAAAACACTGTAGAATTTCATTAAATGGCATGCACTTTGTCTTTCCATGAACCCCAGGATAAAGAATATATAAAATTTAATTTCTTGTATTATTCTTAGAATTGTAATGACGAATACTTTTATGATTTCCCTAATAATAGGATATAATTAACCTATGAAAAATTACTTGATCAAAAATACCACTTGTATTGATGGAAAAAATTCATCCAGCACACACATAATCAGCTGAACATGTCTTTACTGTGCAGTTAGTAAGATTGTTTAGTGTCCGACAAGAACTGTTGAAATTGTTCCAGTTATGATTGGGCATAAAAACAAGTTCTCTTGGCAAATACAATTTTCAAATTACTGGAGACACTACAGAAGAAAATGACTTCAAACTGAAAAGGACTTTTCCTCTCTTGGTTCTGTTTATAAGCTGAGACTCAAGCAATGCACGTAAGTGCTTTGAACTTCAGGTTGCAGCAACTGGAAAAACAATTAGCAAATCCCGTGCATGTTGTGGCTCTTTTTCATTGTTCTTTTTGCTTTATTTTCAGTATTAGAAAGTGCTCATTACTTTCAACAATACAGTTTATACCTTCAACACCAAATTTTACAAAAACTTCCAGGTTTACTGCATTTGATACAACATAGCATAAAACTGATTAAAAAAAATCAAAACATGGGTTTAACACAACAGGAAAAGTTACTTGAAAATGTGTGGTAAAACTTTAAGAATTATATTTTCTGTAATCAAAAATGCAACTGAGTTCACCATTTGAAAGGCTACTGACAGAGCATTTTTTCGAAGATGATAGAGTAATTTAAACTTTTCATTAAAAGCCTTTTCAGACTCAACTGAATAAAACCAGCTGTTCTTTTCTCTCCCTGTTCTACAGCAACACATCGTAAACATTCAGACCACAGCTCTGAATGACACCCAAACTGCCTCTCTACAACTACCTCCGCCCCAGAAGCGTGACACAAGATAGGAGCTGGCAAAGGATGAAAAACAAGATATCTTAATTAGAGCTCTGCCCATCACTCCATCTGGAGGAGGGTGCCACCTGAGAATACAAAGTGGTATTGTTTTAAAGGTGGTGGCTTACAGGTGGAGGGGAAGAAAGCTCACAGCGGAGATGTTGCTCAAGAATGCTTCTCTGTTGCTCCAGAGCCTCCTTGAACCAGAAACCAAATCTCAAACCAAGAACAAAACAAAACAAGCAAGCAAACAAACAAAAAAATCCAACTTGCTGTCTGTTGTTAAGTTCTCCTCCAACTAGGGCTCCTTTCTTTTACTTGTCTCTGCTTCCTGGACCTCTCATGGACTTTGCAAAGGAAAAACCTGAAGGCTCCCCTCTGCTATTAGTCACAGTGTTCTTTGCAACCTTGCAACTCTGATCCATAAGGACGTGATGCCACAGATTTTCATTCACTTGTCTTGATTTTGCTTTTGAGCTCAATCCTTGTATAATTCCCTCTTCTGAATCTTTCTTCAGTGTCTATTCAATCTAATCTATCCAACTCCCTGCTGCTAGGTACAATCGCTCCTGCCACATCTCTGATAATGCCACTTCCCAACTCAAAACCTCAGTGTCTCTTTGTTACTTATAGAAGAGGCATAAACTCTAAAATGAGAATCAGTGTGCTTCCCAGTCTGTCTTCTGCTTTTTCCCTTCTCATCTATTTTTTCTTCTTATAACATCAGTTAATGTAATCCAATAATAATATAATATAAGCCAGATATTTACATTTAAATTTTTAGTATTGCAAATACTAAATACAGAAAAGAAAATATTAAGAGAAAAATATTCACCATCCATATTAACAACATTTGATGTTTTGTTGTATTTACATGTATGTAGAATTATTATATTAATATTTTCTATATTTGTGTTAACATTTATATCTAAGCATCTCAAAAAAAATCAGTAAATGTCACAAATAACCCATAAGCATAAAAATTATTAATTAGATATTTATGGGGGAGTCTGTTTCCAAGAGGATATTCAACAATGTCTAACAGTTCAAGGTCCTCCCATAATTTGCCAAGATTGCTTGCTATAAGCAGTGTAATACTTCAGGTAGCATGTCCCTTATTAGACTATATTATTTTTAAAAAAAGATCCATGTATAGGGCTGAAGATACAGCTCAATGGTTAAAAGTTTGTACTTGTCTTGTAGGAAATCTGAGTTAGGTGTCAGACTTTAACTCCAGATCCAGGAGATTCAGTTCTTTCTTCTGGTCTTCTCAGGTAGTTGCATTCACACATACATAAACCAAAAGCACACAAAGACAAATGAATAAATAAATTGATTAATTAATTAATTAATTAAAAACTCCTTTGGCTTTTGTATTTCTCTCTCTTACATCATTTATTCTGAGGAAGCCTGTCACCAGGCAGTGAGGGCCTATGAAGAAGGAATGGTGACTTTTTGCAAACAACCAGGCAGGAACTGAGGTCTCCTGCTCATAGTAGCATAATTTATCCTATCACAGAACATATTGTCCATCCACAGTCAAATTTCCAAAGATAGCCCTGGCTGTCAACTTCATAGTGAATGCATGAAGCAACTGGACCGCAAAGAACCAAGACAACTCCTTTTTATTTTCCTGACCTGTAGAAATTAAATAGTTAAAAAGATTTTGCTGTCTTAGATCAACAATTTTAACATAAATTGTTAAGCAACAATAATGAACTAATATAAAGTTTCATAGTTGGAAGTAGGTTGTGTTTGCAGTCAGCACCCCAAATATGGGAATGACTTTGGAACCAGGTTATAGGTAGAAGGCAGAAGCTGAAAGGTCTTAAGAGAAAGCCTTGTAAATATGTTTCAACATGATACTTTTTGAAGAGCTGTGAATGAAGCATTAGGAGATATTGAGGAAAGTCTGGGCATGCAATGAAAAAATGTTCAGTAGGTTACTGCCCGCACTAACATGGAAAGTAGAAGATGTTCCTAATAAATGCAGTGATATAGCTAAGATTTTCTGGACAAAGTCCTAAGGAGTCTAACTGGTTTCTTCTTGCTGTTTATGGTAATATGAGAGAAGAGAAGAATAAACTACTGGGGATGGTTAAATAATAGGAAGGAATCAGAACTTGATTTTATAATAGTTCTCAAACTTTCTCTTTTTAAAATTTAATTTAATTTTATTTTACAATACCATTCAGTTCTACATAACAGCCACAGATTCCCTTGTTCTTCCCCTTCCTGCCCCCCTCCCCTTCCCCCAGCCCACTCCCCATTCCCACCTCCTCCAGGGCAAAGCCTCCCTCGAGGACTGAGATCGACCTGGTAGACTCAGTCCAGGCAGGTCCAGTCCCCTCCTCCCAGATTGAGCCAAGTGTCCCTGCATAAGTCCCAGGTTTCAAACAGCTAACTCGTGCAATGAGCCCAGGATCTAGTACCACTGCCTAGATGCCTCCCAAATAGATCAACCTTTCTATAAAGACAATAATAGAAAAATGAAGAGCTATCTTCTTTTAATGTGAGTTATATTCATTTTTTATAATTTTTATTAAAAAAAAAGATTTTCTTTCCTTTTACATAGCAACTCATCCCTTCTCCCTCCTCTTCTCTTGCTCCCCCAATCTACCCCCAACCCAACCCTATCCCCTCCTCTCTCCTGCTTCAAGGTTGAGTAAGGCATTGCACCACAGGGAATGGGGTCTAAAGAGCCAGTTTGTGTACTCGGGGTAAGTCCTGGTTCCATTGCCAGGGGGCCCACAAACACATCAAGCCACACAACTTTCACCCACATTCAGAGGGCCTAGTTCAGTCCCATGCAGGCTCCCCAGCTGTCAGTCCAGAGTCCATGAGCTCCCATTAGCTTGGGTCAGCTATTTCTGTGGTTTTTCCTATTATGCTTCTGATCCCCTCCCTCTTGCTCTTATAATCCTTCCTCCCTCCCTTCAGCTGAACTCCAGGATCTTGGCCAAGTGCTTGGCTGTGGGTCTCTGCATCTGCTTCCATCTGTCACTGGATGTGGGTTCTATGATTGAGCAAATTCAAGTGAATGTCAAGAAAATGATTTAAAAATGAAGTTATGAATGGAGCAGTAAAGTGCCTTGTTAAGGTGTCAGGAAGACCACAGGAGTGTCTTGTGCACAATGCTATGTCATTCAGACAGGCTTGCCAGAAGATCTGGATGTGTGGCTCCTGGAACTTCTTAATTCTACCACTAAACCTCATTTAGTTAAACAAAGAAATAACAACAAAAAAGCCCAACCTTATTATTGTGTGTATGTGTATGTGGCAGAAGGGGGAATACATGCCACAGTACCTGTGTGGAGGTCAGAGGACTTTTTTTTTTTTTTTTTGTCAGTGTCTTCTAACTTTACATGGGTTCTGGGGTTAGAACTCAGATCACCAGGCATACACAGTAAGCACCTTCTGATGCTGACCCATCTACCCAGCACTACACTGAGACTTCTTACCATAGAATGGTATTGTCTCTTAGTCATCTTAGGAGAAGCACAAGGTAGAGACAACTTTCACAAAATGGATCTGTACTTCTCCAGTGGGATGTAGAAGACTCACAGGAGACTCACCCAATTTTAAAGAGAAATGTTTCCACAGAAACACTGTCCACATGCTTAAAGAGCTGGCATAAGGGTAGAATGTGTAGCCTCCAAAATCTATAGAAGGGAAGGAGGCTGAGAAACCTGCCCAGTTGTGAAGGCTAGTTTTTTGCACAAGGTAGGTTGAGTTAGCCCAGAGAGTGGAGCTTAAAGTCATGGAGCGTTATTTGCAGGAGGATATGAGACCAGGTCAAGGAACTTTATAATACATGGGACCACATTCATAAAAGTGACTCCTTTGTGCTTTGTACCTTCCCTCTCCAAAAGTGATAATGTCTGCAGTTGCTTTCTTGCACTTGTCATATCTGTACATTATGGGATTGGGTGGGAACATATGCCTTGTGTCGTTAGTTCACAAGTCTGTTTAGAAATAATCCACTCAAGGAGCCTCACCTATACCTATTGCCATAGCTGGTCTAGCTGACAAGTTTCTGTGTACATTTCAAATTTCTTTTCTTGAGTGATTGACTATACTTAGTGAAAAATTTCTAAAGGATAGCATATAACAAGAATGATGGGTTTGGGCTAACATGATGGTGCAATCAGTGAAAGCATTTGCCATCAAGCCTGAAGACCTGGGGTAGGTTTAGGGGACCCACATGGTAGAGAGAGAGAATCAGTTCCTGTAAGTTGTCCTCTAATCTCCATACACACTATGGCATGTGTGTGTTCCATTCCAACAAATACATAAATAAATAAAATATATAAATAAATTTAAAAAAAACAAGTATAAGTTGGAGAACAAGTCATAAGATACCTGGCCAATGTACTTGTGTCTCCTCTTGAATCACCCCCTCTCTGGGGAGCCAGGAGCCAAGTGGTGAGGACTCCAGTATGAAGAAGTGGAGACTGTGAACAGGAATGGTGGCTCCTAACTAATAGTGCACCAGAGCCTGAACTCCCCTTTCAGTAACTGTGATACGTTAGCATGGAAGCAGACCCTGCAGCTTCCTCCAACCTTGCAAGTGTCTTTAGCCCCAATAAATATCTTTATTGAAGCCTTTGAGATGTCCTCCAATGCTAGAATACTAAAAATGTTGATAATAAATGCTAATAATTTGAAAGTACTTTTTAGGATAATTTATTATGAGACAGCAGATTACCAACTCATTTTTCACTTTGAAAATACTGAATCAGTTAAATCTAGTGTGTATTCTGTCTATATGGCTCCTTCAAGTTTGATTAACCTTACTGTTCAATAACTATATTTGATTAGTGACTAACACTAACGTATTAGAGATTGCAGCCCTAGAAAACAAATTAATGTCTGTATATGAATTTAATTCTCCCAGGCTTTCTATGTTTCCAAATGTGTGAGCTTTTTGCTTCCTTTACTAGAGTGTCTTTTGTCCCTATCATCTCTTCAAGCCCTCAATACATTACTAAACTACCTTTTGTGTGGTCACTTCCCTTCTTAGCATGTTTTTGTACTGGTTATATGGCTACATACATCTCTTCGCTTCTAGACTAAGAGTCTAAAAGGCCAAGACTTACCAGTCTGGTACAGAGTATTTGAATGTGCTTAGCTTATCACTCAAAATTCAGTGTTCAATACGTGTTGAAAGCATGAGTGGTAGACAAGGAGACAGCTCCCTAGCTGTGATGTTGGGGAAGAGACTCTTGCATTGCATGAAATATTGATCTATAAGATTCCTGAAGATTGTCAGCCTCCTAGAAAGTGTGTCACTGAGAACTTATTTCCTGAGAGCATACAAAGTCATATGACACTCTTTCGTGCCCTGAATGCTTGTGTGGTTATTTGTTATGCAGAACACAAACGATAGAGCAAGTGTTGCCATTATAGACTGAATAGTACTTCAGTAAAGAGAGCCCTATTTTATCATTCCCTTACTCTGTGCCCAGGAAATGGCACTTCCGCCAGCTTAGAAATGGCGCTCCAGTCATTTCACTCTGCCAGAGATTCTCACTAAACATTTTCACTATTTTACTGTTAGATGCTTGAGGCAGATGTTAAACACCACCGACTAACTGTAGGTCCAAAAATGAGTAGCTTCTTTTCTTTAGATGGAGAGTGGGAGAAAAACTCTTTTTCTGCTTTCTGTTAGTGAATGCTCTTCAACATAAGCCTCACTTCCAGATGACAATAAAGAGAACAGGCCCAATGTTCGAGTTATGGCATTATTAGTGCAATGTAAACATTATCAAGATATTCATTCCCAAGGAACTGGTTTTTTGCAGACACAGGAGAGTGGATGGAGGGAGAGATGTGAGAGTGGTGGATGTTGTCCTCACAGCGGTGTACCGGTGTTTATCTGACCACTTCAGCCCTGAGCTGCTTCTCAGCCTTGTGTGATGACCAGATACTGAACCCTTGTCCCTTGCCCTCGCTTGTTTTCCAGAACAGACCCTGAACCTGTCACTCTAGCGTGATAGTGTAGCCTGGGGGATCTTTGGATGAATTGCTTTTCTTGGCATTTTTTATTAATCAAGTACAGCTTTCAGATTTCCTTTTCTTTTCTGTTCCCCTCAAAGGAAGAATGCCAGGGGAGACACATCATGTTCTTGTCCTGTTAGTGAACTGAAGAAATATTAGCATCCTGGAGAGAAAGCCGCAGAAGCCAGTGGCCAAAAAGCCCATCCATCCATTTTACACGATATACTTTTAAGGTAGGGTTCTCAGGCTATGATTGCTTAAGTGAATAAGAAAATGCAGAGGATCCCACACAAAACAGAACAAGGGGAAATTCTTGTATGTGAAGTCAGAGTGAGGCCTGCTGTTTGGAGTTAATTCCCTTTGTCTACAGTCCCCCTAAAATTGTTAGCCAATCACTCCTGAAAGGAGTGTGCACAGACCCCCATGGGTACCCCCACAGGGAGGCAAACCCAGAGCTAGTTCCGCACTCACCCCGTATTAATTTGCAGAAGGGAAATTACTGCGGGCTAATGCAAGACCCTCTGCATTGGTGGCTTCTCTGTAAGTTTTCAACAGGGAAAGTGTTAGATCAGAAATTTGCATTGTGAAAAACACCTAAGACTTAAGGGCACTCTTAAACCCTACCTCTTAAAAAAAACCAAAGTCACCTTCTAAAATCCATGTTAGCTTGCTTCGAAGAGTTTTCTGGGTTCTGTTGTCTCACCAATCCTCTACCATGAAGATAATACTGAACATGGCCACTCTATGTCCATGAGAATACATGTGTATGGTAATGTTCTTTATATTTAGTTATGATCTCTGCTGTGAAGTGCTCAGAGCTCGTGTCATTCAGAGGTGAATTCACAGTTGTAGAGACTGGATTGTTCTCTAAATTTAAGCTCATCTAATATGTATATATGCTGCTTACTGCAGAGGATTAATTTTTCTTAGTGTTTTTATTTATTCTTTGAGAATTTCATATATTTACACAATGTATTTTGAGCATATCAACTACCAAACTTCTCCAACAGGCTCCCCACAATCAGGTTATCCATGAAACTTCATGCCTTCTTCTATCTAAATAATTGAGTTCAATTAGTGATAGCTATATACACATGGGTACATAGGGACATCCACTGGAGCATAGCGTGACCTGCCTGGGGCCAGCACCCTTGAAGACAATTGACATTCTATCTCAGTGGCTATTACTTGCCAATAGCTCCTGAGGTTAGTTGTATGTGAACATTCTCTGCTAACCATGAGGTAATACAAAAATGAAGTTTATTCATGTTTATATGGACTCAGACTTTTGAAATTATAAATTTTATGTGAGCTTGACCATCAATTTTATAGATGTACTCCATGCCAATTATTTTTCCTCACATAATAGTTTTCTTTTCTTTATGTGGCCTTGTTTGCATTTACAGTGGAGAGCTAGTTAGGAGAATAAAGCAAAGCTATTGGAAAAAATTAATGGTTTGAGGAATAATGTCCCATATTTCCCAATTTAAAACACAATTAAATCAGACCAGAGATTTTATTAAAGTCTTTTATGTTCTCTGCTAGAGAATCATTTTAAGTTGCTAGGTGTCTGTGACACTATGTGCCTTCTGGATCATGATAATTCTTATCCATGTAAACAGGTTAACTCTCTCTTAATTCTTACATGACCATCAGAAGGAAAATATATTATCACATGATCATGCAATCATATTGAGATCGTTTTCTTTCTTTCTTTCTTTTTTTTTTTTTGGTTTTTTGAGACAGAGTTTCTCTGTGTAGCTTTGCACCTTTCCTGGATCTCGCTCTGTAGACCAGGCTGGCCTCGAACTCACAGAGATCGGCTTGCTTCTGCCTCCCGAGTGCTGGGGTTAAAGGCATGCACCACCACTGTCCGACATGGGAAATTATTTTTAATATGCACAAGTTGATCAACATTTCAAAGCCATAGTTTTATATCTGTTGCTTGAGTTCCCTAACCTCAAATGTAGAATGAGTCAGTGAGGTGTTTTTGTTTTTGGTGTTTTTTTTTTTTTTTCAGAAGATTAATTTGAAAAGCATGAAAGAGAAAGTGTCCCTTTCTCTCTTTGCTTATTATTTATTTTGAAACAGAGTCTCATTATGTAGTTCAGGCTAGCTTGGACTTGAACAATCCTTTACCTCAGCTCCCTGGGTGTCATTGTGCCTGGATTGCTTTCATTTTTGGCATCTTGTTTTGCCCAATCTGAATTTTCCCTCCCAATAATGTAATGACACTGTTCCCATTCTCCTAACATGTTTAAAGATCTTGTTGGTGGGTAAGTAATGACGGAAGGTGAAAGGCAAGTGACCATCTGTGTATTTCTGGAGAAGCAATTAGTGATTAAATCTCTGGAGACACGGGTGATATATTTCAGCCGGTAGGTAGACAAGCATTGCAGATATTATTCCACCCACACAGCTCTATGCTACTTATATAGTTTAAAGCAGAGATGTGATAACAGCAGCAGATGGGAGAGATGTGTTTATAAACAATATGTGTGTGTTTTCTGAGTCAATGTAGAGAACTCCAGGCATTCATTACAAGCTTAATGTCACACTGACAACTGATGGTGGAAATATGAATACTAGTAAACCCCTTTATGTATAACTCAACAAACACTGGTGAAGAACTCTGAGATTAGATTTCACTATAAGAAAGAAAATAAATAATGTGAACTAGGCATGCTCACTTTCCCCCTTCCCTTAAGGGCTTGGCATTATCTCCAGAGACATTTGCTGTGGTGTGAGACCAAAAAATTGAACTGTAGAGCACTGTACTATACAAAATAGTAAAAGTAGCAATGCTTATTTCTATGCAAGTGTTCCTTTTCCTGTTGACAATGTCAAGCTAAATATTTAATTGATATAATTAAACATGTTCAGATATTTTTACATCACAGTTTGCGGATTTAAAATGAGAATGTATTGATTAAAATAAGGCTCAGAAATAAATATTCTAACCTTGCCATGCTGTCTATCACCCTTGATTAACAATTTGTAAGTTGGTCTGATGACTGTAAACACAGAAATACTAAGAATTTTAAACCTAGACATTAATAAGAGCTCATGGATGTGCCATGCATGGAATGGATACTGAGCTCCTGTCTCCAAAACATATAAGCCTTCATCCCACAGTGAAATGAAGAAGACCAATCTCATCTTCCATTTCATCTTTCCATCGTCTTTCTGGCTTTTGAAGAGTTAAAGCAAATTTATACTTTGCATTTTACTAGCATCCAATTAAGCCAAAGCCAGTCTGATATCTCTAATTAATGACAGAATTCTTGACTTCTTGTTGTACAGATTTGTAATTATCACTGTCTAGGAAACCACTTTTAATATTTTAGAATTATCTTTATTCTAAACAGTGGGGTTGGTTTCTGGCTCCCAATGCCCTTTTAAGAAAAGCTATACTCCATATTCCCATATGGACCTTTCTAGACTTCTTGATAACAGGGGGCAGATGCTGGTTTTTCTCTCAAGTATAGGGCACACTCCAGCCTATTTATCTATGCTTTGAGCACTGTTGAATTTCTCAGTGCAGGCTATTGGCATCCAAATCTTACTTGAAAGATGGGAAAGCATTAGAAGTTATACTAGACTCTTTGTTCTAAGCACTGCTTGCTCTCTTAGCAGTAATAATCTCACTGTAGCAGAGACATCTCATCACTTACTCTGTGCCTCATATGGGCATGGCTATGTTCACATGTCAATTTTCTGAAGAGCAAAAATCCAGCAAAGAAGAAGAACAAAAATCTAGGAAAGAGGAATCACTCATAATTTATGAGGTGCTGGGAGCCAGAGGTAGATAAAGATGAGGGAAGGCTCTGTTTAGCTTCTGTTCTTCCAGTCATTAATTCATCTGTGATATATGAGTAGTGGAGATACAGGAAGAAGCGAGCTAAATGGATGTAATGATATTCCAGGGGAAATTAAAGAGAAAACACATCCAACAATACACAGATACAAAAGTGCATTGCAAGGAAAGTGGGAAAACATTGAAAAACAGAGGAGATCTAATCTGACAGAAATCGGCTTTCCAAAAGTTGTAAGGTCTGGGCTAATCTCTGAGCTGAATAAGCCAGAGTGAAGGAAACAAGGAAGCTTCCCAGACAGAGAGCCAAGTACTTGAGGAAAGAAGGTGTGTGGTACCTCTGAGTCAAGGTTAGATGTGATGAGAAGCAGAAGATACAGCTGAAGGGCTAAATGGAACTGAGGTGACTCCAAGGGACCAGAGAGTCAGACCCTTAGAACAAGTGAACACATATATTTTTAGAAAGAATTCTCCCTCCCAGATGATACCAGTTTGGGGAAAAAGCTTGAAAAGGACCAGGTGGACAGGATAGCAATAGAAAAGACTATTGCTCTTGTCTGGTGTGATTATATAGTAGCATAAGCAGCATTGATGTCCATGGACATGAAGGGAAATTCACAGATGTAAAAGATATTCAGAAAAAGGCATCATCAAGCCGGGTGGTGGTGGTGGCGGCGGTGGTAGCGGTGGCACACACCTATAATCCCAGCATTCAGGAGACAGAGCCTCCAGATCTCTGTGAGTTCGAGGCCAGCCTGATCTACAGAGTGAGATCCAGGACAAGCACCAAAACTACTTAGAAAAACCCTGTCTCAAAACAAACAAACAAACAAAAGGGAAAAAAAGGAAAGAAAAAGGCATCCTCAGTGTTAGAAGACAGTGGGGACAGAGGGTGCCGCTGGGGAGATCAGGTCATTTTCTCATCTCACCTATGTTGCACAGAAGAAGAGAATGAAGCTGGGAACTCAGAGAAAGTAGGTGAGTACTGTTCTGAAGACACTACCTTTTCAATGGAAGAAGATGCACAAGAATAAAGGGCCATATGGCAATGAATGGATTCCCAAATGCAGTGGTGTTCTAATTCAACTTGAAAATTAAATTTTATTTACTAAATTGATTTATCCACCTAACTTTATTGAACATGACTGTGTAAATACAAAGAACCTTTATCAGAGATTTGAGAGTACAAATGTGGAGTGTGCTCTCTTTACTCTAGAGCTATTCCACACCTAGGGACAGGGAGATATGATAATCATGGTTATGTCTGGATGCCTATGTGACACATGCTGCACTAATTATTTTACATTTTTTCAGTTAGTATTATTATGCAGTTTTTGAGCTAAGTGGACATTATGGGTGCCATATCACAGATTAGGGGAAGGTAATTCATGTAATTCAGCTAGGAAGTGGTACAGCTGGGCTTTGGATTTTGTTTTGCTGGTTTAGTATTCCTGATCCATTATTATTACGCTTTCCCATTTCTTAGACTAATTGTTGAACAGATCACTTGATGGATTATACTGATTTTCTTCATCTTGTTCAATAGCAACACAGAGGACATATTAGTTATTCTACAAGAAATTTCTAAAAGTGCCTAGAAAATCATGAACTTCATTTACAGCACGCTTTTATTAAGAAAAGTTAAACGTATACATTTGGCAAATGTTGAAAAAATGCATCATTTTTTGTGGGATTGAGAATTGAGAACAACTACAGAGAAATTGGTAATTCTAAATGTCCTTATTAATTCAGAATGTAAAGAGAGTCTAATATGACGTCTTCCATCTGAAAGTATCTTTTTCTATGGCTTTTGTATCACGTTCTACTTTAATTCAATTTTGCTGAGTTTAAGAATTTTGTTTATTTGTTTTCCTTTGAAACTTGATATCACCAAGCAGACCTTAAATTTTACATGATTTTTACTTATACTCATCAGGAGTAAATTTAAAATAAGGAATATTTCCACCTGGGTGCCTGTATTCTGAAGTTTACCCGTAGGCTTCACTTGGCTTCCTGTGTGTGAAAGAATGCTGTTTTCCGATTGGTTACACACACAGTGGACATCTCTTCTGATACAAAAGGGGAAAGGCCAAAATTCTTGTAATAACTTAAAGATATGGCTTTACTATTTAAAAGGTTGATATTGATGCTTTTTTAAAGTTGGGTATGTTCCTACTACTGTATTTCAGTCTGAAGATACATGCAATTGCTTTGTCTTCTCTGTCTTTACAGGTAATTTAGCATACATTTGAAAATAATAGCTTCCACAATTAAAACTTTGTGTGTTTTCTAGTATTTTAATCACATGAATGGATGTTCAGGTGCGAGCCATAATTTTCTATTACGAGAAGGAATTCTGCCGTATGTCTTCGTTCTCACTAGGCACCATATCTGACACTCAATGACTGCGTGCAAAATGATGGATAAGATAGAGTCTTTTAAGAACTGTTCTTAAACTGTCATTTAAGAATGTAAAAGCTATGAGGGAAAAAAGAAAATCAAACAGATATTTTCATAGTGAAAGTTAAACAACTAGTCAAATAGAATGAGTTAGTAAAGTGGGATAAAAAGAAAAGAAAGCAGAAAGCTAAAGGTGAAGAAAAAGTGAGTAGAAGAAAGGGAAAATGAAGGTGAAAGTCCACTGAGGAAGGAGGAAGAAATGGAGAAGATGAAAAAAGAAAAGCCAGGGAAAATGAGGAATAGAGGAGAGAGAGAGGAGGGAGCGCTAATGGGAAGGAGGAAAAGGGAGAAGGAAGGGGAGGGAAAGGAAGGAGAGAGAGAGGAGGGAGAGAGAACAGGGAGAAAGAGACCGTGTACACAGAATCAACCTTGCTGCTCCATCTTTAGAAACACTTATTATCCTTTCTTTTTGTGTAGCTATGTCTGATTGTGTGGAGCTCATACACAGATGTTACACATGTTTAATCTAACCACCGCCAAGCATTTTTCAAAATGAGTGACCATGCCAACTCTAACAGTGACAAGCTCAATTCACAGGTCTCTTTCCCCATATAATTTGTTGTAATCATTAATTTCATTTCTTAAAAAATTCATGTGTATGTGAATAAAAGCACATCAACTCTTTTTTTATTTTCATGGAGTCAATTCATTACAAATTTTGAAATTTGGGGGTTCATGCATAAAATCTTAGTTAATTACATATTTTGTTGTGCTCTTTCCCTAGACTGTTTACTCATGCTATGCAAGACTTTATTTCATTTTTTTCATTACATACTTCATAACCTGTGGTTTCAGTGTTTGTGTCCTTCCAAGTTTCACTGATGGAATTCAGTCCCTCAAGATAATAAAAGATGGGACATTTAGAGCACATGGCTTAGAAAAGATTCCCTCTTATGATGGAGTTAGTGTTCTTAGAAAAAAGGCTAAGAAATTGTATTTGTTTCCCTTTTAACATGTGAGGATGCTTCAAGAAAGCATCATCTTTAAAGGAGAGAGAGCCTTGGTAGACACCAAATGTATTCATCTTGATCCTTCCAGTTTAAAGGACAGTGTCTTAAATACCTTTTGTTGATAAAGTACAGCTCACATGGACTATTAGAATTACTAAACATGGTTACATCATTTCTACACTCCTTCCTAATTTAACTCATTCTATGTCCCTTCTTCACCTCCCTCTCAATTCAATATATATATATATATATATATATATATATATATATATATATATATATATATATTGAATTGATATATACACACACATGCATGTGTGTTGCTCATGTGATTCAAGTTGACCCGCTGGGACTAGGTAACCTACCAGGGCACTTATTGCTGGAGAAAATTGGTTCTTCCTATCTCAGAACAATTGATTGCTTGTAGCTCTTCATCTTGGGGTCAGGCTTTGTAAGGTTTTGCCCCATTCACATAGACATGCCAACTGCATTCATCATCCAGATATTGTTTAGGCTACCATATTGTTGAGATTTCATGAGTGCAGCTTTCCTGTCATGTCTAGAAGACATTTTCTAGGAGCAAGCTTCCTAGTCTTGTGGCTCTTACAAACTTTTTACCCTGGCTCCTGTGATTTTTTTTTTCTCTCTGAGCCTAAGATGCCGAAGTTTTCATTTTTGTAGCATCTACAATCACCTCCTGGATGTCTTCTATATCTAGCAGTTCTCCTTGCATTCACCATTCTCAGTGGAATCAAGACCTATTGTTTACAGTCAAGATGTTTTGCTATGTTATATTCTTGGTCTTTTTTTTTTTTTTTTTTTTTTTTTTTTTTTCCGAGACATGGTTTCTCTGTGTAGCTTTGCACCTTTCCTGGAACTCCCTCTGTAGTCCAGGCTGGCCTCGAACTCACAGAGATCTGAATGCCTCTGCCTCCTGAGTGCTGGGATTAAAGGCATGTACCACCACAGCCTGGCTTCTTGGTCATCTTTAGTGCTGAGTTAATTGTGACATTTTAATCTGTGGAATCTAGGAGGTTTAAATTGGAGACACTGTGTTCATCTGCATCTCTCCCATGATAAGACAGTATGGTGATTTGAAGGAGAATGTCTCCCAAAGGCTCATATATTTGAGTGAAACTGTTTGAGAAGGATTAAAAGGATTAGGAGGTATGGCCTTGTTGTAATAGATGTGGCCTTGAATGGAGGAAGTGTGTTGCTGGGTATAAGCTTTGAGTTTTGAAAGGCTCCTGCCAGTTCCAGGGTCTCTCTGTTGACTGTCTGCACATCAGCATGTAAAGCTCTTACCTACTGTTCCAGTGCCATGTCTGTCTTCTTCTCTCCATGATGATCATGGACTAAACCCCTGAGACTGTAACCAAGCCTCCAATTAACTGTTTTCTTTTATACATTCCCTTGGTCATGATGTCTCCTCACAGCAATGGAACAGTGACTAGGACATAGTTGGCACAGAAGACAAAAGCACAAAGCACACAATTACTCTCATTCTTTTTTAGATATTTTTAAAAAAATCTGAATTATTTGATTCTTTTAAGTAGACATGAAGTCACTGATTATAATCCAAACATATCTGAAGTAAATGGAAATATGGCTGCTACGTGAAAGCTAAGACTGTGGAACACTAGCCAAAATATTCCCTGTGTTTTTGTGATTCTTTTTTCAGACCAATTTTTTAAATTAACTTGTTGCACCCATAAAACATAACATTGCACATGCCTAGCTGTTTATTTATCATCTATATGTCTAATATCTATAAATATGTCATATATCACCTATATCAATCTATTATATACCATGTATCTATCATCTATTGACTGTCTTCCTGACTTGTTCATAATCATCTACCACACCCTTCACTGGAAGGAATCAGTGTCATTTTAAGAAAAAGGTGAATCCCTATTTGGAGTGGGATTTTCTTGATAAATATTTTGGAGTGAAGATAAAAGCCACACCTATTGATTATATATCAAAATGATCACTTACTTGGTACTCAGGGTTTTCTGTATACACAGAAAGTCCTGGAACTCACAGTGTAGTCTTAAATTTACAACAATTCTCTTGTCTTAGTCTCTCGAGTGCTAGGATTTTAAGCTTGAACTCTGACACCTGATTTGAAGTTATAATCTAAAAGTGTAAATTAGAGAATATGTAGCAGAGAATGACCTCACAGGTCTGCATTTGGGGTCCAAGTTTGATTCTGTCAGCCAGCCAGAGGCTTTTACTGGCCCAATTCAGAAAAAAAGCTTTTAGAAATATTTTGGATATTAGTGCTATGTGCTAGAAGAGCCAGCAAGTCTACTATTTAAATGGAGTTTAAAAACTACTCCCTTCTCAGTGGAGAAAACTAGAACACTAATCTTGGTGCACCCTTTACTATTTCTGTTTCTATAGATTAGTCTAGAGAGTTTTCTGTGTCTGAAAGTGGCCCTTTGTATCATGTTGCATGCTAGCATCTTTGCATTAATGACATCTGAGTCTCACTGTGACAAGCAGCCCACAGGATCCCCAAGTGGACTGGATAATATTGAAAGTTCAAGTTCAGAGGCAAAAAAGAAAAAAAAAAGTCAAGGTAACATGTCATATTAAGGTAGAGAGTTCAGGAGGCTAAAGTTGCATAAAAATCAAAGCAAGCAGATAAAAATCAGCTCAACTAGAAAATTATTCATCTAGTGCCAAGGTTATCTGGCCATGTGTATTAAATGCTCACACTGGTGAAATGATACAAATCTTCAGAAGTGGATCAAGGAGAGTGTCGATTATCAAGAAAGTGAAAGACATATTTCTAGACAAGTACTATTGAGTGAGCTGAAATGAAATGATATGCTAGAAAGGGATACTATAAATTCAACTAAGAAACTCAATGAATAACCAAGGAACAACCACACACACTGCTTTATGAATGTGAATCCTACAATTGAAAAAAATGTGCGTGTATCTGCGGCCAAGATAAAACAAAGTACGTTCTCTCTCTCTCTCTCTCTCTCTCTCTCTCTCTCTCTCTCTCTCTCTCTCTCACACACACACACACACACACACACACACACATACACATTCATATACACATTCACCCCCCACATACACACATACATACATACACACACAGAGAGAGAAAGAGAGAGAGAGAGAAAGAGAAAGAGAGAGAGAGAGAGAGAACATACAAGAGCTACAATAAAATGGTATTTGTTGTCTTGAGAGTAAAATGAATTATTTGCTTTAGTATTCTCCAAAGAAGAGAAAGGTGGTATTCTAGAAAATACATTCATTCTCCTTAGGGGAAAGCAAGATGTTAAAAGGCTTTACCATCACACGAGAGCAGATAATTAGGCAATTACAACTATTAAATTTGACAGAGCATTAGTTTAAATGTGTTATTCACTGGAATTCTGCAGGAAGTAACAAATAGCACCATTTTTTATTTATCTGTTTATTTTACATCCCTACTGCAGCCTCCCTCCTCCTCCCCTCATTCTCACCCCCATTCCCTCCTCTTCCACTGTTTTTCAAAACTGAATAGTTTTGAAAACTCATGGAGCACTGCATCTCACCAGAGGACTAAAGAGTGCTAATGTATTCCCGTGTTTCACAATGACCCACATACACACACCCCACATGAGCCCGTGGAAAGATTCCTCAGGAAAGCATGAAGCTTCTGAAGTCTTTCTCCTGTTTGATATGCAATTACTGAAATGTTCATAAAGCTATTAACCCACTAATCATCAAAGACCTTTACCAAGAAGACAGTAAGTATCATTTCAGCACCTCCTACTTTGATTTATAGGTATTAAAACAGAAACAAAAAGAAGTCACCTTGAAAGTGGGTGAAAAGACCAAGCCTAGGATTTGAGTAATTGACAATTAGAAAACATTCAGTAATGCATAATTTAGTGATGCTAGAGTCCACTCAAAACACTGTCCTTATCACCTTGTTAGAAAATTTTTAAATGGATTACTGCTGCATTTTTAAAAAGCATGAAATATAGTGATGTTGAATAATAATTTAATGCAGTAATCACTCAGGGCTCATCACTTGCTCCTCACAGTCTACAAGCTTCCCTGATCTCCTAGACTCAGCTCCCATGCATATGAATTATAGAGGCTCAGAATAAAGAAATTCTAAAAAAACAGTCACATCCATGTTCATGGCACCAGAAGTCCCAATATGATCTCAGAAGATTGTCTGTTGCTAAGTGTCATTGTTGGTTAAAGTGTATCCTGAACCATTTTCTTGAATGGTGATGGAGAGATGGTCTAGATTCAGAATAGCAATCTATCAGTAGAGTGGATTTTAACATATTTAAACCCACACAGGACTGACTCTCTTTCAGACTCTGTGATAACTATGGAGGGCTCTCAGGTTGGATTGAGGCTTCATTTGGATGGGGTTCCATCTTATTTATCAATTTATTCCATCCCAATGTTGATGCACCATGCTACTTCAGTTCATTTTTGTTTGAAGAAATGAATGAACAAAGGATCTTTCTATTATGCTTTTCCTGGTATCTCCATGAATGAGTTAAATGTTCCTATTAGATCATTCCAAATTGGCACCTACTAAAGTATTTGCAATTTTTTAGTTAGAAGTCTGCTGATCTCGTTGCTGAGTAATCTAGTTCTGGCTTAAAACCACATTTCTACTAACTGGATATTCAGTGCCTAATACAGAGTAGGTGTTCAGTAAACATTTGTCAAATGAATATACACATATGTTGCTCTGTAACAGGTCTGCTAAGTAAGATGTACTTCACAGTCAGAGTGGTGTTCATGTCCATATTTTAAAATTTACTTTAAACATGTCACTTGTATAGTGTATAGTGAATAGTGCTGCAACTAAAAGGTATTTTTATAATTTTATTTCTCAAATCTGCTAACTTTTTCTTCTGTGAGTGCCTGTGTGACTTTGGTATTAGTATGAGGTAGTGGGTAATACTATGTGGTTTGCCAGCAGGACAGCTATAGATTTATGTTATTCAGAAGCCAGTGTTCTTGCCGTTGGCTTACTGTGAAGAAAGAAGTGGGCCTTTTTGAGTTGAGTATTGACATCTATAAAATGGTGAGATTAGAACAGGTGGTACTTAAAATATTTCAACCCCTTTAATCCTAACAAGACTTATTCTAGAGCAAGTAAAGTAAGGAACTACCTATTGATCTCCATGTAATAACAAGAAGAGAGGAGATAGAGTAAAGCAAAAAGAGAGAGCCAAGTGATTATGGTCAACATGCTAGAGATGACCAAATTTTGTCTCATCTCCAGTGCCTAGTACAAGAGACAGTGAATCAGAAGCACACACACTCATGCACCAGTCAAACACTCTCACAGAGTTGGTATACTTGACATACTGAATCAAATTTGATTTTATCAATTCTAGTTTAATATACACACATGGATCGTGGATCCTGCATTGGGCAGTTTAGGTTTACAGTGGTAGACACAGGAATAGATAACATTGTACAGAGTCAGAAAACAGAAGTACCCCATGGAACGAAATGTTCAAGAGACTTCTCAGTTACTTCAAACTTTCAACCTATAAATATGTAAAACAGACTTTAAAACAGCATACAATTGGAAGTAGTTGAGCAGTGAGTCATTTGTGTAAATGATCTCTTCAGTGGTCTAGTAATTAGACAAAGAATTCTATCAGAAGACCCAAATCTGGTAATAACACAAATTTTTACTAAAATTTAGAAATTAGTGAACCAATACAATCACAAAGTCTTTTTCATAAGGGGTTAGTGAGATTCTAAGTAACTATTATGGTCTCAAAATGTTAATAAGTCACAGGAGAGGAAAAAGAAATATAAAAGTCATAGTCAAAGTCCAGGTACAGTATCAATGCTGGCTTGGGAAAATAATATGAAGATGATCCATTAGTGTATCAAGGTACTAAAATCTTCACTATAAAGTATTTCAGCTAAAAGCAGCAACAGAATTTATGCTTAGAAATGTTTAAGAGGTAAAGAAAAGCTGGCTGGTCGGAGCAGGAACTTGGAGAAAAGGTTATTGTGTCAGACTTGAGGAAAGTGAAGCCATGCATGGAGTATGTACCACATTCACTCACTTGAATCTATTATAGTTCTGAGCTAGAGGACAACCCCAGCCTTACAATAAGAGGTCAGGGAATCAGTAATGAGGAACAATAACCCAGGTGATCAACTGTGGCCTCAGGAAAGATGATGTGCTTCTCTGAATGAGAATGTCTCCAGTTGGTAGAACTCTTTGGGAAGGATTAGGAGTATCCTGTGGAGTGCATGGAATCAGTGTTGAATTACAAACAGAGGTATCCTTAAGTAACTCAGAGTAGTAACCTCTATATAGACCATGTAAATCCTGGAGGATCACATGAGGAAGGAAATGGGGCAGGGTTGGACATAGTCAGTCCGTTCTGTTTGGCTCTAGTGACAGAGTAGAAATGACCTTGGATTTTCAAGGAATAGTTTCTGGGATGAAGATGTACCTTGGGTTTTTTATCCAGTTTCTCATCTGTTGTCCTCTTGGCTCTGAACTAACGTTTTAAACTTCACTAATAAATGAATGTTCATTTCTTAAGTTAATGTTTAAGTGAAAATATTGAAGCATAATGGTTATGCTTGTAGTTTTGAATGTACTTTTAAAGAATTTAATGTTTATTGTTCTTTCTTTTGAGACCAAAATTTCAGTGGCTTTCTTCAAAGATACAGGGTTGGAGAGGAAAAATCAGAGTCATGTTATGGCAAAAACAGTAATTTGACATTGGATTTATACTATATTTCCCTGTTATTCAAACCTACTCTTGACTTCTTTCACAGCCTCACTGAACATGGATGTAAAAAGTTGACTTTCTCTTTCTTTCTCTCTCTCTCTCTCTCCCTTCCTTCCTCCCTCCCTCCCTCCATCCCTCCCTCTTCAAATGCCTTTCTTTGTCTCCTTGTCCAGACACCAATAAAAAGCAGCCATTAGAATCAGTCTTTTCACCAGGAATAGATCCTGATCCCTCTGCCAGGGGCCTCTCAAACAGATCAAGCTATACAACTGTCTCCCACATGCAGAGGGCTGAGTTCAGTCCCATGCAGGCTCCACAGCTGCTTAGAGTTCCTTAGTTCATGAGTTTGTGAGTTCCTATGAGCTTGGTTCGGTTATTTCTGTACATTTCCCCATCATAATCTTGACCCCCCTTGCTCATAGAATCCCACCTCCCTCTCTTCCACTGGACTCCAAGAGCTTGGCCTGGTGTTTGGCTGTGGATCTCTGCATCTATTTCCATCTGTTACTGTGTAAAGGCTCTATGATTTGTTAGGGTAGTCACCAATTGATACAAGGGGGAGGGGCTTGGTCCTGCCTCAACTGAATGTATCAGTCTTTGTTGACTCCCCATGGGAGGCCTTACCCTTTTGGAGGAATGGATTAGGGATAGGTTGGGGGAGACAGGGAGGGAACTGTGGTTGGTATGCAAAATGAAAAAAAATTAAATTAAAAAAAAAAGAGTCTATGCAGTTAAGGACACATAAGCACAATGGAGAATTTTGTTTTTGATGGCTGTATTTAACAAGGCACTCCAGTGTAAGTTAAATGATGTATAAGTGAAAATTGTACACTAGTTTGATGAATTTATACTGCTTAAAATATATTTCATTAAGTAATAAGAATCCTATAACATTTAAAAGATGGTCACAGGGACTGTGTTTATGTTTTTAAAAAAGTTGGATTGAAATTATATTTGCGGAGACTGAGAGATTAAGTACTGAAATGATGTCATGTATGCTCCATGTTAGGTGGGAGGTAATGAAAAAGTGTATGTTCAAACCTGACTTGCTGAATGAGTAACTTCGATAATTTAATTTTCCTGCTGTTTGTAAGAGATATTTGTCGCAGTGGGGCTGCCCTGACCTGACTTCTGAGAACTTTCCATCATGTGGCTATGGGGAACATCCACCTTGTTCTATGACAACTTTTCCTTTTAGCTCTTCCAAATGAAATTAAACCTGAGTCAGTTCTTACTTCTTAATTATCTAGTTATTTTTTCTCATCTGAGGAAGAAGGCAGGACTTGAACACAACTTTGGTTTACTTGGCTTCAGATTGCCTGGTAAGAGAGAAACACAACATCTTAAATACTTACTGATTTGTCTGGGACTATTCATTCAATATTTTTGAAAATCCAATGACAGATAATCCTACAGAAGGCAGTGAGGAGCAAAATGTATTAAATTTCAGTTTAAACAATATCATTTTCCTTTAGTTATAATCTTCATAAACTCTCTCAAATAAAGGTTACTCAAGAATAATTTAATATCTCTAATTCAAAATGTATTTAAGTAATGGCTGGATAAGGAATGATTTCAAGACGCAAAGGAAATCTGGGGTCTGAGAGCCCAGGTCCTAGCCTTGTGTTTTTTGGGCCAGACCATCTCAGGATGAGTCACTGAATTCTCTGGTTCTTTTCTTACCCATCTGACACAGGGTGTAAGCTCTGCTTTGTTTCTTAGTAAATGGAATAAATAAACATTTCCTAGATTTTTCAAAGGGCAGTTTGCTCCAAATGCCATTGAAAACAAATGTAGTAAGACAGCGGAGGGGGCTTTGTCTTCCTGACAGCTGAAACACACAAAACATTGAAATGCTGTTTGTCCCGCTGGCAGTACTAAATATTGTAACTCATTTTCATTCCCTCACTCGATGCTTTTACTAGCGGATGAGACACAAAACAAAAAGTTTTAGAGTGTTGCTGTTTTGTGCATTAAAATTGCTAAGAGACAGCAAGCAGAATGCTGACATGGAAGCCTCCTACCTGTCCTTCTGATGGATTTGCACGGAACCAGTGAACAGTCCAGAGTCTCAACGGGTCTCCATTGTGATTGAAGTTTCTGAGACAGCTGGTCAGGATTACTGAAGGCACAAAATGTGTCTGATGAACAGATGTCTTCTTCGTTTGAAGTTAACTGGTCTGTTTAGGTCTCAACCTTTGACCTTCTCCTTAGTTACTCAGAGTAACTCAGATTTCCTACTCTCACAGCTACCAAGGAGGGTTCTTAAGGAAAAAATTAAATGTTGCAGGTGTGATGATCTCAGAGGCTATTGGTTGCCTCAAATTCACTTTTTTTAGGTTGCAAAGATAAAATACAGTATTTGAGTAACAGAATGTCACTTACCTTTATTGAGAGTTTAGCTCGGTTCAATTGTTGTCTTCTGAGCTTTCCAAAGATGGATGACGAATCATTATAATTTGACTGTGCTTGAAATTTTTGTAGCATTTTTTTAGCAGCTGAAATTAAAATGTCAAAAGTCTTTAATATACTTATTAGACATTAGGATGGTATAACTAGGAAAATTAAGATTTCCCCCCCCCCTGCACCCTAAAGTTACAATGAGATTCAACTGGAAAGACTGCTGTCCTAATTCTAAGTTGGGATAAGAGGTGACATGGAAACTGACTTGATAAAGTCCAACTACATGACAGTTATTTTTTGATATTCAATTTCTTAGTAGATTATTGCCTTTTAAGGGTGAATCTGTGAAAGATGACATTCTGTACCATGCTGTATGTCTCTTGGAGCTGAGGTGATTGGTCCATAGTGGCTCTGCTTTAAGGATTAATTCATGAAGAAAAGGCTGACAGGAGACACTGTGATGGAGACTACATGGAAGAAACTGTCTTCACCAGGTGCCCCTTCTCCAGTTTGAAAGACTGAGGTTAGGGGAGGAGACTAGTAAGGACTTGACCAAGTTGCTGTCTTTCATAGGAGAGTCACTTTTGATTTGTACTAAGAACGAAAATGTGGCCTATCTGTGACACAGGGAACTTAGCAAACAATTGTAAGTGCACCCAGGGCTGAGTGTGTATGCTCACTCCGTTTCTGAGTATTTTCAGATTAAATGTATGTGAACTCACTAGTTACAGCTTCTATTACACTTTAATGAGAAAACAACTATAATCAATGTTGAGTATCACTTTGGGCTGACATTGATTCAAAGTATGTGTTTCATTTTGCTCAAACGCTAGTATTTTAATATGAACATCACTGTGTGCTATTCTATTTATATGTTACTGTATTTTCTTTCATGACACTGTGTTACCTAGATGTTCCATGCATTTAATTTTCTTAGACTCTTATAGACTATTTCAGGTATTAATTCTAGTCATTTTTATTCTCTTAAACTAATGAGGAACTTGTACCCTGAATGTGCTCATCTTGTTTTTCATTTAGATCTGCTGCTGTTCAAATTAATTGCTTCAATCATATCAAAGTTATAGCATTGGAGAAAAGAATCTTCATTGTGGGTTTACTTCACTTTAAAAACTAAGCATTATTTTGTAATGTATAACTTTTAAAAGTCTAATTTTCATTTGTAGTGTGTATTTCTTTTATTTTATGGTACATTTTTTTTTTATTCTTGTAGATTCTACCAACTTTGGTTAGTACCACTTATCGCCAGTGGTATTGGAGGTTTGCAAACAGCAACTCTGATGCAGAGTAGAGGGTTTCTAAGCAGCAACTGTTTTGTTTTGTTTTGTTTTTTAAATAAATATTTAAAAACAGCTGGAAAGGGAGAATTTCAATTAGGAATACCATTTTTTTTCAATTCACAACTGCTAGTTTTGATTTTCTAATTTGTGGCACATCTAACCCCTGAATATCCTTTAGCAATGTGCCATCATAAGAGTGTTTTTTGAGAATCTCAAGAAACACAAATACAGGACTCACATATTGCTTTTTTTTCCCATTGAAAGCAAATTAGGAATTGTTTATTCAATAGCAAGGAAGGCCCTGTATACCCTCCTGCCAGTGCCCAGTCTGTGAGGTCATCCTTCATTGGCTGTGCATGATCAGGAACTCTGACAGTGACTGTTGCTAGGTCCTCAGGCAGACTCTGCACAATCAGGAAATCTGACATTGACTTTTTATTTTATTTTATTTTATTTTATATAAGAGATTTTCTAGTCATTTTACATATCAGCCATGGATTCCTCTGTCCTCCCTCCTCCCCCCCCCCCAGCCTTTCCCCCAAATCCATCCCCATTCCCACCTCCTCCAAGGCAAGGTCTCCCCTGGGGAGCCAGCCCAGCCCAGAACATTCAGTTGAGTCAGGTCCAGTCCCCTCCTCCCTGCACCAAGGCTGAGCAAAGTGTCTCAGCATAGGCCCTGTAGTGTATATTTCTATCAAGAATTAAATATTGCTTTATAGTATAGTTCTATCAAAATCTATGTTTGTAAAGATATCAAGGAGTAAATGCTCTTTAGTAAAAAGATAAAAGAAAGTCAATTTAAAACTTAACTCTTCTTAAGACATCATTGTTCATTTAATTGTGTTATATGTGTATCTACTTGTTGTTTACATTCTTTCATTCTCTTCAGTAAAAATAAAAAGTTCAAAAATAAGAAAAATGAAGATAATTGGTTCACTATGAGAATTTTTGGAAGAATCAATAATCAGTTGCTAGACAAGAAAGATTCAAATCCTGACGTGTAATCCTGAGATGTGTGATCCTGAATGCTACCAAATTTCTTTATTTGGGGGCTAAAACAACTAATGTATTTATTTTTGAAGTGCTTAATGGGGTTTTCATCTCAATGATTATTACCCTCTGTCCCTCCCTCCCTCCTTCCTTCCACCTCTCGTGTACTTCAGGGTTGAACCAAGGCTTTACACAGTAGGAAAACATGACCGTTGAGCTCCTAACCCAGGCCTCCCATCAACTTCGATGGTGGCTTTCCTTCTATCTAAGTGTGTTTTTGTAAAGCAGTTACCCACCTCTTTGCTCACTGGGAGACATATCAGTTGACTGAAAGACAGAAATGGAGATTGAACATAGACAACTCTCGTAGGCATAGAAAACATACAGAACAAAATAATGGACAACAGGAAAGCCTTTATAGAAGTGTGGTTCCAGTCAAACATTTTCCGTGAACATTTTTATGCTGAGCATTGGAACCTACCTGGAGCCCAGGACACATCTTATGGCTTCTGTTCTCTTATGCCGGCCTCCCTCCCTCCAGGTATGCACATGTGCTGGTCTGTGAAAGACAGAAAGAAGAAAAGAGACACAGGTGATAGGAAACATCTCTTTAACCTTGTCTACTTATTATTTTCCTCCCATGGGGAAATTAGGCCAAATAAAAGAAAATAAGCTTTATATAACAGCCAAAAGGCCAGAGTGTTACTAATTGGGTAAATAAACAGAATGTCGTAAAACCCTGTTAATTTGATACTAGGATCATTCAGTATAGCATGAAATTCGAAGTAACTGCTATTCCCCAGCCTTATTAGATAAGATTTCTCCCATTAAGATCAGTCACTTAATCCGAAGTACAAAAATATGTATAATTTGAGGTGGAAATTGGGTCCCAAGAGTACCCTGGGTTGTTAAATTGGTTAGATAACTTGAAGTGAATGTCACTAAACAGTTAGCCATAGAGTAAGAATGATCTGGGAGCCACTGTGATTACCTGTCAACAGGGGAAGAGGGAGCAGGCCAGACTATAAAGAAGTAACCTTTGTACATGACACACTCCTATTCATGAGACACATGGGCAATTTACTGGTTTTCTTTGAAGGGTTCTACATGCTCAGCTCTCCTGCAGGTTTAATGAGATACAAACATCTGAGAGCCAAACCCCTGTGCTTAAGAATTGCCTTTGTCATCTAATTAACTAGGTTTTATGGTATTTTTTATTTGTTTTCTGGTCTCCTTTTTAGCCTTAATTAAAAGAGACAGTATGATAAAATGGCTGCTTTCCTTGTGCACGCACATGGATGGATGTGCGTGTTTGACTCAGGCTTCTGGATAAGAGCTTGCTACATTGGGTGGAACATGCATTAGCTTGCAGATATCAAAGTTAGCTTTAGTGAGACTTTGTGAGACTCTGAAAGCGGTGAGCTTTGTTGCAGTGGCTCAGATCCCATCAGTGATGCAGTTCTGAGGATTATATATTTGTCTCGTCCATGTCAAAAGTCCCATCCCTTGTGACTTTACAACTCTGTTTTTGTATTTAATGTAAAAGCATGATAGCTTCGCATTGATGATTGTCAGCAGTTGCTATTTATCATCTGTCAAAAGTTTCCCTCCTAGGAAAGCCGAAAATCAAATGGATTATGACTGTTTTTCTAGTTGCTTCAAGGAATGTTATGTGACACAAGGAAAAAAATCAAGAGCAATGGTGAAATGAGCCCTTGACAAGTGACTTAGCATTCAGGTAAACCTATGATGGTATGCACATCACAGCACTGTCACTCAGCCTGACAAAATGGGGTGTTCTCAATTGTTGTGTCAATTTGCTTGTTTAACCTCTAGGCTGCTTTACCACCTGGTCTGGTACTCACACAGTCTAACAATTACATACTTTTCTAGTGAAACCATGAACTGAGTGGTTTGATGGCATCTCTACATAAAATGAAAGGAAAATTGAAGAAAAGGGGGCAGGGGGAAATTTAATTTTTTGGGTTTTTGCATTAGGTTTTCACATGCCACTATCATTAAATTCTGGTAGCCTATCAAAATTGTGGAGGCTAGTGTTACTGAAAAAAATCAGTGCAATTTTGGTAATAAATGTTATTAACCAGAACTACAAGTACACACAATAGCTTATATTTTGAAGGTAGGAATCACAATAACTTCAGATGTGGGTAGACCCACCACATAGACATTTTGGAACAAGAAGTATGGCATTTCTATAAAATCACATAAAAATACTGGGTTTGTTTTTAGGAATATTCCTCATTATCAGCGGATGTGGTTGGTGATCTAGTTTTATTCTGTTGCTGCTATACTAATACACTGGCTGGGAGCAACTGGGGGATGAGATTGTGTAGTTCATCTTACACCTCCAAGTCCAATGCTTCATGGACGGAAGTCAGGACAGGATTTCGTGGCAGGAATCTGAAAGTGGGAACCTAAGAGGGACATTTCCTGTTGTCTCCCTCTCTGACTCATTCGTGTTCTTGCTTAGCTGTCTTCCTTGTGTAAAGTCTGACAGAGAATGGTGGTTTTCACTGGACTGAGATCTCCTATATCAGCTAACAATCAAGACAATCTCTCATAGACATGGCCATAAGCCAACTCAATCTAGGCAGTTCTTAAATTAAGTCTTTCTTCTTAGATGACTCTAGATGGTAAATTTGATGATTAAATCTAACCAGGACACATGGCATTTGTAGGATCCCAGGTTACCCTGAAATATCTATCATCAACTAGATTTTATTTCTGGGGATAGCATAGAAACAGAGATAGAGGAAAGAATAGAAAAATACAGGGCTCTGCTAACTGCAACTACATAAGCTATTTAGGAATGTTCTTGGGGGAGATTTCTTTTCTCTTAAAGGAAGGTAGTATAAGCAACAATTTCTACTCATAGAACAGAAAGACTGCCAGTTTGCCGCAGAAGTGAACCCCAAAGACATAAGTAAAGAAAACAGAAGGAAAGACTTCTGAATTGTCTGTGCATAAACAATAGGGATGGTGGTCAAAGGAGCCACCATGTGTACCCCATGCTACCCCACAGCAGACCTAGACTAGCCCAGGCAATGCTATAGCTGCTTCCCAGATACTTGTGGGGGGCAGCGGAGGAAGGAGGGCGAAAGTTCATTCATTTATTTGTGATAGAGTTTGTAATTGTATTTTTTTCATACTTTAAATTTGTAGCCAGCTCCTCATGACGGAACAAGTGGTTCTAACTATTTCATGTTCTAAGGGTAAGGTCGCCATGACCTAGGCCAAATCATGGCTTTGGAGATTGGTTTGAATGGGCCTTCCAACAGCACAGCAGCTAGTGGGACACACACAGAGGCCTCTGCTCAACAGATGAGTGTAAGAAAAGGACCCAGAGCACAGCAGGTTGGTGTTTACCTTCCACCGCCCTCCATTGCTCCCTCTCTACCCAGGTGGCAGAATTGTTGTTGCTGTGTCTTGGAGACAATGCCTTTCTATGTAGCCCAAGCTGGCCTGGAACTAGCTGTGTGCTGACTTCAAACTTCTGATTCTCCTGGCTTTCAAATGGGTCTCAATGGGCCCAGTATTGTAGACCTACACTCTCAACCTATGGAAGACTGTCAGAATTGAGCCAGTGACAGGGGATTTGCTAGAATGGATCTGGTTTGCAAAGGAATGTGTTTTGAAATACAATGTACAGGAGCAACTTCTGTTGATTCCTTGGTGGCCACATGGCCAACCATGGATGGCGTTAAAGTTATGTTGGAATCAATGCTTATGGAGAGAAATTTGCAATTACTTTGGAATCATGGGAGTGATCTATACTGTGACTGTTAAATGGAAAACTAAGACTGTTAGTTTTTTTTGTTTTTCCATTCACCTCTATTAGACTACACCTAGCATATATTGACACCTCCTAAGTAATTTACAGTTAGATAAATATTCATAATGTATCAACTACCATAAATTAAATTTAAATACCAAGAGGTATTTATCTACCTAACAGAGGAAATAGTGAACAACACATAAAAATACACAACTTAGGTAGATTCCTAGAATATAACATACTAATATCTCTCTCTCTCTCTCTCTCTCTGTGTGTGTGTGTGTGTGTGTGTGTGTGTGTGTGTCCTCTACAAGTCTCAAATGAGCCCAGGGGGCATGGGAGCACATAAAACATTTTTTAATAAGAAAAAAAAACCCAGAATTGTAAAGGAATGGTTACATTAAAATATGTCAAAAATCACTACTAGCTGTGAGTAGATCCATGGAAGCAAGAGTTAGTTTTGGCCTTTAAGAAGGAATTAAAAAATTTCAGAATGAGAAAGAAGACGGGTGTGGCTCAAAAAGTCAGAGAGTCAATGTATTTGACATGTGACCTGGGAAGTTCACATTTTTGTGTGGAGGTCTTTATAGGAAAAGGGAAACAAAATTAGAAACAGCCTTTCGGAGCTTTAACAAGTGAGAAGCCCCGAAGTTTAAATTGGATTAGCTTCAAGCTACACATCTGCTTGTGCAGGTGCTTAAGTGCCTGCCCAGGTGACAGAACTGTTGCTGCTGCGGCTTGGAGACAATGCCTGTCTGTGTAGCCCAAGCTGGCCTGGAACTGGCTGGGTGCTGACTTCAAACTTCTGATTCTCCTGTCTCAGCTCCATGAATGCTGGACTTGCAGGTGTGTAGCCATACCCAGCTTAGTCAGTACATTTTGGTAGGGGAAAGAGAGACTTGGGAGAAGATAGACTTTGAGATCCCAGGCTGTGGGAGCTTTTTCCTCATTGCCATGATGTAAGCATCAGTACCTTTAAAAGACTAATTTAAAGACCAAACTAGTTTAGGAAATAAGGGAGGTTAGGAGACCATTAGAAAGTCCTAAGTGGAGCTCATGAGGTAATAAGATTTTAACAGACCTCATGCAATGTGCTCTGTTACTGTGTTCTTTATGAAAGGTATACCTTTTGTAATGCTACCAGTGACAAAACAGAGCACTGTGTCTGGAGAAATAAATTGCAAGGGATGTTTTTATACTAAGATCATTTTACTTAATAAGCTTTCAAGAATAATGTTTAATGAATTACTCTAATTAGGGCATTTATAGAATCTAATACTTACTGGATAAGTTAGACATAACGCTCTTCACCAGAGATGTTATTTTAAACTCAGTGTTAACATGATGAAGAATTCTCATTTGTTTTGAGTTTGATTGACATGCCCATGCCGAAAGATGGTGGGCCCAAGACTCATAACCCTCTCTGTGTTCAGAACTGCATAGACTTCATGAAGGACTTCCCATGGAGAGAGTCCTTGAAACTTAGAGATACTTAAAGGGGAATTAAGGCAAACTTTCCTGATTCTTCAGTTGGCAAATAAGCCTGAAATTCAATTCCTTTGGAGTCCCAAGAAAATAGTATGGTTTTTAACAAATGTCAAGATTTCTTCTAGAATTAGATAAAATTCAAAATTTTGAGAAGTCTGTGGGAAGAAGAGTTTGTGACGCCTCTTAGACTGGGCTTAGAGAACCACGTCACTGAAGAAAAATCAACTTGCTTTGTCAGTCAGTGTAAATAGCGGTGGACTTTCAGGTCAGAAGGGGGAAAAGGCAAATGTTAAGTTGATAGTAAAACTGGGGTGGCAGCTATAAACTCATCTTCCAGGGAGCATCAACAGATGCTGGACAAGACAACTTGGGCAACTGAGATAAGGAATCTTACTTGAGAAACAAAGACATAAGAGCCTTTTTGAACATACTGGAGAGAGAGTGGGGGTAGAGGGGGTGGAGGAATTTTAAATGCATTGGTTTCCAGGAATTAAGTATAATGATCCTATTTTCAGTTTAACTTGGGCTACTTACTTGTCACTCTGGTTTGCTTTCAGAGCATGCGTGTGTTTGTGTGTGTGTGTGTGTGTGTGTGTGTGTGTGTGTGTGTCTACATGAGTACATAGCAGGTGTGTAATAATGACAGAATTAGTCTAATGCCCTCATTGGGATCATGTTCCTCAATGGAGGGGCTAATAAGTAAAAGGAGTGTGTTTTGAACATGTAAAGGAAGTATTTGATAAGGTTTTACCTCTATTTAGAACCTTCTTCTCTAGATTGTTCTTTCTACTTTCAAGATAAAATTTCTCCTTCCATTTCCTCTTTCCACTTCTTTCTGGAATAGCCAGAATGAAACTGAAAAGCTTCTTTCATGTAGAAAAATAATACATTTTCAGACTGTGCTCACTGCACTTTTCACCACCAAAAAGAATTTTCAGTTATTTCCTTAAATAAATAAATAAATGTATAAACGTCATCTAGCTTGAGCCTTTACCCACATTAGCATAAAAAAGAGGTAAGGAGCTTTGATATTTGAGCCTTTCTTTAAAAAGATTTTCTCTACCACAGCCAGTTCTTGGTAGTAGACCAGGCTAAGGGGCACAGAGCCCTTTCTTTGAGTAATAAACCCCTCCATGTTGGGACTCCCTTGGCTCTCAGCAGACACATTGCTTTTTACTATCGTTTTATAGATACTGCATGTGTTTCTGGATTCTATTTGCATACTACTATATAATAAGCATAGGTTTGTTTTCATCCTCGGTCTTCTGGGTACACCTTGCTCTTCTGTTTAGTAGCACTGTCCTTGTCAGCTCCTATGAGGTCTTTACAATAAATAATAGGTTCGCAGAGGCCTTCAGCTTGTTACAGTCAAGGGTATTGTTATTGGAAGCAAGGACAGAGGCTGGGAACCCAGGTTGGTTCTGGTCACTGGATCCCAAGTCTCCAGCTTTCTTCATGGTCTGGCAGCTGCAGCTGAGCTGGAAGCTGCAGTCCCTCATGTGACCAAGACACCATATCTGAAACACTGTCTGTTCCACATCTGAGGACATTCAATTTCTTAAAGTGTTTGTATTTCAGGCCAATTTGCCATACATGACAAAATAATTAGACCACTTATCTGCAGGTCGATGAAAAGCTCGTTATAGGGTGGGAATCTATCTTTCATGTTACCTCACTTCTTTCCTCCCAGGTAAGTGTCAGTACCACTATGGATGGCGTAGGTGAGAACCAGAGGATCAGAGAGAGAAATGACACTGGATCACAAATCACACCTGCTGGGGACTTAGGTGCAGGGATTCTAGCTTCTGGCCTTTGTTACAGCAAGAGGCTAGAGCATGATGTTAAATTTTATTTGAAATGTTATCTTCTCGCTTGTGCATGTCTCCTTCTATTATCCTTTGCAGCCTTAGCCTCAAGTGGGGTCACTTGACCCCATCTGCTGCACTACACAACAGCACAGGGGCAAGACACTGTTCTCTGCTCCCTGACCACCCTGGCTGCTTAGAATGGTGCTGTTCCTGGGAGGGCCCACGAATGTATGAAAGTCTGTGGTTTATACCCCAGGGAAAGGAAATCAGGGTGAGCATCTAAACTAAGATCTTCTGACAGTTTCTTTCTTTTACAGGAAAGGTCTCCTCTAATGAAACATGATGTAAGTTGATATAGATTTTCAAGGTCATAAATAGCCTGGTGCTGCAGAGGGGAGTATATTAGGATTACTGAAAACCATTTATGCTTCTGCTGCCTCCAAGTATCTTAACCCAAGGCTCAAGCATCCATGTCACTGCCCTATCTTCTCTGAGCAGGTGGCAGAGCTATGGAACTTGCCTTGGGATGTTGAGAATTTCTGGGACAGGATGCAGAGACTATGACTAATTCCCCTAGTGTGCTGGCTGAATTTCTCAGCAGCTCTGCTCCTTACTGAACCCAAATCACAAGCCCTGCTGAGTGCTAGCAAAGTTCTCAGAGCTGTGTTTATCTATACAAAATAAGGATATCATTGTGGCTTGCATGAGTGAATTTACAACCTGGGTTGGAGGTCAAAAATAAAGTTAAAGAAGAAAAATGATAGAACAATCTGTAATAAACCAGTTATAACATGTTTAGGTCCTATGAGGACCGAAGTGGAATAGGACAAGATGGCAGTGATCAGAGACTGAGATTGGTCTTCTAGTAACAGCACAAAGGGAAGAACAGATTCCTATTTGGGGGTTGGGGGTGGTTCAAGTTTCCATAGTACTTAGAAGAGTCACTACAATTTTGAGTCAAGTTTTAGATCCAAACATTTGCTGAGGGCATTCTGGTTCCTCCAATGATTATAATTTGGGCAGTGTTATGGCCATTATAGACAGATATTCATCAGATAGATTTTTATAATTTTATTATTTAAAACAATTTTATTTTGGATGCAGAGGTATTTTGCCACATGTATATGTGTGCCATGTGTGCGCAGTGCCTCTGGGGCCAGAAGAGGGCATCAGGTTCCCTAGAACTGGAATTACAGGTGGTTGTGAGCTGTCATGTGAGTGCTAGGAATCAAACCCAGGTCCTCTGGAAGAACAGTCAGTGCTCTTAACTTCTGAGACATCTCTCTAGCCTACCTCAGATAGTTTTTCTCAGTCTAACATCTTTTACCATTTTGTTCTTGACAGGAAAATTTAAGGAACTAAATAAGCAAATGTTCATGGATTTTTTCCTACCATTCTCTTTGTTTATGAAATTGTTTGATGGCAGGACTTAATAAAATTATCAACATATTTGAAGCAAGAAGGGTCCTTCCTTTATCATACTACTACTAAGAAAGATGATTAGGGAGCTAATTATTTTTATCCATCTCATAATAAAAAGATAGGAGTAGAAGCTACATTCAAAATGTCCTTAAAAGAACTAGACACACAGTTCTAGTGTCCAACACTTGAACATTTAAAGCAGAAAGCAACTCTATATTTGTTGCCCAACATTTCTGTAAGTCCTCAGAAACGTATTGATAGCATACTTCAAAAACTTCAGACCTCTGTTAGTCACTGGACCAAAGCTTCCCTGATGAACTGAAGAGATAAGGTCTTATGCTTTTAGTAATAATACAACACTTTGTACTTCTGATAATCCTTTTATCTAAGGAGCTCAAGGAACATTAAAGCGAAAATAGAAATAGGGGACATGGGGTGATAATAGCATGGTTTTAAAAAAAAGTGGAGAAATATTCTGTACAGATCAAGGTTAAGAATTTCCAAAATGGATCATTTCTGAGAATGCATTGCTCATGGTCTCATGCACTAATGTCATAGCCCTGAAGATCTGTGGCAGCAAGCAGGCTTGGAATCGAAATCACAGTAACATTCCTCCAAAGAACTTGAGACTTGCTACAGTTCTTCAGATCAGAGACTCAGAAAAGCTTCAGAATCCTAGTATAACACCTTATGTGTTTTCTAGCTAAGTTTTAGATATTAATATCCAGACAGAAGCAGGAAAAACTATATGCCAAGTAAACATTCTTTAGTACCACATGTTCCATGAAGACAGTTACATTGAAATTAGAGAAAATTCAGCTACAAAATTGTCTCGGCCCATTTGGTGTTACTGTAGCAAATTACCTGGTATTGTAAAGAGAAAAATGGTTATTTGGTTCACAATTCTGGTGGCTGGAAATTCTAAGCAATATGCTACAAGCATCTGACAGAGGCTTCAAGGCTGAGTCATGATGTGGTGGATGTCATTGCATTCTAAGAATGGGAAAAGTGTCCTAGTGGGAGCTAGTGTAACAGCATACTTTTGTGGGACACACATCAATTCATCTTGAAGACTGAAACATCTCTTAGTAGTTGCACCACACCAATGCTCTTAGTTCACTAAAGAATCAAGCCTCAACAAGTTTTGTGCTGAGACCATATTTAGATCATAACAAAAGGGTAGAAATGATTTCCAGGAGTGCTGCATGGATTTCCGTGAAATTTTAATAAGTAGGATAGCTACCATTATACATGGTCAAAGAGTTTTAGAAGAAGGTTCACACTCTGTGAAAATTGAATATATACACAAACTTTTACACCTTTTCTTGCAATAATTTGGAATGCCCAAGTTTTAGTGAACACATTTTAAGAAAAGCATTGTGGAAGAAATAACATTTCTCAAAAGATTAAGAAATCTTGATGATGTCAACTCTGAGATAATATACTGTTGCTAGAGTTTTCCGCCTTGCCCACAGTCAGGACAAATCTTTGTCACCCCCCAGTCCCACAGCCGCTCAGACCCAACCAAGTAAACACAGAGACTTATATTGCTTACAAACTGTATGGCCGTGGCAGGCTTCTTGCTAACTGTGCTTATAGCTTAAATTAGTCCATTTCCATAAATCTATACCTTGCCACGTGGCTGGTGGCATACCGGCATCTTCACATGCGGTCATGGCGGCGGCTGCAGTGTCTCTTGCCTTCCTGTTATTTTATTTCTCTCTCTGTTAGTCCCCTATACATCCTGCCTAGCACACAATCAGTTTTATTTATTGACAATCAGAGCAACTTGACATACAGACCGTCCACAGCAATATACAGGTTTTCTAAATCTTCATTCATTTGCCAATTGAGTGAGTAATTTGTAGAACAATCCTAAATTCTTTCTGGCCACAAAAATATGTGATTCCATTTGAAGTATTCATTTAGAGTTGGCACCTGTGAATACAGAATACAGCATATGGATAGAATTCTCCATTCCTAGGAATATATATATATATATATATATATATATATTCAACAACTTGAATTCTTAAGATAAGTAAAAGCATTAGCATAAAGATTCAGACTCCTATACTCTGGTTCTGGTAAAATTCTATGGCTTTTAAAGAGAATTTTCATCGGCTTGTTTCCTCGTGAGCAGCTTATTGAGTATAATTTCTGTGGCAATAATTTACTTTAATGATTTTGAGGTATAGCTCTCAATGAGGAGACTTTTCACAGAAGACCAACATGTTCCAAGCAAGCACATTTCCAACACAGGTGATTCGGTGTCGATGACACAGCTTCTCACACGCAGGCATGGGGAAAGCACTTGGGACTTGCCTCTGCTGAGCAAACCTCTATAAAATTACAATGCTGATAGATCCAGATGCCATCTTGCCACTTCCGCTTCCTCTTTGGTTCAGCCTTCCAGGGCTAGACTTGAGTCGTAGAACTATAAGGAAGGGAATTCACTCAATTTAGGGAAGAAAAGAGAACAATGCCACTTACTTCCTTTTCCCCTTTTACTCCGCCCAGAACTCTAGCCCAAAGGATGATGGGTAGTGCCTGTATTCAGGGTAGATTTCTTAGTTAAGTTTTTCTAGAGACACAGTCATAGACATACCTAGAAGTGTGTTTCCGTGGTAACCATAAATCTAGTTAAATTGGCAATGAAGATTAACTGTCACCTTTTTTGTTATGGTCCACTTTTTTCAGTCAAGATTTGACTCCAGTGTTACGTCCTCAAGAAACATCTTTCTCTTGGTAGTCTGAGATGCTCCCCATGTGAGGTCCCATAACACTTCCTGCTCATTTCAGCAGAGCCTTCTATGATGAAAACAGCAAATCTTTGTTCCAAAAAGATCAGGCACAAAACTAAATGGCTCAATAAATATTCAAACTACTTTTGTTTTGACACAGCGTATTTCTCAATCAATGGCTTCAAGTTTGCCAAGTAGACGAGGCTTGCTGACCAGCAAACTCTAGGGATCCATCTGGCTCCACTTCCCAATGCTAGGATTATAGATGCTTGTTTCCATGTCGTCTTTTTTCCTTCCTTCTTTCCTTCCTTCCTTCTTTCCTTCGTTCGTTCGTTCGTTCCTTTGTTCCTTCCTTCCTTCCTTCCTTCCTTCCTTCCTTCCTTCCTTCCTTCCTCCCTCTCTCCCTCCCTCCCTCCCTCCCTTCTCTCTCTCTCTCTTGCTCTCGCTCTTTCTTTCTTTCTTTCTTTCTTTCTTTCTTTCTTTCTTTCTTTCTTTCTTTCTTTCTTTCTTTCTTTCTTTCTTTCTTTCTTTCTTTGTAAACACAGGTTTTGGAGATTAAACTTTGGAGATTAAACTCATATCATTATCCTTTAAGGAAAGCACTTTAAAACTGAGCTATGTCCCCAGCCCAATATTTAATCATTATCTTTTAAGAGTCCATTGTGTGCAGCTAGGAAACTTCATCCCTATTAACCCTTGCAGAAGTCTTGAAATGGTTTCTTTGTAGACTGTATAATCAAGAAACTCTGAGGAGAGTGGTAATTAATAAAGAAGAAAAAAATTAACAATACTACATTAAAAATAGATATGAAATGGAAGATTTTGACTGGAAAATTGAGGACAGGTTTTCCTGATATGTTTTTAACCATTAGTCTTCTGGATTTTTCCCACTGGGATCTTATCACCTAGACACGAACCTCCTCTAAATATTTTCAACATAATTTGACTGTTCCCAAGAGAAATAGGCTCAGACTAAGGACATTGGGGTTCTTTGTCATAATTTCCCACCTCCCCAGGGACTGCTCTGTAATGAACTCAATGTAGAATCTTTTCAAGGGGGTGATGTCTGGCTGATTCAGCCGTGACATACTTCTGCTTGTGTTCCATCATGATTTGAAGATCAGGAGGTGCAATTCAGCAGGTTTTTTCTTGATGTACACCCACAGACATGCTATAAATCAGTGCAATAATGATATATTTGTTAGGATTTTGTGCATTAAATTCTATGTGAACTTCTTAATTCTTCCACTACAAAATGATGATTTCACAGATAAAATGTTTATATTTGATTTGCCAAATACCACTAGTCTTTTTTTTTTTTTAGAACTAGAAACACCCTAAAAAGATAGCTTTCAAAATGAAAATTGTCCAAGGATTGTTGGCAAGCTGGCTCCAGGTCAGCTTTCCTTAAATGAAATTTTTGTAGAAGCATCTAACCATGAAAAGTAGGATTTGGAAGCCACAGAACAGCTCAGATTACTAAAGAGGAGAGCACATATCCTGTTTTATGTGCTTGTAATTCCAAAGACCCCACTGAGAGTTGTGCAACTGTCCAAAACTACAACATTGTAAGCTGCTTACATTTTTAAACTAGTTCATTGAATTCTTACATTTTCCACCTCTATATCCCAGTCCATATGAATCTTCTAATACATTGTATAAATGTAATAGTACAGCTTTGTTCTTGTTTTTGTTTTTTGTAATTTCCAAGTATTAGGACTCTTATCATTTCATAGTCTGGCTTCCAGGGAATTCAGTGACTAGAATTTCAGTTTTTCCATGAAGCACTTTTTGCAGTTAAGACTGCTTCAGAATTATGCCCTCTGATCTTAATCCCAAAGCTCATCAGCCTCAGGGGTATTGCTCAGTACAGATTTCCCCTTCAAACTTAGAACTTAACATTTTGAACTGTTTAGTGTCTTCCTTCACTTACCATGCAACCCAAGACACTTCATTATCAGTCATCACTGTACCTTTCAAACTCTTACTACCTCACCTGCATTGGTCTCATGGCATAGCATCTGGTGTTAATTCCTTACTTTTTCATTTTTATATGTTTATATGTTAAACATACGCTTTTATTTCTGCTTATCTCAAACTCAGTACTAAGCTTTTTGAGGATAGGAAGGCTCTCCATCATATTTTTATAGTTGATCTTAGTCAACACAAGTGATTCAAAAACACTCATATACACACACTCACAAACCTTCACACACACACACACACACACACACACACACACACACACACATGCTTGTACGCTAAAGCAACACTCAATTCAATTTTGTTCAGTTAGCTCTATCATACATTATTCAGTGTCCTATCCTTGATCTACTAACATCATGTTTGCTTTAGTGAAGGTTACATTATGCTGGGGGAAAAGACTCCAACTGAGAGAACACATATAGTTGTAGTTGCATATAGCCCATGCTTTCAACATGGAGTGTCTGGTGGTCAGGAAAATTCTTTCGGAGATTTGTGCCAGTTTGATCCCCGGAAGTACAGTATCTAGATTCATTGTTGTGAAAAAGTATGGATCATTGAAACAAAATGAGGTCAATGTATCTGCAATACAGTGGAGTAGAGGTAGATTTTACATGGTTAAAATGAAATACTTGAGGCAATCAACTTATAAATTAAAACTGTTTCTTTTGGCTTATGGTTCTACAGGTTACTATCTAAGACTGAACAGCCCCAGTTACTCTGATATAGACAGCACACTTATAAATCAATTAACTTGTTGTGGGGGTATCACATCAGAGTCCAGAGATGATTTTGAGCCATCTTTTGTATTGTGTGAAGACAAAGAATTGTGTTTTTCTTTATAAGGTCACTAATCACTTCAGTGATTTAGGGAGGGAATCACTGCTCATTTTGGTCAGTACATTTACAAGCTTCTATACTCCTTTTCTCTTGAAGGTATAACTTTTTTTTTCAAATTATTCTGCCTCCTCCTTGCTGCTCCTGATTTTCATTTAAGATTCACTAAAAGCAGTGAGGGACACCCACGCTGTAGCCCAAATGCTTCACAGATTAGAAATGTTGGCTGCCAGATAAACTAGTCCATCTCCTTCAAGGTCAGCCACTCACAAGCCTCCATGTTGTGGGCAGAATGCAGTCAAAGTCTTTGACAGAATCCGTATGGTGATGTTATTCCAGTTTTCAGCCAAACTCATCTCATCAGCATTGCTGTTATCACCCACATTTCCACCAGTGTGCTGGTCTTTTGAGCCTCCACCAGAGTCTATTTACATGCACTGAAGAGCATCCTAAGATTTCTCCAGGCTCACCTGCCAAGCGCTTTGACACTCTCCCCTTAACAAGTTCCCAAAGTTCCCCACATATTCAGGCATAGTAATGAAAGTGACCCAGAGCCTGGGTCTGTCAATTTTATCAGTTTTCTATGGTCAGATCTTCATTATCTTGACCAGATACCAGAGGCAGTTAGCTTATAAAAGGTAAATTTTTATGTTAGTTCACATAACTGGATATTACAGGCTGAGTTTGCATAACTCCAATTGTTTTGGGGATCAGGAAATTGGTAAATGTGCATGGTGGAACAAATTCCTTCCTCAAGAGCCAGGAAGCAGAAAGAGACAGAATGAGATGGTAGTCCAATGATCCCCTTTAAGGATACATTCCTGAAGGTCTAAGAACCTTGTATTAGTCCTAATTTCTCAACGGTTCTGCCGTATCACTATCCCTTTACACTCATGAGACTTTGAGGCATATTAAACCTCAAAATGATAGCACTGAATCTACATGACAGAAGTAGATAAGTTAGCTGAATCTGGGAAGATGGACAAAGGTGTGATTATACAAAAACATATAGAAATGGTAGTAAAAACGTGGGTTTTGTTTTTTGTTTTTTTTATTTTACTTTCAGGATAAATACAAAGGAGCTCTTTCAGATAGCTTAAGCATTGAGAGCACATTAGCCAATTTCGTAATGGTTACCCCAGTTACAGAATAAGCAATATATTTTAATGAATAGAAATAAAAATGAGGGGGTTTATGAGTTGGCTGTTTGAGTACTGAAAGATTATTTCAGGACAGAAGTAATATTAGATTAAACCTAGTGAAGAAAGGAGAGTGAAAAAAGAAGTAAATGATGAGATATATAAAGAGTAGCACCAAGAGGGTGATCATAGGTAAAAGCCTGTGATGAGAAAAGTATTCTAGAACTCTCTTGCACAGTTTCAAATGTACTGCTAGCATTATTGCTATTTGGATCATATGATTGGGAGAAGGGTGGGAAAGATATAGAGGATGAGCTGGACTCTCAGACACCAGAAGGGATTATTACAGTCAATTTTATGGTGCAGTGCTTTGAGAAAAGTACAAAGTAGAAAGAAAAGAACATGTTATCTACTTCCTATTGGTTGGTCACTAGTTGAGAAACTTTGCAAAGAGGCCCTGGATAAGTAGTGGGAGAACGCTCAGCAAGTAAGGTTCATGAGAAGGATATTATTCAATAAGGAAGACTCAGAAGGACAGGGAGGAAAGCTGAGAATATTTGGTGACATGCAAGTAAGAAATGTGCTTCCAAAAGGATCAAGGAGTTTGAGGTGACATTGTTGTGGACAGATAAAGTTTAATGAGCTTTTGAAATTAATTATTCAATTTAATGACATGGAAGAGCCACTGGAAACACAAATTGCTAAGAGGAGGGCAGACTAGGGTGTTTGGGGTCATGAATAAAGGGCAACACATGATTCATTGACCTCCTGTGCTTCTTAGCATAGTTTTCAACATTACTGTGCATAATTAATTATTTGAAGTAATTAGGACTCTGATAACTTTACATGTGTGTATCTAATTTGCTTGGCCTACGGTTAGCATTTAGAAGATTCCTGCTGTTTGTGGAAATTTTTCTTAAATTCTCACTCTATCTTGAAAAGAAATTTAATGTGAAAGAGGGGCTTATAATTGCTGCAAAATGTGAGATACACTGGTGTATTAGTTGGCTGAGACTACCTTAATAAAATGGTCTGGGTGCATTAAATAATTGGAATTTATTCCCTGTAGTTATCAATACTAAAGACTAGGATCAAAGGGTCAGCAAGGCATATTTCATTCTGAGGTCCTTTTTCTTTGCTTGTAGGAGAATGCCATCTCACTGTGTGTTCATTTAATGCTACACTCATGTATGCATGATACAGAATGGGGAAAGATGGCATGGAGGGAGAAGAGGAGAAAATGGAGGGAAGAGGGGAAGAAGTGAGAAAAAGAGAGAGAGGATAAGAGTCTTTAAACTTTTTCTGATTTTCTTCTTTCTTTATTTTTTTTGCAACCATTTCCCAGCTTCACCATTTTGTGTTTTCTTCATAATAAAAAAGCAGAATATTAAAGACATTCTTCCTATATAATAGATGAGTTTATTAACTCTTTATTGAAACTTAAAAAGTTCTTTTTTTCTAACCAGAAGTTTTATGAGACTTTTTTGCATGTATCATGTCTAATCTATAGTCAGAACACAGGCCCATATGAACTGTAACATAATTAAATGGAACACAATTTAATCAAGATTTTGTCAGTTTTTAACAATCATCACCCTTTATATATGTTCAAATAAACTGTTCTTCTTCATTTCCTTCAGAGACCTCAATACAAGAGCTACCTACTTAAGTTGATGTTTTATACTACACCCCACTCCTGGTACTAAAATCTGCTCTACTGATTTCTCTCTTGAAGCCTCCAGCTATGGTCTCACAAAAAGTTCTCTATCATAAGAGACTGGAAGACTCAGGATGACTCACAGATGATTCTTGGTTCTTAGACATTGAGACTTCTTTCTAGAACATCCACAAAGGACAGTGATTAAGTAAAATTCTCCCAGGAGCAGAAGCTCTTTTAGTGCATCTGGGTTTTTGCTGTTTTAAAAAATAATTGGCAAATGTGTGATTGCATCATAATCAATGAATTGTGAACAGTGGATTGGCCAGGTCAGTGACTTGGAAGGATCTGAAAATTCATGACAAGGAAATCTGGAGACAAGGAATATGGATGGGGCTTTCTAAATGTCAAAAAAAGAAAAGAAAAAGAAAAAGAAAGAAGATATTTTACCTCCAGTCTTGATGTTCACCAAAGGATGAACCCAGCAAGAGATAAGTAAAATAATCAAATGTGGTGTTGACCTACTATGTCCATATTACCCACCCTCTTGAAGTCGTTTCTGCCATTGCCCAGAGGGCTCATGAAGTAAGTGACATAGTGGTCGGATGTGAGGAAACAGACTGAGGAACACGGACTTTCATTTATGAAGGAAAACTTTCCCTAACCTCTCTGCCAGTTGCCTGGTCTGTAACAGCAGTGCCATGGCCAGATACTTGATCTACCAATACCAAGTTTCTGATGCGACATCATTCACCAGGGTGATCAGCAAGATACCAAGTGCAAAGTATTTACATTGGACCACTTTCACCATGGAAAGGAAAGTGTGTTTGTACACATTAGCACACACTAGCTACAGAGTTTCCTATCCTTCCTGTAAAGCCTTTAATAGAACAATCATTTGTGACTTAGAGAACATCCTAACTGCCACAATGGTATTTGACAAAATGTTGCTTAGGATATTAAAGTTTATTTCCGGATGAACAAATTGCATCAATGGACTCATGCTCATAAAATTCACAAGTTTTTACCAAATTCTCTATAATTCTCAGGTAGATAAGCTTTACAGAGGAGAATTTCAAGACTCAAGTATAAAATTACCAAGCTGGTCATACCTTGCAAGTCTGAGGCAAGATTATCAAGAAGGAGATAATTCTGAATGTTATCACATATTTGATGCTTATTTATCATATTCAGAATTCACACATCTAGGAATCAAACTAAAGAATAAAAATGAGTGATGCACTAGTAACCATTAGTCAAAGCTTTCTTTCCTATTCCAAGACCTTAGTTTAATGGCCTGGAGACTGTGATTCCAAAGGGAGTGATGTTGTCCCTGGGAGGTAATAGTGAGTCCACCAAAGTGGAAGCTTTTATCATCCAGCCTCTTTGGACTTTACATACCTCTGAGTCAGTATGTGGAGAATGGAGCCACAGTATTGATTGGGATAATTAACCCAATTATCTATACCAATTGGGAACTATAGACAATATTTCACAGTGGAGATAAGGAGATTTTTCTAGAATACAAAAGACATTTACAACATTACTGTGTAACATAACTAAGGTCTGGAGAAATTGACTCAGGTTGTAGTAATTCCTATTACAAATGGCAGAGGTGTTTCATGAATAAAGATGTGTATCAGCTAACCAGGCTGAGAACTAGAACCACCTGAGATAATTGCTGATGATAAAATGACAATAATATAGAATGGTCAGTAAAAAAAAAAAAAGCAGTTTAAAATGCTAGCTATAATATCCTAAGCAATACTTTGTCAAATATAATTGTGGCAGTTAAGATGTTCTCTAAGTCACAAATGATTGTTTTATTAAAGGCTTTGCAGGAAAGACAGGAAAATCTTTAGCTAGTGTATTCTAATATGTACAATTACATATTAGACAAATATGTATAAACAATCACAAAAATTGAGGACTATGATAACCAAGAATATTTCCTCATTTGTGTTTGAATGTGTTTTGTGGATATGTGTTGAGCATGTATATATTAAACACATTTCTTTTTTTCTTCCCTCATTAATTTTCTTATAATGCAATGCAAGATGAAATTATTTCAAGTCACAGTGTCTATGTGTTGTTGATTTTACACAATAGTGCTTAAATTGGAGCTACCAAGGAGAAAGGTTGACAATCAGGCTTTAGCTCATTTTGGGTCCAAGGTTCTAGTGCTTTGGCCATGCACAGTACACAGAAAAGATGGATCCTATTAGTAGATTAATGATAATGTTTTGTCATTATTTTGGTGTTTGGTTTATCTGGAATATTACTTAAACTGTATATATATATATATATATATATATATATATATATATATATATATATGACAACATGATAAAGTAATAACTTGTGATGACTAATGTTTTATGGCAGGTTGATCAGACCATGGGCTTCTCAGATATCTGGTTAAACATTTTTTTTTCTGATAGGATTCAAACTGAAGTAAAAGCTAGTCATGCATTTTGAGTTGTAATCCTTCAATCTGGAATAGTCTTCAGGGACTCCCTTGGTTTTCCAGCCTTCATACTTAGACAAGAACCATACCAGAGGCTCCTTGGGTGTCTCTAACTTGCTGTGTTCACCATTTAACTTTCAGTGACTCTAATTGTATAAGCCAATTTCTTGTATTATTTGGTTTTATTGCTCTGGAGGACTCTAGCTAGCATCATATAGATGATAAAGATATGCATCATTTCTAATTTATGACTAAGGAGCTACTACATAACTGAATTGAAATATATATGTGACTGCCAACTCCTGGGTTCTAGAATCACTTAGGAGACAAGGCCCTGGGCATACCTTTGAGGGACTTTCTAGATTGGGTTAGTAGAAGTGGGATGATGTAATGTAAGCAAATATCTCAAGTTCATGCCATCATGGTGTCACCATGATGAATTGTACTCTCAGTCTCTGAGTCAAAGCATACCCTCTTCCTTTAATCTGGTTTTCCTGGGTATTTTGTTACAGTAAGTGGGAAAGAAACTAGTACAGTATAGCTATCTAGAAAAATACTAAAATATTAAAAATTGAGATGATCATGCTATATGAAAATATTTTAGTGGCTAGGGAGATGACTCAATAGTTAAGAGCACTGGTTACTCTTGCAGAAATCATCCATTTAGTGATCAATATGGTGACTCACAATCATCAGAAACTTCCATTCCAGGGGAGTTAACAACTTCTTCTGAATTCCATGGGCCTGTGATACACACACATACATGTAGTCAAAGCATTCATTCATATAAAACAAAATAAATAAATCCTTTAAAATGTTTTTAAAATATCCACACACCATCCACACTCTTCTTCCCCTTTTGCCCTTGACTACAACTTGCTCTCCGAGAAGAGAACATGTGATAGAAGAACTTCCTATGGGGATAACTTGGTGTCCTTTGGCTAACTGGTTAATTCCATCACCATCGAGTTTGTACCTAAGTGGAGACTCTATCTGAAGAAACAAGAGACTTTTGATGAGTCCCTGAGCTCAACTTGACATCCATGGTGTTGTAGAAATGCTTGTTCCTGATTGTACAACATCGCTCACAACACACCAAGAATTCTTTCCCCAAAGATTTTGTTTGACCAGAAAAATAAAGTTTCTTCAGTTTCACCTATGAAGTTAAAAATCTAATTTTAAAATGCCAAACAGAAATGTTCAAACGATATTTTGGTTTGTCTGTAGATAGCATGATCTGTTTCTCCAGAGAGGGGGTCAGTCTGTGAAACCTGACTTCTGTCAGCTAGCTTTATCTTCCTGCCCAAGTTTAAGCACAATCACCCGCAGAGAGAGGCTGGAAACTCTAAATAATGCACTAGGATATCTGTGGGGAGCCATACACCTTATGAAGGGCAAGCCAGTCTCATTTCTCAGAAACCTGTTTCTCCTAAACTCTCACACATCACCTTCTGTAATCAAAGATGAATGCCTATAGATTTTCTCAGTAATAGGACACAATGCAGCACCTACTTTTTGATGTCTCCAATGTGAAAAGGGAAACATTCCAGGACAGGTATGTAAGAGATCTGTGTCTGCAGCCTTTGGACCATGGAAGCTGTGGCATAAGACATGTGTCTTAATTTTTACTTACTCTCAAAGAAGTGAATACCACAGTTTAACATTTAAAGAACTGAATTCAGAAGCAAGTATATGCAGGCAGGAATGATTTCTTCCTTGTAACTATCATGATGATACCCTCCTGCCCAAATCCTATTATAGTCTCTAAATACCACACATCAATATAGTTCATATGCATTCAATCCATAACAATGGTTAAGAAATCTGTGCTTTCTTGAATCTGTATTGTCTGAGAATTAATTGTTACAGACAGTATAGCACAAATGTGATAGGACAAATCTCAAGGAAAAGTAAGTGTCCTTAGGAAATTGTATGGTTAACTTCACCAAAGGAATTTGTATGCATAGGTAATTGACAATGTAATAAATGAATGAACTGGAAGGATAGTTATGACGTTTTATAACACTGGATTTGTTTTACTGTTTTATTCCTCTTACATCCTAGTACCAAATTATTTTATCTGACATCAATTATAGTTACACTTAATACATAATGCTATGGTTCTGTGATGTAGGCACTGACAGATTCATGACATGATCTGGACTAAATGATATGCACAATCTCAATCTCTTTTTCTCAATCTCTCTCTCTCTCTCTCTCTCTCTCTCTCTCACACACACACACACACACACACACACACACAGTCCCCCTCTCTTTTCTCTCCCGCTTACTTGACTGATAATAAAAGTTAACAGAGGTTTGTGATGACCTAACATTGAGTTAATATCACTTGAATGATTTAGAATAATAATAACAATAATAATTTTTGACTTTGGGCCCAGTTACTCTTTGTTTCTCTTCTAGCATTTCAGAATTAAACTATTAATAGAGACATAAAGGAATTCTAAATAAAAGGATGTTTGATTCAAGCATCTGAATCAATGGAGTCCTGAAGATGAATGAAAATAATTGGCTTTTATCTATCTGAATCGCAGGGAGCTGAAACATACCAGAATTACTTTACCATCAGGAAAACATATGGAGTTCAAGAAATTCTTGGTCATCTCAGAATAACAAGGAAGTAGTTTAAAGAGAAAAATAGTCTTTTATATGAATTAGAGAAAAGAAACACCCCTTCTCACCAACCACAGTTGACCAGTGAATTAATGTCATACATTTAAAAAACAAAACATCAAATAGTATATCGAACTAAACTAAATGATTTATTACAGACATTATTTTCCCTTTAATTGACTGTTTAACTAAATAAGCCAGATAAACTTATTATCCTTTGAATCTCTGAATCAACCTAAGAATTACTAAATTCTCAATCATTTCCCTGAGAGACCATTAATTTAGCTGTGTTGTGACGCTTGAGAAAAATAATTAAGAGAATCAATATAAAGAGCCTTCCTTTGAAAGATGAACTGACAATGATGTTTCCCAAATTCTTTCAGTCATTATATTAAGCTAAGAAATAATTATGGTGTTTTCTACAGAGCATATGATTACTAAGGCCAGAAAGGTCTAGATTCTATTTCTCTAACTCAAGATCTCAGAAAACACTTCCATCTCTCAAACATGTGGTATCCTCTCGTCAATTACCTTCTTGTGAGGCAGGTATGATGAAATTTTCCATGGAACCTTTAGAATTATAATATATAAGCCCATATTTACCAATGAAACTTTGCAATTTCCAGGAATGCCTAGACCCAAAACTAGAATGCAGAGCAATGCTGCCAGCTGTGCAAATTAGTCCAAAATTACTTTGTATTACTGGCCAGTTACTGCCCGTGATGAAAAAGGAAATTATCTGCCATGGTTAAAATGAAGAACTGCAAGTTGTTTTACTTTAGTAAAAAGAAGTATGTATAAATACTTTGGAAAGTGACAGACATCTCTCAATAGAACGGAGCTAACAAATCACCCAGCTTTACATTGACAGAGTATAGAGCCTGCATCTGATCCATCACTGAGGCCTGGATTTTATCACTGTGCTAATCTGCATCTGAGAATATTCACATCTGCAGTGTGGCAGGGTTGAATATCTGAAAGGCTTCCAGATTCTCATCTCACAAACCCAGTCACTGTCATGATTTCTCTGCTTTTCTAAGCCTTTACTGATAATGCTTTCTTTTCTGTAGGACTGGAGCATTTTCGAGACAGAAGTCAATCACTTTACATGATAAACATTTGTAGGTAGGAGTAAGATAGCAGGTTTAGACTGGTGCCTTCTAATAATGTGGAGACAGTGCCTGAGGAGAAGGCTGGGGTTAGGAATGTATTCTAAGCCAAAGGGTGGCCAAGTGCTGTGCTTTAGGAATCCAAAATAAAGGTTTTAACACATCAGAGCCTGTGCCATCCACTGCATAAACCCCAGGATCTTAAACTGCACATCACAGCCTGAAACTGAATAAAGTAGGCATGAAAGGTTTGGCAATGGGAAATGTTTCTTGAATGCGTAACTACCAAAAACTAGTTCAAAACCTAATGTAAAGTGAGTCTGAGGTGTGTGTGTGTGTGTGTTATCTGTTACCCAAGTTGCATCAAGTGGCATCACTGTAGCCTTGGTTCTGAACATGGACACTTGGCCTGCTGCATTTTCTGCAGCCCCTATGAACTGCCTGAAACTTCTCAAGCCAGATTAGAGAGGATTGTGTTATGAATTGAAATGCTTTTACTACTCATACAAAGTATTTCTGATTATAAAAAATAATGATTTAATTTAAAAAAACCATTCATGTTTTTCTACTGTCATTCCCCAGTGTATAAGTACCAAATTATTATATCTTTGTATTGGATTACAATGTTTGATGCTAAAAATAGTTGGTTGCATTCCTGACTTGAATGCCATTAAAAATTGTTAAATGAAATTTGATTTGGAATCAGGCCAGAATTTCCATGGTGTCTGAAATTTCAATGATATCTGAAATTTCTCTAAACATATATCTGCTATTTTTCACTATGTATTTGTGCAAAATGGCATACATTCTCAGAATTGGCATCTGTGAAATCAAAATTTTAGTTGACTTTGGAAATTGTTGAAGATGTTCTACAATATTAAATATTTAGCTAAGATCCGTTTCTTCATATGAAAATAAATGAACATATATGTGTCGTCAAAATTTATATTTGTATTCATTTTTAGTAAATGTTAAAAATATACATTTGCCAAATATTTTGCTTAAAATGAATTACTTCATAAGTCATTACTAATAAGTATTTGACTTGTGTAGCTATTTTACATATCTGAATTCTGAAGATTGTACAAAAGTTTCCCAGGCAAAAATTGGGTTTTGAATAATAAAACTTAAGAAACTCTGGCTGAAATTGTTATTGGTAATTCACATAATGGTGAGACCCATAATGGTCAATTATGGAAGAATTTAAATATGATTGTGCGACATGGTAACTTGGTATTCATTGAGAATTAAGAAAAGATAAAATGATAATGTTGAGTTTTCAGATTTGTGTTGTTGTTGCTTTTTGGCTCTTTTTCTTTTGGGGGGCGGGGCTGGGGCTGCCACCCAGCTCCCAAACAAATCACATACAGAGGCTTATACTTAATTATAAATGCCTGGCCTTACCTTGGCTTAGTTTCTTGCCAGCTTTCCTTAACTTAAATTATTCCAACTACCTTTCTCCTCTGGGCTTTTCCTGTTCTCTTACTTCTGTAAATCTTACCCTTACTCTGTGGCTTGCTGTATAGCTGGGTGGCTGGCCCTTGGAGTTCTCCTCCTGCTCTGGCTGCTAGATCTTCCATCCCCTCCCAGATTTCTCCTTCTATTTAGCCTCTCTACCTGCCAGCCCAGTCTATCCTTTCTCCTGCCTTGCTATTGGCCAGTTCTTTATTAAATCATCAGGTGTTTTATACAGGCACAGTAACACAGCTTCAAAGAGTTAAACAAATGCAATGTAAACAAAAGTAACATACCTTAAAATAATATTCTACTACAAATTTGTCTTTCCCACTGCTTGCAATAATTTCACAAACCTGCCTAAATGTAAAATTTTCAAAACTGGTATAAGAGGAAAAAACTTAAATACAAATATCTGAAACACCATTATATTCTAATATTATATTCTAAGTTTGGAATTGTTATCTTTCATGGTAATAGATTTGCTTTGTAACTCCAAGGGTTTTTCTGTGACTATAATTTTCTTTCAAATTCAGATTATACTTTGCTATGTATCTTAAATACTCTTATGAATGATGTTGGAGTCAAATTTATAATGAAATAGCTTCTCTGCAAAAATAAGTGAGTGATGAAGAAAATGGAGGGCATGAAAAATGAAGTAGGTGGCCAACATTTGTTGCGATTCCTAACACTGCAGCTGTTCCCCGCAAGGGAACTGATAGGACAGTGCTCTTACAGGAAGAAGCCCAAACTTCAGAGCAGGATGTCCCCGAGAAGCTAGCAGAATATATATGACATTTCTTCCTATTTTGGTGCATATACTCTTAAAAAACACAAAGCTCTACAAGAAGAAACCCATCTAGTTGTAGTTAGGAGACAAAGCAAGATGTTTTCTAATTTATGTAGAGAAAAATACCTCTTCTCCAAGGACCAAAATCATGAGACTCTATAGTGGGATATGAAAATGCAATCTAATTAGGGCAGTTTGATTGGTTAAGGGAGATACTGGTTCCTACATATGTACATATATTGTTGATCTCACAGTAAACATTTCTTCCATTCAGGGTCTGTTATAGTTGAATATGTCTCTCAAAAATCATGAGTTGGACTCTTCCATGACACAACAATGAGGAGTTGATGTCTAAGGATAGGGACACCCAAGAAACTAGATCTACATTTCCAGGTCCCAGAATAGTGAGATAATACATTTCTTTATTGCTTACAATCAAGTTTCAGACATTCTGTCACAATAGTGAAGGGTATGTATGCTAAGACAGATACCTTTTAACATGAATGCTGAGACCATATATCAAAACCAAGGAATTAAAATGGAGGAATAATGCCTTGACCTCACATCAATGGGGTTGTGAGGTCCCTGAGTATAAATGTAATTAGGTATATTACTCACTAAAATAATTTGTATTATTTCACTATGAAACACCCTTTGTTCAAATGAATAGCCAAAGTTAAAATAGTGCTGTGTAGAGGGATGAAATCAATCAAGATCTCCAAAGGACTAATAGGCAACTCAAAAAAAAATAACATTTAATTGTAGTCATATTTATATGACTTTTGATTACAGGAGTCCCACTCATATGAGAACTTTGAGGAATTGCATCTCTAAATTGTTATTGCAAATGTATAATAAGAGAAGAAAAAAACACGAAATAGCTAATGATAAAGAGACTAAGTTTTGTTTATGGGAATTTGGAAAGCATTTGTTTGACATATTCAGGGTGATTTGTGACTGCTTAATTATTCTTCTTCTATTCCTTGGAGTGCAGGATTCTAGGGTAAAACTGAGCAAGGACATTTAAAGCACTTCCTGACCTAGGAAAGTATTGGGTTGCAGGAATAGTGTTGCAGAAAAAGCAAGAGAGGGAAGCTTAATAGCCAAGGACTCACAAAAGTCAACAGTGCCAACATATTAGAAGGTTGATTTGAGGAAGTACTTTCCCCCCCTGGAGTGTGCATGTGCACCGGATTGCTTACCCACTTTCCTCCTTTCTGTTGTCCAGTTCCACAATTAAACTGGAGCACATAAAATGGCATTCTTAATTCTTGAGCTAGTATAACAGACACTGCCTGACTCATTTGACAGCCTAAGAAAAATATGAAAACAATCTTCACATGGCTGTCTAGATATCTACTCAGAATCCATCATTTACCTGATGCTTACTATCTCTTAAACTGACAAAATAATGCATAATACTCTGTGACTCAACACAGAAAGCCATTATAATGGGGACACAATTTACGTGAGTGCATGGTTCTGCACTGGAAACTTTTCCAATGCTGTATGGGTTCATTAAGGCAATTATGCCTTAAATTCCGGAAAGACATGACTGGCTTGGTCAGGGGTACTGTTAGTGATCTCCCGTGGTGCGATGTTTATGATAGCGGCATAAACCCAGCATGAAGTTACATTTGCCTGGGGGCTCTTGTAACTTAAGTGCTTGCTTTTTTTGACATTTGCTCACATTTTTCAGGAAGAAAATGTATTTTTGTTGGTTTGTTTGACCAGTTTTTGCTGAAAAAAAAAAAAAAAGACAGAAAGAAAAAGACGTGTGAAACTTCCATGACTTACAAATGAATGTAAAAATGTTCTTTCAGGGAGGGAGAACCCTGCTGTCTATGGCCAAAGCAAACTCTTATTTCATACAACATGTTCATAATACCGAAGCTCTTTTCCTTAAGCATGAGCATTCTCTGAATTCTGTGGGTTTTTGTTTGTTTGTTTGTCTTTTCTCTAAGTCAAGAAATCATGAAAAAAAGACTGACATGGAATTCAAAGAAATGAATAATGTCCTGCCTACTGATTTAGAATAAGGACCCTTCCAATGTCCCTCTTACTGAAGGCCAGTCAGCGGAACTGGCTTACTGTACATTGCCTCAGTCAAACTGATTGGCTTGTGTACTATTTGATTCAATATGCAGCCATAGCCCTTGCTTTTCTTTGTATAAAAATTTGCATTTTATGATGGAACTTTGTCTTCTATCATGACATCGCTTTCAGAACTATCATGTGGGATGAGGGAGTTTCCTCAATGAGACTGGTTGGGAATGCTGATGCTGGCCCTGTCTTTGACAATCTGTCCATGTGGAACAGATGGGAGTTTTTGGATTTCCTGGTTCTACTTCTATTTGGTTACAGGCTGCACAAGGACAGTTGAAATCCTGATAAGTCAGCTGCTCTCAGCTGTATCCAAACACTGTCAGTTCAGATCATCATCTACGTTAAAAAGTGAGTAGCATTATTGCACTGGTATCAGAATGAAGAACCCATGGCTCAGACTTCACCATTCAAGAGTAAGAGCTGGAAAGCGAAGCTTCCCCTCACTTCTTTGTCTTTCTGAAAGTAAAATTCACCCAACTTGTTTGGACATTTCTGCATCCTAAATACTGAGCATAATAAGGAAGACATTTGGTCATATCAGATGACATTCTTATTTACACATATTGTCCAATCTCAAGTTGGATAAGGATACATCAATTTTTGTAAATCTTTTCATTGGCAAAGTTGAATGTACTGAACAGAATTGAGGAGCTTTAAATAAGCCCAGTGATACACTTACAATACTTAAAAGATTATGCTTGTAAATGTTTTGATAGAGAACCAAATTAAATAACCATGAATCATTCAGTGGCAAGTTGAGGGATTCAAGTGTAGATTAATTCAGGGTACTGTTTGTTAAAACTAAGTCAGTAAGAAGTATGTAATTGTGGGTCGAGATTCCTCAGGCTCCCTGAATGCATCATTCCCTGTGAGGCCAAGTCATAGAGAACCTCAGCAAAAGAAGTGGCTTCTCCTCCCCCTTAGGGACTTACAACCTTTGGACTGGACCCAGGGAAATCCCTGGGAAATAACAAAGCAGGGTTGTTTATATACAAAAGCAAGATACTTGTTTAGAACAGATTTCAAGCACTTAATCCATGTTGTAAAGCATAATTAGGTAAAATAAACACCGAATTGTAAAGGGAAATAATAAATAAACAGAAACCCGATCCATTACTAAAAGGGTGGCAGCTCTGATCAGCATTGCCCTGCTTTCAGAACATCAACAGCAGGACCGCCATCATCCCCCTCGCCCCATAATCTCTGTGCTTTGTTATTTCTTTCAGACAGCACCTAGAGTCTACAGTCTACGATGAGGACACATGTTAATATCTAAATTTCAGTTTTCTTTGTAAAATATCTGAGCTTAAGGCTTTTCTATACCATGCGTGAATTTACTGATGAATTCAATTAATATTTAAGCAAAGACTTACTCTTTGCAAAATTTTGTGCAATGTGCTATAAAAGCCATAAATAAGCATGAGCTATGACTTTACTTCAAAGAGCCTATGATAAAGTAAAGATTAAAAGTCCACTAAGAAACTACAAAATAAGATTTTACAAAAACAGTGTGCACACATATGATATACCAGGAATGCTAATAGTTGCTAATGCCTCATGCCTGTCCACTGGCCATGCTTTTCTGAGAGCTCAAATGCATAGACGCATTTTATTCTTCCTGTAATCTGAGAAAGCTGACATTATTATAAACTTCAGTTTACAGAAGAAACTGAGGCAGAGAGAACAAATTATCAGTACCAGAGATGAGCCTTGGGAGGGAGCACTGTGTTCCTCTGTTGTCTTCAAAGCCTTGGGTCTTCTAGCCTTTGTCATTGTATCCTTCTGGTTTCCAAGGAGCACTCCTTAAGGTGTGTGTGTGTGTGTGTGTGTGTGTGTGTGTGTGCATGTATGCATGGGGGGGGTGACAGTAGTGATTTCTTGAGGTTTATATTTAGTTATAATAGGAAGGAAAAGGTGGTCATTACAGCTGAGTTCTCTGATGACTTTTTAGAGAAGGAAGCTTCTGAAGGGCCGCTGGAAGAACAGATGGGATATTTTGTAGTGATCAACTTTCCTGATAATAAAAACTAATAGCAACAAGCAAAATTAACTCTCAATATTTACACTTACTCCTAGTAACCCTCAACATTCTGATATGTGTCCTTTGGGTGATTTTTTTCTTCTTTATGCTTTGACAGGTTTTTCAATGGAAAGAATTATATTTACACTAAAAAAAAACTACAGTTATTATTGGGTCATTATTAAAAATAAAAAACACAAAAATAAAAGCATGGTATTTTAATAAGCAAATGAATATCCTAGTAAAAATTATTGTATACATGTAAAATGGAAAATTTTATCAGGATAACATATTAAAAATAGATTAATAGATGTTGGTCCATATAACAAAGCTGCCTGAGCCAGCTTAGACTGATCTCATACTTGCTCAGCACCAGTAGGCAGCCATTGTTCCTAATATTGCCAGATTTAATATCATTATGAAATTGTTGGCTTCATTCCTGGGGTTCCATAATTCAGTTAATTTCCTTTTATTTTATTGAGGTAACTTATAATTATCTTTTGTTTTTATTTCAAAGAATCTTTCTTTTTATTATTTTATTAAGATCTCAGTTTGAGTTTAAATTATGTAACAGAAATGTTTAATTAAACAAGCTGCTCTGGCTAGTTTCTTTCCTCTGTTTCTCCAGGTTTGAGGTTTTATTTGCTCCTTGGTTGGTTGACTGTCTTTGTGTCTCTCCTTATTAACTACTGACACTAGGCCTGGTGTCCACAAACAGTGCAAGTTGACTACTTCTCAGAGCCCACTAAGGCTCCTTCTGACATCATGTGACTCTTATTAGACCTTCAGCTTTATAGCAGTCAAAGTTACATGATAAGATCATGTAATGACTGAGATACATGTGTGGCAGGGCATGTGGACCAGTAGAAGTCTAGTACCACTGTTCCTTTCCTATTTTGGAAGAAATCAGAGTCACACACAAACTCTTCTAAGCAGTGATATCATAAAGGTCCGTTTAGGAAAAGACTGGGACATCAAGAAAGGTATAGGTTAAAGTTGAGACCAGATGTTGAGAACCTTGAAGAAAAATGAAAACTAAGATTTGCCTTATGATTTCAAAGTACTGTGACATGTACTGTTTCTTATGGCAATTTGAAAAATAGATACTATCTCACCTTAACAAGCAAGACCTTATGAAGTTTCTCTTCTGTACTCAGAGCATTCAACTTTTAAATAGAAAATCCATTATTTACTCTTCTACCTCAAATAGAAGCAAAAATTTGCTGCTTATGAGGCTTAATCTATTGATAATATGCATGATAGACTGTAGAGAGAATTATATTTTTTTTATATCTGATTGGGCTCCTATAACTAGTTACCATCGCCTAGGTGACATAAACAGCAGAAATTTACTGTGTACACTTTGGGACATTGGGAAATACAAGATCCCGTCATTGGCAGACTCATTCTCTGCTCCATAATAAACATTTTCTGCACATCACACATGGAGTGGAACAAACACAAGCTCACTGGAGACTCTATTACAGAGGTGTAAATCTCACTCAGGGATGGAAATCCCTCATGATCTAACTGCTTCCTGAAGGCTCCACCTCTTAATAGCATTGCCTGAGGGATTTTAATATGTCAATCTTACAGAGACACAGTCAATAACAGTAAGAGGGAAGCCGACATCCTGAATCATTAAACATAATAATAATTCAGTAATTTGCTCACAGGGTGTAAACTCTGTAGCCAGATTCACCTCTATTTCCCCCACTTTCAGGCTGTGTAATTTGGGACCAGTTACCTAGCCTTCTGCACCTCATTTTTCTAATTCTTTCTCACACATTTTGTACTCATCTTGAAATTGAACAAGGATGTGCATATAAAGTACTCAGAATGACTAGCACACATGACACTCCTAACAAATTGTAGCTACCATCAATCTTGAACATCCATCAAGGTCCTCTCGCCAGGTCCTCTATGGGACAACTTGAACTCAGTTTAGTTAACACTGTAAGTGGTTGTTTCTTCTGGAAGTTCTGAAAGGAGATTTCTAACACCCTCCTTGTAAATCTTACTATTGCCTGAACCATTGTTAGCATCACTGTCATAAAATTTTGTTCATATTGGTCTCAGTGAGGGTGGCAGCATTAGATGGGTTGGTCTCCCTTCTTCAGTACCCGCTGCAGTTGTTTTTCCATTGTTGGGTGTCTAGACTACAGACAGTGATTGCTGACTGTTTGTTAACAGTAGCAATAATTTTTAATGATGTCAGTTACATAACAAATCAGGAAGCAGAGTGACAGGAAATTGTTCGTTAAGCCAAAGAAAATGCTTTAGATTGATTCTCCCCTGGGGGAAAGTTCCATCACCTTCTTGTCCCAATGAAAGTGATGCATGGAATTTTCTGTAATCTGTCTTGAAGCAACCTGCCCTGAGTAATTCTTTATCACTTTGTTTGTTTCTGTTCTATGCTCTGCTAAACCTGTAGGCATTCTAGACGAGCGAGCACTCCCTGCAAAGCGGCACTGCTATGAGGAGTCAATGAGCTAAGTTTTGTTTTTTACTCATTGCTGATACACCCATGCTGGGGAAAAGGGGAACATCAGAAGAGAGATTTTCACTACACATGGATCTGGGAGTGTCTGAGGCAAGCAGTGAAAGATGCTAACACTTTTCCGAAGGCAACTCGACTTCCAAGTCCAGGAAAACTTTGATATGCTACTGGGATTCTTTTAGACCATTTAAGATTCTTGCACTGTGGATGAGTGTAAAGATAAGGTACAGGAAGTATTTACAATCTTTTGAGTCCCTTAAGCTTCTCAATGAGTCCTGTGACACGAAGTGGACCTCAGTGTGTACCTCAAAGGCCCCAGGCCCTGATAGTGAGTTCTTGATCATGTCTACTTACAGGCAGATGATATCAATACAGTAATAGATCCACGTCATCCACTTCTTACTTTCCCTTCTTCCTCCTCCCTTCTTCCTCCTCCCTTCCCTCTTTCTTTCCTATGGTACTGGTAATTGAACCTAGGGGGTATCATATGAGAGGTAATAACCTACCACTAAGCCATATCTACAGGCCTCTTTTTTTTTTCTGTTATTGACAGAATCTCCCTAAGATGTCCAGGCTCATGTTGAACTTGGAATCCTCCTGCCACAGGTGCTGGAGTAACTGCGATTAGAAGCTTGCCTCACTAGGCCTAGCTCCCCTATATTTCATTTTTAGGAACCTGGAAGTCACTACAATAGTTTAAGATTTTGGAATTTTGTGTATCCATTTATTATCTACCACACAGTGAAAAGCCTTCTGTTCGTACTATTACCATTTTCACAGTTCTTACTTGATTTCAAAACTATTGCAGTTATAATATTACACAGGCATGATAGACCAGAGGATTAAACTAAGGATCAAGTTTTGAGCTCCAGAACAATGAGAAAGTCTTCAACAGTGAAGACTCCTTCCAGATATGACCTGGCACAGGAATGCCACTTATGGAGGCTAGCTTTTGAGTAAAACCTTGCAGAGAGCAAAGGATCATGACTTGTATTCTTCTGGGATGAGTGTGCTCTAGAAAGCAGAAAAGACAAAGAAAGGGTCTGGTGATAGGAGGTGACTAATGGGTTTCTGGAGCACTAAGAAAGCCAGTATGATGGGAAATCAAAGAATAACAGGGTAACGGTAATGGTGAGGTTTCAGGGCCCAGGGAGGGACTGGGGAGAAGTGACCCAGACTGTAGAATCCTAGCAGCCACTATGACGAGTGTGGTTGTTTCTCAGAGAGTTGTGCAAATTGCTAGATTTTTCAATAAGATAATAAAGCCAGGTGATCCACTTTAAAACAAAATAAAGTTTGCTGAATGTGAACTTTAGTGAAGTAAAATTGCTTTAAAGTTTTCTGTGAAACAGGCAGGGTGGCACTTGTCTTTAGTCCCAGCACTCAGGAAGCAAAAGCAGGTGAATCTTCACAGGTTGTAGGCAGCCTGATCTACATACTAAGTTCCAAGCCATCCAGGGCTACATAGTGACATTTTGTCTCAAAATAAATAAATATTTAAATGAACAGTTTTCATTTAGAGTAATTTTAGATTTTGACAGTTATAATTGTTATGCAAATAGTGCTGAGGTGTGTGCACAGTCTACATCCAATCGATTCTGTCCTTTACTCTTACATTTGACCACAAATAATACTGATTAGCTACTGTCAAGTAACAACTATACTTTATTCATATTTCTGTAGTTTAAGCATCATTTCCTTTCTGTGTTTCAGGTCTACATGTATGGTATCATCTCACATACTGCCATTGTGTCTTCAGAGGTTCCTCCGGCTATTGATGCCTCTCCTTGTCTGTCTGTTTTTAATGACATGGATTTTGAGACTTCTGGTCTGTTATTGTGTAAACCTCCTACTAATTTGCAATGGTCTGATTTTTCTCATAGATGCACTGATGATTCTTTTAGAGGAAAAACAAGAGAGAAATTCTGTTCTTGTTTCACAAAGCTGCAGGTTATTGTCAATACTCAACACTCTGCCATCTCGACTCACAGACTGGAGGTGTGCTGTTCAGATGTTTGCAACCAAAAAGCTACTCTGTCACCTTGTCTTTTCACTTAAACATACATGCACACACACACAAAATGATGATTTGTAGACATACTTAGGGATTGGGAGTTTCATCCATGTGAGGAGATTACATAAGTAAATTTTGACGTGTTCAGGGGAGGTTCTTTTAAATTTCATCCATTTATGTAATATCAATATTTATTGTTGATCAGCCACTGTTTAGGAGCCCTGGTTCCTTTGATTGGAGAATCCAGGTCTGGTTGCTGAGTGCACTTACCTTTGTTTGATCTGACTGCATACTCTTAAGAGACAGAACCAACACTACAGGCTTACAAGGCCTTTCTATGGTTCCATGACTGTGTTGCCAGAGAATTGCAAAAACAGTCAGCGAGGAAGCTGTTACTATAATTGACCAGAAAAATGAAAATAGTAGGTAGATGTGCCAAATAGAGTAAAATAGAATTATCAATTGTACTCTACAGTAATATTTAAGTGTTCATTGTCTATATTGGCAGTCTGGTGTTTCTGAAGCAATTTGGTCACCAAATATTTGAACACTAATGTCAGTCAATCTTGGTGTTGCATATAGAAGACACAGTGGTGCAAAGTCATATTTGATAAGTTTATCCATGTGCAGTCTGGTTGGTGCATTGCTGTAATAACTGAAAATAGTCAGGGCAAAGATGGAGATAGTGGTGGGGAATTGTCTGTGAAGTCTTTTGCTTTTCCTGCAGCAAATCTTTCTACAAAGTCACTAGATAGAGCCAAACACAACAGACAGCATCAACGAGACTAACAGATCTACCACTGCCTGGGCACTGGGAAACAAGACAAGGATTGCTCTTCAGCAGGCAGGAAGTGTACTTAGGGAATTTTCCATCCCTCCCTCCAGTTTTCTTTAGCTTTAGATGATCGTATTTTGAATTTTATCTTTGTTTTCCAATTACAGGTGATCATATTGTGTGTCATTTAAAATAGCTGAATGATAACTCTTTTTAAAAAACTGACACCAATTTTATATAGCAAGCTTTTCTCACACATTAAATGCCTGCATGTGCATTGAGCATATCAGAACAACACACTTTAAAAGCTCATCTCAACGAGTAATAATCAGATTTGAATGTACTTAATGAGAGTAGCCAAGCACTCAATATCTGCAGCCTTCATCTCCCCAAAACTGCAAGAAAATAGAGGGGTCTTAAATGTTTTGCCTGTTATGATAAGTTTTTATCATTAATTTATTATGAAAATAGATTGAGACAATGACATTGTCACATGTTGCCATGTTCTACTCCCAAAGATCTGGTTAATGTTTAATAATGTTTACGTATCTGACATGAAAAGCCATTGACTTGATAATGGCTAACAGCTGCTAAGATCTGGTTCTTTTGTAATGGCTTCAAAGGAATTGGATCAAAAAGGAATTCTTTAATAAGGTACTTCACACATTAATATCCTTTAAAGGAGCCAGTTCAATGGACTACATTTTGTAGATAAATCTTAAAATTCATCTAAGAAGTTGGCCTAACCCCCTCTGTTATTTAAATAGGATGAAAAAATTGTGTATATTTTACTATATGTGCATATAAACATATTAATATTGGGGTTTCTACTAAGATCTTTTTCTGTAAAATAACAGTAAGCCAACTCTTTGAATGCTACATTTATGAAGTGTTTTGCAGCTAAAAAACTTATTTTTCCTTTTTTTAAGTCTGCCTCCTCTATGCATGTGTATGTGATATGAGCACATGCATATATATATATATATATATATATATATATATATATATATATATATATATTGTATGTGTGTAGTCACAATGTACATGTACGTAAGTGTGGAGGCCAGAGGTTGGCATCAGAATCATCAAAGCAGAGTCTCTCAGCCAATTTGAAGCAAAATGTATTTATTAAATCTCAGAGTTCTTTAGAGTCAGTTTTGTGATTAACATTTTTATGAAAGGAGAAACAGTTAAACAGAGTTAGGATTGAATATAGTGAAATATAAAGTGTTCATGATTGTTGACTCATAGAAGTCACTCATTCGTTGTTTTCATAGATGTTTGTGGACATCTGGCACATGTATTTTTTCTGAAGGTGCTGGTCTTGCAGCAAGCCAGTTAACAAGAGCCTTATTTTCTTAAGTGGGATGAACAACAAAGACCAAGTTATCGAAAAATGAAGATAGAAGATTCCTTCTTATCTGGTTAATTGAAAAGATAATACAGAATAATTAGGTTTCTCATTACTAGAATTAAAAAAAATAAAAAACATTGGTTTTAGTCCTGGAAAATATCCTTGGAAATATGACAATTAAGATTTACTTTTACTTCAATTAAATTTCTCAAGGAAAATTTAACTCAATATTTTCTTTCTCAGAATTATAGGAATAGTTATTAAAACATATTGCTGAATCCAGAAATGTTAATTAATCCTAAAATATAGGAGGTGAAAACAATTTAGAGGTTGTCTACTTGAATGCATTTACATAGAAATTAGAAAATGGAGTGTTTACAAATGAATGGTAATTTGTTCATAATTTTATAATAAATTTAGAAGACCTACAGAATATTCTAAAACCTCTAGATTTCAGGACTATATTTTTGAAATAGTCTTTTGTTTGAGGAAAAAGTTTGTTTGTGAACATAGTCAAATATGCACTATTACCACTTAAACTTTATAAAATATATTAAGAACAATATAATTTTTAAGGATTCATTTTAATGTGTGTGTGTGAGTGTGTGTGTGTGTGTGTGTGTGTGTGTGTAGGTGTAGTGTGTGTGTATGAGTGTGTGTGTGTGTGTGTGTGTGTGTGTGTGTGTGTGTGTGTGTGTGTATTTGCATGCAGGTGTCTGTGGAGGCCAGAAAAGAACTTTGAGTTTCTTCAAGTTTGTTTAGGTGGCTGTGGCCCACTGGATATGGGTACTGAAAACAGAACTCACATCCTCTGAAAAAATAATAAGCACTTGTAAATGCTGAGCCATCTCTATAGCCCCAGATTTATTTATTTATTTATTTATTTATTTATTTATTTATTTATTTGTTTATTTATTTTTTGAGACAGGGTTTCTCTGTGTAGCTTTGTGCCTTTCCTGGAACTCACTTGGTAGCCCAGGCTGACCTCGAACTCACAGAGATCCGCCTGGCTCTGCCTCCTGAGTGCTGGGATTAAAGGCGTGTGCCACCACCGCCCGGCTCTTATTTATTTATTTTTTTTAATGTGGAAAAGACAGTAACAAAATAATACTTAGGTGGTGCCTACTCACATAGAAGAATTAAATCAGAAAAACTGAAGCTAACTTATTTTAATTAAGCATAAAGATTATAACCAAATCTTTTGGACAAGCCAATACAAATTAGGTCACTTTAATTGTCTAAATAAAGTAAATAAATATTGTTTAAATAAAGAAAAAAACCTATTTGGTTATGAATATAATTTAGCTTTTCATTGGGCATACAGAAAATTGTAAAGGCCACCTACCCTGTTCAGCCAGAGCTTACAGATGCTAACACTAACTGATTGCTGTGATTGTGTGGGCTCAGGGTTTATGGTGGCATTATCTTATTGAGGTTTAGTTTTTTTGGCAGCCTTAGTTTTTAATAACTTAGTCATCTCTTCAGCCTGATTTAGTTCTTTCAAAACTTCCTGAGATGAGAAGGTGAAAAGTCGTGGATGGAACAGTAACATTGTGTGAGAATATGGGCAGTCCTAGTTTTCCATTCATTTGACATAAAATCAGAAGACATCCTATGGATAGCTGAGATAAAATTACATCCTCACAGAGAATCTACCTTTGTTCTAGTAACACTAAAAGAGAAAAGTAGTTGTACTAAGTAAAGAGAAAAAGTATCTACAACGTATCCAGGGATACTCTGACATATTTAAAGGCTGAATGGGCCAAATTTGCTCAAGGGATAAAGACTCCAAAGGTGAAAATTTGCTTTAAATTAAGGGATAAGTGGGAGCAGGAGGTTAGTCTATCGATGAAGGTGATGAACCAGACAGGTGACTTACTGCATTTCACAGTGGGTCTATGCAGAATGTTCTTATCTCTCATCTCATACTTCTTCACTGTCTTGGATACGGATGGAAATTGCAAACCTATCTTAAATCTTTTGCACATGTAACCATTCAGTTATTGAAAGCTCAATAGCTTTAATTATAAAAATCTCAATTCCATCACAGGAGACGGTCTGAAACTTTCTAAGATTTTTGCTAACCCTTGGGAAGTCATTGCTCTGGTTCTGAAAACTATACCAATTCCATTGTGTGTCACCCTTAATATAAATGTTGACATTTTCTCAATAGACCCAGTTAAGTTCAAACCTTTTAGGAAGGTTTACTAGAATTGACTGAAGTTACTCATTTACAGTATAATAAGGCTTCTGTTATTTGGCAATGTATGTGATGTATCAGTCTCAACTCTCATGACTCAATGGCAACATAAAAATATATTTCTTAAGAATCATCATGGGGCTATTACTAAAAAAGTCAGATGGAAATAGTTTGTCTCCATCCTACTATTATGCTCTTATTTAAGACATGGAGTACACAAAGTCTTGCACATGCTTTGAAAGTATTGCACATGCTTTGTATCAAGTGGAAAAGAAAGACAAATAAAACACAAATTTGGAAGTAGGGCATCTCTTCCCCTTCAGAGAGGTGGCATTGGACACACAGAATTGGGATAGTGCCAAAAAAACAGTACATGTGGGAGACAGCAACAGAGGGCTAGTCCAGCTTATACTGATGTAGAAAAACTGGTCTCCCATAGCAATATAGCAACAGTGGAGAGGGTGCCTAAACTGGCTTTCTCCTGTACTCAGATTGATGAACACTCTATCATCACAGAACCTCCATCCAGTAACTGATGGAAGCAGCTGCAGAGATCCACATCCAAGCACCAGGCTGAGCTATGGAGTCTAGTTGAAGAGAGGGAGAGGGATTGTATGAGCAAGTGTGTGTGTGTGTGTGGAGGGGTCAAGATCATGACTGGGAAGCCCACAGAGACAGATGACCTGAACTTGTGGGAGCACACGGACACTAGACCGACAGCTGGGAAGCCTGCATGGGATCGAACTAGGACCTCTGTATGTGGGAGACAGTTTTGTTGCCTGGTTTGTTTGTGGGAACCCTGGCAGTGGGACCAGGATCTATCCCTGGAGCATGAGCTGGCTTTTTGAAATCCATTCTATATGGTGGGATGCCTTGCTCAGCCTTGATGTGTGTGTAGGGGGGAAGTCTTGGTCCTGCCCCAACTGAATGTTCCAGGCCTTGTTGACACCCCATGGGAGGCCTTACCTTACCCTTTCTGAAGAGTGAATGGAGGTGGTTCTGAGGAGTGGATGGGGGTGGGTTTCAGGATGTGGAGGGGGAGCAGGAGGAGGGGAGAAGGGAACTGTGGTGGGTATGCAAAATGAATAAAAAAATTGAAAAAGTAAAATTGGCCTCTAGGTTAAAAAAAAAAAAAGAAAGTAAAACAGGTCTCTGAGAACAGAGGGAAGGAAAGAGAGCCATTGCCTCGTCCTTTGTGTTGAGACTCAGTGGTTCTGTCAAGAACAGGAAACTCGCTATAGCTCTCTTACTAGAAGACTGTGACTAGTATGTCTCCTGGGGAATCAGAGTTAAGCTGCTAGGAAGGGACATAAAATGGGTATTAAGTGTCAGCATGAACCAGTGCATCAGGCAGTAAACCTAAGTCATTGGCTGGGGAATTCCTGAACTAGAGGGAAATTGAGGGCGAGTCAAGGCTCACACAGTATAATGCAGGAGGGTTTGTCCTGAGAAATCTGACAGTATCATGCATTTTGTGACATGATTCTACTTCTCCAAATAATAAGTTTTGAGAAAGTCTTGAATAACATTTGCCTTGAACATGTAAGTAGCAACTTACCAAAGACATCTTGCTCCTCTCTGTCTATCTCTGTCTGTCTCTGTGTCTGTCTCTGTGTGTGTGTGTGTGTGTATGTGTGTGTGTGCGCGCGCGCGCGCGCGTTGATGTCTGTGTGAATGTGTGTGTAGTTGAGTCTGAATATGTATTTGTGATCATGTATGTGTGTGCTTTTACCTGAATGCATGTGAAGGTTAGGCACCATGTAAGTTTTAGCTTTTCCTTCTCACTGGTATGGTGCTTGCTAGAGAGTTTAGGATTGTTGGTTAGTGAGTCTCAAAGATCTACCTGTCTCCAGTGCTCTACCTACCTTCCTAGTGCTGGGCTAGCAAGCGCATGTCACCATGTCCAACGTTCAGCTTTTTGTTTTGTTTCGGTTTTGTTCTTGTTTTAATTATTTGTTTTTTGCATGAGCTCAAAGGATCAAACCTGCGTCTTCACACTTACAAGAAAAGCATTGGCTGGTTGAGACTATCGCCCTAGCCACCCTAGCCCAGATTCTATTAAATCTTGGTGTTCTCTATGGAGCCACACGCACACTCCAATGCCAGTGACACTTCATTCCTGCAAGTGCTTGTACTTGGACAGTGACTTTCTTGTGGTCTACAAAGACCTCCTTGTCTTCATTGCTGAGAGGAATGTTTAAATAATAGAGGAGACCACAGGCACCTGGAGCATGTGGGGGAAGCTCAATGATGTTTTGGTGAGTTTGTGTCAATTTTTCCAGCTTCTTTGTTGCTGCCGAGATCTTTCTTAAAGTCGGGTATTTTAGAATTGGCATCAGAATTTTATAAATTCATAGCTGTGGACTAACCATTCAGTTTATGGATTACTTTGATAGTCCTTTCTCATCCCTCAGTAACTTTTTCTCCAATTTTGGGCTATTATTTACTTTTCATTATTACATGCATGACACTCACTAAATGGACTCCTAGTTATTCTAGCAAGCTAACAGTTTTGATTATTTAGCCTACTAAATATGGTGTTTCCATACCTTATATAATTTAATCTTTAGTGCGATTGCTGAGATGTTTACATAATGAGCTGATTTTGTAGTGGGGACCTACATAAAGATCAGGTCTTCTGTTCTCTCCTACATAGCAAATGCCAGAATTAGCATTGCAAGTCTGAGTTTTTCTGGAACCAGAGACCCTGAGAGCAATTGCCGTGCTGTATTTCTTCCTAAATTTCAGTCATAGGAGTGTGACCATGGAAAAAGAGCAAAGAGATGTTTTGTATATTAATCTCTGTGGTGGTGTTCCTTTGATGACTGCTAGAGTAAGATTTAACCACATTTCCCAGATCCCTGTACCTTTATGGTAGTCAAAAGAGCTAAGCAAGAGAGATTTGGAAGGCAGAAGCAAAGGAGCAGTTTTTAGTGTATGAAGGTCCCAGCAGGACACACAGGAGCTGTGGCACTGGCAGATTCCAGCTTACCCTCATTTTTCCCTACTCTCTGTCCAGCTGGTTTTCTGACCACTTGACATTTTTTGGAAGCAGCAAAGACTGAGCAAAGAGGGTAGCTGCAGCAGTCCAAGTTAAGGGTCCAAGGATTGAGGTTAGGCCAGGGGCATTCCAGGAAACGGTTTTGTAAGATCACAAAAGAACTTGGCTTTTACTGCAAACAAAATGTGCTAAGCTTTATCTGGAGCTTTCTGGAGTTCTTGGTGTTAACCTATTCATGTTTGAAAAGCTCTCCAAGAGAGGATGGATCATATACTTCTGAGGACACAGATGCTGTTTACAAACAAGGGCCGAAAGGAGATTACTTGGGTAATGAGTATTAATGCTCAGGTGAGGTCAAAGGAAATAAAAGTCCCTGGCCCTCCAGTTGTTACTGGGAAAGAAGAGAGTAATATCTATTAGCAGAAGTCGAGAGGAAACTCTGAAGAAACAGGAAATGTGGTGTTTTGAATGACAAGTAGAAGTATCAGAAAAAGAAGGCAATGATCAACTTGGCTCAATTTTACTAATAAACTGCATAAGATGAGATATAAAAATTGACTAAAAATCAACTGGTAGATTCTATTAATTAACAAATCCAAACTGCTGAAAATACAAGAATACATGTGTCTTCATTACTGTTATATTGCTAGAGGGAGAAACCATGACCAACACAACTTACAAAAGGAAGCATTTACTTGGGGAATGGTTACAGTATCAGAGAGTTATTTCATCATCATCATGGTGGCAAACAGACAGACATGGTGCTGTAGCAGTAGCTGAGAGCTTTGAGAGAGAAAGAGAGAGAGAGAGAGAGAGAGAGAGAGAGAGAGAGAGAGAGAGAGAGAGAGAAAGCCTGGCTTGGGCTTTTGAAAGCTTGAATCCCATTCCTAGCTATACACCTCCACCAACAAGGCCAACACCTCATTCAAAGGTGACAGTTCCTAATCTGCCTCAAAAAGTTACACTTTCTGGTGACAAAGCATGTAAATATAAGGACCTATGGAGATCATTCTCATTCAAACCATCATAATATGTTAAAAAAATCTGTCATTACTTCTTCTCTGATTGATGCTTCTATTCATTTGAAATTATCAATTCAAGGAAAATATTACTATTGAAGACCTGTCCTGCTTATTGGTAGATACAGTCTCACCATCCTCTGCTCCCTCGGTCTTTTCTTCATACCATCATAAGGGTGATGCTGTAATGAAATACAACTAAACTGAATATATATATATATATATATATATATATATATATATATATATTGCTTTTGCCAAGTGTGGTCTTCTGGAATCAGACTATGTGCTCTCACTTAACAGAGTCTAGCATGTATAGATGCATTCATTAAATGGAAAGATATTTTACTATATACTGAATAAATGACTCTTAAGGAGTTTTTATTTTGATGGTACATTATTCTATAATGATAGTATTTTTGTCTAATCAACTCTCTTAGTTAGGGTTTCTATTGCTGTGAAGAGACACCATGACCACAGCAACTCTTTTTTTTTTTCCTTTTTACATCCTGGCCACAATTTTCCCTTCCTCCTTGTTTTCCAGCCCCTGCTCCCTACCATCGCTTTGTTCTCATCCCCAAATCCACTCCTCCTACATTTCTGTTCAGGAAAGGGCAGGTCTCCCATGAATACCAATGAAACATGGCATATTAAGTTGCAGTAAAACTAAGCACTTCCCCATGTTTTAAAGCTGGGCAAGGTGACCCAGCGTAAGGAGTAGGGTCCCAAAAACCAGTAAAAGAGTGACAGACAGCCCTTGTTTCCCACAAGAAAACCAAGCTACACAACTGTAACATATATGCAGAGAGCCTAGGTTAGTCCCATGTAAGCTCTCTGGTTGTTGATTCAGTGTCTGTGAGCCCCTATGAACACAGGTTAGCTGATTCTGTAAGTTTTCTTATGGTGTCCCTGATCCCTCTGGTTTCCACAATCCTTTCTCCCTGTTTTCTAAAAGATCCCTCAAGCTCTGCCTAATGTTTGGCTGTGGGTCTGCATCTGTTTCAATCAGTTGTTGGATAAAGCCTCTCTGGTGACTACTGGGCTAGGAACCAATCTATGAGTATAGCAGAATATCATTAGGCATCATTACATTGGCATTTTTTTCCCTCTAGTTATGTTTGGTTCTATCCAAGGTCTCTGGGTCATCCAGCCTGTGGGTCCTGGTGCTCTAGGCAGTGTCAGGGGTGTGTTTACTCTCCTGACATGGGTTTTAGGTTGGATGACCTAAACCCCATTGGTTGGTTGGCCACTCCCTCAATCTCTAGGCCACTCTTACCTCAGCACATCCTGTAGGCAGGACAAATGTAGGTCGAAGGTTATGACCACAGCAACTCTTATAAAGGAAAATGTTTAGCTGGGGCTAGCTGCAGTTTCAGAGGTTTAATCCATTATCATTGTGGTGGAAAACATGGTGGCATGCAGGCAGACATGGTACTGGAGAAGGAACTGAGCATCCTACATCTTGATCCAAAAACAGCAAAAAGAGATTGTGAGCCACATTAGGCTTAGCTTGACCATATAAGACCTCAAAGCCTGTTCCTCCAACAAGGCTACACATACTCCAATAAGACCACACCTCCAAATAGTGCCACTCCATATGGGCCAAGCATTCAAACACAGGAATCTATGGGGACCATTCCTATTCAAACCACCGCATTCCACTCTCTGAACCCCCATAAACTTGTAGCCATACCATAAAGCAGAAATGCATTCAGTTCAACATTAAAAGTCCCCATAGTCTATAACAGTCTCAAACTTGTTTAAAAGTCCAAAGTTCAAGTCTTTTATGAGATTCATACAATCTCTTAACTGAAATCCCCTGTACAATCAAAATAAAAAAGCAGATCACATAAGTCTAACATAAAATGCCACAGGATAAACATTACCAACCCAAAATATAGGGAAGGGAGCATAGTGAGGAAATACTGGATCAAAGCAAGACCAAAAACCAGCTGGGCAAACTCCAAATTGTGCATTTCCATAACTGATGTCAAAATGTTCTTCATATCTCCAACTCCTTTCAGCTTTGTTGACTGCAACACAATTCTTTCTCTTGGACAAGTTCCACTCCCTGTTAGCAGCTCTCCTCTAGACGTATCCCACGGCTGTGAGATCTCCAACATCTTGGGGTCTCCAAGGCAACCCAGGCTTCACCTTCACAGTTTAACACAATGACCTCTCTGAGCCTCCATTCAGTGTCACCCCTGACACATGCCTGGCCTCAGTGGTTTTCCTTAGTCTCAGAGGGAGATTCCAAAACTCCTTTCTTCTGTCTTTGACTCCAAAGCCAGAACCACATGGCCAAAGCTGCCAAATTTGCTGCTTGCTGGGCCAAAATATGGCACCCTTGTTGGATTATATCTTTACCATTTTTCTGTTTTCAATGGTTTCCTTCAAAGCCTAAGTTTGGATGTTCTGAAATTTACTCTGTATAACAGGCTAGCTTTAAACTCAGAGATCCGACAGTGTCTGCCTCTAGAGTGCTGGAATTAAAGGTGTGAACCACCACATCTAGCTCTGAGCTTTTCTTTAAACCCTTTCACAAGTTGGGAGCTTAGCTGGGTGGGATTCTGCCCTGAGGTCACCACTCCCTTTATTCCATTTATATCAGACATTTCTTTAATTTGTTTATCTCCTTGAACATAAGATTTAGCTTCATTCTACTGCCTGATGCTCGCTTTCTTCTCAAATTGTACATTTTGTATTTTTCCTTTCTCAGCTTGCTCTTTTTTTTTTTTTTTTTTTTTTTTTTTTTTTTTTTTTGGTTTTTCGAGACAGGGTTTCTCTGTGTAGCTTTGCGCCTTTCCTGGAACTCACTTGGTAGCCCAGGCTGGCCTCGAACTCACAGAAATCCGCCTGGCTCTGCCTCCCGAGTGCTGGGATTAAAGGCATGCGCCACCACCGCCTGGCCAGCACTATAGATCTTTATAAGGGTGAAAACTAATAACCATACGACAAAGTAAATACTAGGCTGTTTTGAGATTGCCTCTGTTAATGGATTTAACCTAAAACTCTTCAATTTAGTCTCAGGAAAACTTTGGACAAGGGCAAAAAGTAGTCACATTCTTTGCTAAAATATCACAGGAACAGTCTCTAGGCCACATACTAACATTCTTCTCCTCTGAAACCCCTTGAGCTATGCCCCCACTGTTCAATTCATACTCAATACCACTGTCTTCCATATTACTACTAGTATGACCCATTAAGCCTCACTTAAAGGGTTCAACTGCTTTTTTTAATCCAAAGTTCCAATGTTCCCATTCCTCCAAACAAAGCATGGTCAGGCTTATTACAGCAATACCCCAGTCTCTGGTACCAACTTCTGTCTTAGTCAGCCCTTCTATTCCTATGAAGAGACACCATGATCACAACAACTCTTATAAAGGAAATCAATTGGGGCTGGATTACAGTTTCAGAGGTTTAGTCCATTATCATTATAGTGGGAAACATGGTGGCATGCAGACAGACATGGTGGTGGAGAAGCAACTGAGAGTTCTACATCTTGATCAGCAGGTAGCAGAAGGAAAGTGTGTGCCATACTAGGCCTAACTTCAGCATATATGACCTCAAAGCCTGACACCCTACAGTGACATACATCTTCTAAAGAGGCTGCATCTACTCCAACAAGGCCATGCCTACTCTGACAAAGCCACATCTCCAAATAGTGCTACACCCTATGGGCCAAACATTCAAACACAAGAGTCTATGGAGCTAATTCTTATTCAAGCTACCACATCAACTAATTTCAACGTACATTCTACAAATGAAAAGATTCTTATCCATTTCATTTATATTATATTCACATGTCCATATCTATGGGAATATATACACAAAGAGAAACACACACACACACACACACACACACACACATGCACTCGTGCACACACATGTACATGCACACACACAGAGTATTTACCTTGAGAGCACAAATGGGATTTTGAACCATTTCTGATCTCAAGACTAATGATGTTTCCATGGGTTTACATTTATAAACAAACATGTAAATGTTTAAAGGGTTCACTGTGAAATACTTTTCATGGACTTAGCTCTTGGGATACTCCCTGTTCTAAGATGCTCCATGGGACCTCATTCACTTGGTAGATGCAAAGACATTACTGTAGACAGCAGCAGCCACCTGTCATATCAGTGTTAGCATCAAAATTCTAATGTTGGCTGGTATATGCGTATGCCAGTGTTTTGTAAGGAAAACTTCCCAAAAATAAAATATTAGTAAATAAAATGAAAGTTACCTTGAAGAGTCATCTTCTTTTACTATGCAACTAAAGGTTCAGTTCCCAACTTTCTTTTCACAGGTACAACCTGACCACAAACTACATCTTGAAAATTTTGACTATTCTGCTTTACTTTCCAACAGCAATTCTTCATTACTACTACTACTATGACTACTACTACTTTTCACATCCTGACCACAGTTTCTTTCCTTCCTCTTCTCCTAGTCCCTCTCCTCTGAGTCTTTCCTACATCTTTAAAGTACTCTGTAGGTCATGATGAGTCAGGTGTTAAGGCTTCATTGTAATTTATGATCTCTCTGTCCAATTCTGCTTCCTCCCATTTCCTTCTGAATGCAATCTCTGATAATCTCCTGTGTTATTAAGCCCTATGTCAGAACCCCATTCTAGGGAATGCAATGCCTGACATTAATATTTCCACTAAGTAGCATGTTTTCAATCTCTGACAGTTTTGGTGGAATATAGGAGTCAGAGCACATGGATGAAACTCAATATGTAGCATGCACTACTTGTGAGATCTTGAACACCAGAATGTCGGTTCTACATCTAAACTTCTTCAGTTTATAGGCAACATTATCATAATGACCACCCACTAAAGATCTCAGGACATTGATGATATTTGGTTGAGGGAGACATTATTTCACCTCAGAATCATGAATAAATGATGGATGGATTTATGAAAGATACATACATAGCTGGGGCAGAATTGAAAGTAAACTATAGATCTCCTGTGTCTCTTACACCATGATGGCTTTATAATCACCAAACAGCTTGAAAGGGTAAGAATGATGCTGTACAGATGTGACTGTTTTAAACATCTGTGCTAACAGTTAAGTTTTGAAGGGAGTGATTATAATTACCTTTAGTATATGAACATCAAATTCTAGTTTTCTATAGACTTGAGAAGAGCTTTATGAAGGGTGCTGGCCATGAGTATATAGTACTATATCATAATAGGTTTGGCCAAGTACTGGAATAGAAACAAAATAGAAAAATATAGAAAAATTCTTAATTTAAACATTTTCTGCCAGCATTTGTAGCTTTTGAGGGTTTATACATCTGACGCCAATTTCATAGAAAGGAAAAGTCCACAGGCTTTTAACTTACAACTCTTCCTTATTTCTGAAGCATTTCCAGGACATGATGTAGGTGTGTCAAGAACTAATGGTTAAATCTACCAAATTATTGCCTAAAGAAAGAGAAGTCTTTTTGGTCCTCATGTGCAAATGATGTATTATTTTTTAAACATAAAACCTAAAGCTATAAAAATCATTTCTAAGGAGAAAATTACCAAAGTCATAAAAAAGTAGCTGTACTGTATCTAAAATTTAAATTATTTAATAAATGACTCAAACCAAAGATTATGAACCACAGTAATAAACTAAACTTTGCCCTTATTTTCTTTAGTCAATATTTAGCCAATCAACAGATATTTATGGAGCATTGACTCTAAACTTGGCAGTAGCTCTCTTTCTTTATTTCCCAGAGGAGTAAAACACACTTATTCCATTAAAGCATGAAGTCTCACCTTCATATATTTATAGAATACATTTAAAGTGTGGGTCCCCAAAGCAGGTCATCACAGGGTTTGCTTTGTATAGACTTTTAAGAATCTGTAGTTCATCACAACCTTCAACTTTCCTGTGTTAGTTATTTGGAAGACTATCTTGATATATAATAATAATTAAAAGTATCATGGATAGGTCACTGGCTGAGTTTAACACAGCATTTAATGGACTCCCTCACTCTTGAGGCTTAGGTTGTAGGTGACAGAACATATATGTCACAAATATATTTTTTTATTTGAAGCTCTGAAAGTTAATTAACAGTATCTGCATTTCACATCAAAATGGTGTCACAGGTGAGTGGAATTTTGATGCCTGTTTCTCAACACAAGCAAGAAATATTGACCCAATTACAAAGAATAAATATCAATAAAACAGCAGGTCTCTGATAAACAGATATAATTACCAGAAGGATCTGCCTGTTTACACATCAGGACCACTGTCTTCATATATCTTATCCTGTTACATAATTATCAAATAAAACAGTAATTCCAGAATGAGTAATAACAGTCACACAGAGTCCTGTATGGTTCAATATCTTCATCTTGGCAGGGGGATGTCCCTAAGTAACATCTAACAAAGAGCCACCATGAATAGCTAAACAGTGAACTAGCCCCAAATTGGTATCTGAGAAGTCAATCACCAGCCATCCAGGGGCCAGGTCCACGTTATTTTTACGTGATTTTCACTGTAGTGGGGTCTGGTACTGCCTGTGTGGTGATGTGCTGTGTTTATATCTTTCATTCTTCATTATACTGTGTGTGTGGGGTTCCTTTTGAAAAAGTCAGAAGCCCTTATAGGAATGAATTTGGCACCAAGACAAGGGCTTCCTCTGCTTTTCAGGCAACTACCTTGGTATTCTTTCTCTTGAAGTGCTGTGATGGGCACAAGAAGAATAGCTCCTTGCTGAGCTGTGTGTTTCCTCCAGATGAGAACAGCAGGAGACCAGGCAGATGGCCAAGGCAGAGTGTGAGAGGAACTAAGATCACAGCCAAGCCTGCAGAAGATCTACTGCACACAGGCAGCAAAAAGGAAGCAGTTTGCCCTGAACCCTAGGGTGCCCTGGCTGCCTCCTGGGTGCAGAGCTTGCATTTCTCCATTGACCTGGCTTCTACAGACACAGCTTTATAAAGAGAGGCCTGGATTTGAGCAACAGCTTTGCATCACAATGGGTTTGGCTAAGCCTCATGGGTGGAAAGAGTGTGCAGGTGCATGGAGCCTCAGGGATTGATTGCTCAGCCTCTTACTAGCTGTCATTCAGAAGACTCTCAAATCAGAGCCTCTGGGATTGATTGCTCAGCCTCTTACTAGCTGTCATTCAGAAGACTCTCAAATCAGAGCCTCTGGGATTGATTGCTCAGCCTCTTACTAGCTGTCATTCAGAAGACTCAAATCCCAACATTGGAGGAGATCTTGGTTAGTCTCCTTCCAGGCCATTTTCTTCTTTAGAAAAAAAAAAAAAAAAAAAAAAAAAAAACTATTGTTCTTTAGGCTTTGTGGTACTGCCCCTCAGGCTGGGCAAGTTGAAGCATTCCATTGGCACTCAAAATCAGTCAAATTCAGACAAAGAGCAGGGCCTCCTGTCAGGACTATTGGGAGGGGGAGGGCAGGTGCTTAGCCCTGAGCCTTTGTTGGACTCAGCACTAGGGGTCCTAGAGAAAGCAGTGCAAAGGATTCTCAGAATCTGTTCAGTCCTAGCTGGTGTTCGTTTATAAAACCACCCTCTAGGAATTCACACTCAGTTTGCCATTTAACCTCTTGGACATGTGGTTTTTGGCCCACCGAGGAGACTTTTTTGGAGTTATTCCTAAGAGTGCTGAGTTTGATACTGACAGAGAGCAATCTGAGGTCAGAACTTCTATTTTAAACAGAGGCCCAGGGGGTTTATTAAAGATGTTTCTGATATGTTAAGACAGCTGGGAAAGCCTTTGCCATCTCCAGTGAAAACAAGAGGCTCCTAACTGCATTACAGGTGAGGAAACACAGGCCCAAGCAGATTGCCTGACTTTCTCCTGCACCTCCAGAACTCCACAAACATCTTGCAGTCCTGAAGAGGCTCCCAAGGACTGTGAAATTAGCAGAAACTAGAAGTGGAACTAGCCCATCCTTAGAGCTCCCTGAACTACTCTCAAGTTAGGGATGCTTTCTAGGGGAATGGGATCCCTGTTTCTCCTCAGTCCTGCTGAGGGCCTTTCCGGCTTCTCTGGATTAAAAGGAGACCCTCAAGGTCATTAGCCCAGTGCTTCTCTGGGTGGGTGGGGATTGGTTTGGCTGCTGAGTTATTCTGATGACCCAGAAATTACCTGTATTCATTTCTTTCTTTTTAGATAAAAGAATTTCTATTCTGGTTTTTCTATGGCTCCTTTTCAAGAGAAGAGGGGGAAAATCCGTCTTTGCTAGCAGACTCTCCTATTCTCTGCAGTCTTTTATAATCTGTCTTGATTCTCAGCCCATACCTTAGTCTTTTTTTGTGCTTTGTGTCTTTTAATCACTAAAGAATCTGACTCAGTGTCTGTCCCTGTGGATCACAGGCTGGTCTCCTTCATCTGTGTCTCCAAGAGGAGAGGGAGGGGCCAGGAACCTTTTTTTCCTGTGCAGGCTCCTGCCCCAACAATATAACTGCCTTTTCTCCAGGGTCTCCGTTGGGCTGTTATTCATTCCTAAGGTGGACTCTTTAGAAACACTTTCATGTAACACCAGAAAAATCTGATAACTCATTTCATTATTAAAACAGCTAAGAAGTTGTCTCTTATAGGTGTGTATATAAATGCCCAGAAATACATGTATAAAGATATCTACTTATATAAATGTATATCATAGAAAGCCAGTAGTACAGTATTTTCTTTATTATGTGCAACAAAGACAAGCCAAAAATAAAAAAATAAAATTCCCTCTAAAGTAAGAACAACTGCAGAGGGTTTAAAACAGTTTTACTCTGGAGAAGGGTGGGGGATGGGAGGTCATATGATAAAGCAACTCATACATAGATCACATTATATTGAAAGCTTCCTTATAACTCTTATTTACAAGAGATATTGGTAGAATAGAGATAAATCAGATCTCCAGAGACAAAGAAAGAGAAAATAACAGTTGCTAATAAGTGGCAAAATTCTTTCAAATGGAAAATGCCCATGGAAGGAATGGAACCAAACCTGGTTGTGACTACCCATCCCAGAATCATGGGCAGCTTTATTTTGGCTAAGAATCTTCCTGTTTATGCCAATGGTTTTCTTTTGAAAGTGACTTTTCCCTTTTTTTAAACTGTTCTATACTCAAATATACTCAAATTTGCCAACTGTCTGAAGTTTATATAAAACAATGAATGTGACAGACTATCATCCCTTTAAATTGGCATTTCTAGATTCTCTGATAGTGCCAGGTTGCTGACTTATGTTTAGAATGTTGTGCTATCTTTCCATTTTCTATGAAATAGACAGGTGATAAGAAATGCACAGTTTAAAGCAGCCAGCACACTAAAAATATAGTTTCCTTCATAAAGAGTCTGCTTATGTCGTTGACTCATGATTTATCCAGGGAACTCAGCAGATGAAATTTCACTAGTGTAACAACTAAAATCACAACCTGAAAGTCTGTGTGATCCACAGTGTCCATGCACATCTCAATTCTGATCATCTCTGCATCCTTGCTCCTCTTCTGTGGCAATAGTTAGACAAGAAAGGAAGAGAGGTTTGAAAAGGCTCTGAAGGACTGTGAGTGGGGCAGAAGACTCCTCATCCTCACCTCACATTAGGTAAGACAGGGAGGATCAAATGCTAAGGTCAGTGCATCACAGAAAAAAAAATCCACATATTAGAAGTGCAAACAATAACAACTATCCTGTCCCTTTCTTCTTTTAAAATCTCTCTCTCTCTCTCTCTCTCTCTCTCTCTCTCTCTCTCTCTCTCTCTCTCTGTCTGTCTGTCTTGTATCTGTGTGTGTGTGGGGTGTGTGTACACGGGAGGCACATTTATATATGTGTTGTGTGGCACATGCATGCCATGCTGTGTATGTGGAGATCAAAGGATAACCTCAGATGTTGGTCCTTGCTTTCTATCTTATCTCAAATAGGATCTCTGTGTTACTAGCAGATGTACACACTAGATTAGCTTGCCCTTGGCTATTTTCCTGTCTCCACCTCCCATATTGTCATAGGTACACTGTGACTACTAATGCATACTACCACAAAAGGATTAGGAGTGGGTTCTGGTGTTTGAACTCGGGTCCTCATGCTTGCTCAGTAAACCCTTTACTCATTCTACTGTTGCCTTAGTTCTCCAAATCCTTTTTTATATAACAGGTAGGATGATCCTCAAGACAATCACAAGCAGAGAGGAACTGCAGATGTTTCCATTTTCTAAGTCATGTTCACCAAGATCCATCAGACTTCCCTATAGCAGTTCTTCATCCATGTGCTTTCCAGGTGCTCATTCATTTCTGTAGTAAATAATCATCCAGTGCAAACTAAATATTAAGCCTCTGCTGCAAATGATGTGTTTGACGGAGAAAAAGTGTATTCAATAGCTCTTAGAGCAGAACCACTAAATACTTCTGCGAACAATCACAAGGCAAATGCTATTTGAAGGTAAAGGAACTGCAGTGATAAGATGAGGAAAGGTTCCTGGAAGAAACCAAATTAAAGAGCAATCAAAAATATAATCAGTTAAATAGGTATTTGATGAGTAACTAGTTGAGAGATAAAATAATCATGCAAGGCTTTTGGTGACAGGAAGCATGCTAAATGTATGAACCTACAAGAGTTCATGGTGCTTAGGAGAGAGAAAGAGGGTGAGGTGGAAGAAAGAATGAACGGGAACTCACAAGGGATCTGGAGAGTAAAACAAGACCTTGCACAGAAGTGAGATCTCTTATAAAAGAGCATTGCTAGTGGACCCAGGAAGCAGCACAGCCTGAGAATAGCTTCTAGATAAGGGACATGTAGCAGGCATGACTGGATACACTTGACAGATGGGGGAGAGAATATATTAGTAATTTCCGGGTTACTAGAGCAAAACATCTATACAAAAGCAGTTTAGATCACCTCACAGGTACAGGGTACAGTTCATCACGATGAGGAAGTCATGGTGGCAGGAGCTTGAGGTGACTGGTCACAATGTGTCCCCAGTAAGGAAGCAGAGGAAGATGAACACTTGTTTTTCAGATTGCTTTCTTTTTTTCATTAAGTCTATTACGCTAATCCATGGGATGTCACTTCCCACGTTTAAGTCTTTCCACCTTGATTAATCTGATACATACAATATTTCATAGACATTCTCAGAGATTTGTTTACATGGTGTTTGTAAATCTCATCAAGTTGAAACTGAAGGTTAGCCATTGGGAGAAGATCTATGGAAACTCTCATCCTCTACATACAAAGGATTCAGATGTTGCAAAGTTGATACTTTAGAAGGTTACAATGATGAGGTCAGTTCTTTCTTGAAATGTGTTAGAGATGGTTAGCAGGCTTTATGATAATGATGCTAAACATCTGGAGAGACTGTGCTTTAAATATCCATTTGGGAATATTAACATTTAAGTAGTGTTTGAAAGCTTGAAGAATAAATGAAATCTTTCCAGTGAGAACGTATCCAGTGATAATAGGAGTGGGCCAAGCTGGAATCCTAATGAATAGCAGCATTTAAGGAGAAAGCAAGAAGCTGGAGTATGTGAGGAAACATGAATAAATAGCAAATAGCCAGACTTATAAGTTGGGACCACTTAGAGCACCAAGATGCCAAAACCATGGGAAAGCCAGGCATGGTGGTTCACTTGAAATGCTGCTGGGGGAAGCTTGTAAGTGTGAGGCCAGCCTGGACCACATAGTGAGACTTTGTGTCCAAAGATAAGCAGACAACAACAAAAATAAACCAAACAATGAGACACATCATGGAGGACAAGAAGCATGCAGCATGAAGTCGAGTGTCATCCAAGAACAGACGTCAGGGAATAAAGCAATTAGAAGATCATTGCTGTCAGATTGAAAAAAGTAGATTGATAAAGGCAGAAGTTCATTTAGGTTAGACTAGGAAGTGAAGGAGAGATGCAAAGGATGGGAAGACTAGGGACATGAAATACCAGAAGATGTGTGTAATGCAGACTCAGGGAGAGAGTTCTTAATGATGGGAGTTCAGAGGCTGAGTTATAAGACAGAAGTAACAATTGAAGACAGATGAAGAGAATGATACTCAGGACAAATGATGCGCTGGCCTTGAATAGACTTGAGGAACTCTAGTCTTCGCAAATGGAGGCCGATAGCTGAGGAAAACTGTGTCTACTTACATCTTTTCATCAGGGATTCCTTCCATTAGGCAGAGCTTACTGCTGGAGAGAACACGTAGATTAATAATCTTACGTAATCAAACAGATGTGGGTGAGGAAAGAATAGTGATTTTTTTTTGTCACTGATGTACTGATAAACCTGAGCATATATAGGTAGCACTAACTGGACTCAGTGAGTCAGAAAAAGGAAGTGGGGGAGCAAGATGAAGAGAAGGGGGTGAAGAGGAAGTAGTTAATAGAAGCTGACATGGGACTGAAAGGGGAATGTGAGAGTGTCTGGGGAGTCAGGACGGATGTCGTCTAAATATGTTACATTTGGTCATGAAGTTATCAAAGAACAAATAAAAACTACTGCACTTATCTTTCCAATTATGAATAACTGTATCTGTAGGCAAAGTAAGTCTATGATTGTGTGTTAGGAAAAGCAATAAACAAAAATTCTAAGGAAAAGACATATCAAGCTCACAGTTCCCCTCCAAAGTTCACTATTCTCTTTTATTTGATTATGAAATACACACATGTGCACACAATGTTGTGTGTACAACTCTAGCTTTTCATGAATTTGCATCCTATGTTACTACACTGTGATATAAAGACCCCCTTCCTCATACGTTTGACATTTTGATTAATGGATATTCATTTTCTTAGTCAATATTCAAACAGGAAAGCAGAAACCATTCTTGAGAGTCCAAACAGGAAGAGATCAGAACAAGAAACTTCTCACATAGATGAGAGGGTAAGTGAAAGACCAGCGAAAGAATAAAGAAAACCTTGACATTAAATGTGGGGTTACCTGCACTCACCCACATTTTGGGAAATACACAGAAAGATGGTGGCTTAATTATAGTTTCGGGTCTAGGGCATCCTGTGTAACAGAAATCTGTTTGCCTGACAGTGACTAACACCCTGAAGAAGGCATCCCTGAACCCTGGAGCTGGAGGCTCAGAGGCTGCAAGACACAGCCGCAGGAAGAGCCCAGTGCAACAATACACTCCTCGGGCCAAATCTAAGCGACAGCCAGAGGAGGGCTTGGGAATGCAAATTCACTGGAATCGGCCCAGAAAGAGAAAGACTGGGCAAGGACCTTAGGTCAAATCATAGGCTTTCGGATATATTTGGTTCCTGGAACTAGTGAACACTCAGCAAATGTGACATTCCTCAGTTACACCAGTTCGCTTGAGTGAAAGGAACTGGCATTCGTGACTTGAAAGGCAGGGGGTGGTGAAGAGTGGAAGAATTGCACTTGAGAGGCTGCCGGTAACAAGGGAGTTGACCTGTGCTTCTGCTTACACCCCGGGGCCCAGGAGCCCTGGGTCCTGAAGTAGTAGTCGTAGGACTCCCCCATCACAAAGTTGGAAAAATATTTTGGGAAACTTCCTGAGAACTTTAAGAATACTTTAATCATCTCTTAAATTTCATAAAAATCACGAGCACTGCCTCCCTATTCAAATATTACAGCAAGGAAATCAATGCCTTCCATTCCATTCTGCAGCTCTGGGCCTCATGGCTGTTAACGTAATATCCTCACGGCCAGCACAACAGGATATAGTGCTGGAAGGATCTTGTCTTTGAAGTAAAATGAAACCCTAAAGCTTTCATTTGCCTAATGAAAACCTCAGCCAGAAAGTTCCCCAGTTTCTGATCACATATGGAGTCTTCTAGGCTCACTTTGACTTGCGACGCCAGATGCTGGACCTGCACACGGCAGTCACATCCAAATTTGGAGCAGGTGCTAATTATCAGAACAGGAAACAGATACTCAACCCACAGAAAATTCCTCCCTTCATTCTAGAAGAAGATCGGTGCGGTGCCATATTATAAAAGGAGGCCTATTAACTTACAGCCCGGAGTTCCAGTCTGAGGGTAATCGTCTTCTGCCTGCCCTGTGACTTCTTGACTACTTGGGCATAAACATTCAGGTCCCACATAAGAAGGCTTTATGTAAATATGAATGTGATTTCCCCCCACATATAAAGGTGGTTTTCATTGAAGAGCAACATTAGACTGACTCTAACAGCCAGCATAGTTCAAGGAAAACGATTCCAAGTGAATGTGAAGAAATGGGCACCAGCACAGATGTTTCTGTGGGGGCACCTCTGCCCTTCCTCCCTTTTCTAAATATACAAGGCTGAGTGGAGGCTGTCAGGGTCAGGAAAGAGGAAGTTCTCCGACACCGGTGCAAAGCAATAATCTTCAAGTGGATGCCATGCCGACAGGGATGTGGTGTTAGTTACAAGGAAGTCAGGAGGCCGAGACGGGTAGTCAAAGAACGTTAAAAACAAAATCAGTGTGAGGGGAAGGGTCACTGAGGGAAGCAGAGACGAGAGTCAGAAGGAGAACATCTGTGGGCTTCGCCAGAGCAGGCAGGGAGGCAGGACCAGGGCTTCTCTTTGTTTTCTTCTTTCTCTTGCGAGCATGGTTTTGATAGCCGCTCTTTTTTCTCTTAATATTCACAGATCCAGATGACTAATGTGTGGATGTGAGTTACTCTCTCTAAATTGAAGGTCACTAAACAAATGTTAACACTCGCTTCCTCCCAATCTGCTGCACTCTTGCTTCATTACCAGACAACTCCTACTGACTCTCACTTCATTTACCAGACAACCTCTATTGCCCAGGTTCAGCTGGTGTCCACAGCTTGTGTGCCTGCGCCCTCAGGGAACATGCTCAAGCCTTCGCGAGCTGCTTCCTGAGGTTACTCTCCGCTACTTCGGCCCATGGGATTTGTGGTTCCCAGTTCTAAAGAAAATTCTAGCAGCAAATAAAAGGCATGATTTTTAAATACAGTTTTTTATCATTGGAAGCAGGGATTGTACCCACACTCATTTTCATAGTGTGTTATCAATTCAAGCCCTGTGGGACATCCACACTAATATATTTTCTCATTTGTTTTTTTTTTTATGTGTATAAGTCTTATCAAACAGTATCATTGGGGCATTTAAAAGCACAAATGGTATAACCTTTTTGTTAGTTTTGCACCTAAACTCATGTACCTATTTAGAATATTAACTACCATATTTTAGATACCTACGTCTTCATTCTCATGTGGATGTGGTCTTAGCCTGTTGCAAGTCCCTTCTATAACATAGCTCTAATTAACAAGCCCACACATGTCTCCTTAAGGCTCAAGGAGGTAGGACAGCCAGTGAAGAGATGGCCAGGGTGCTGGCTGAGTCTCCCCCGCCCACTTCTATCAGACTGTAAAACTAATGGGCTACTATTTGTTTAGCCATCCAGCTTCTATTTGATCTTCAAATGATACAAATACATTGAATCAATG